>NC_056735.1:1126294507-1126608049 GCF_019279795.1 Protopterus annectens
CTGCTTAGGCCCAGACCACGACGTCTCGGCCTGTTCAGCCTGCGCTTCCTTCAACTGACGCATTCTTAGACGTCGGTCGGAGTTCGCAGAAGAGATTTTGGGGATAATTTTGCTTACAAAATGCTGTCGGAAACCCCGACATCACATTTAATTAAAAAACGGAAAGACAAGGACCGACACACGTGGACCGCAGTTTCGGCTGAAACCGCAGCTAGGTCTACCGCGAGGGTCTCAGCTGATAGAGTCCTTGGAACTTCCGAATCCTGAAATAATACAACCGACAGCCTCGGACGCTACTACCGAGTCGGTTACAGAATTGCCTTCCGAAACTGGTGTACTGGAATCCTCCGACACCATACCTTTAGACAAAGCTACACCAGCAAGTGGTGCAGCCAGGCCTCCTGCATCCATGTCTATTAAGGCCTTCACCAGGGCTAAAGCTGCAAAACACACTAAAGTCATGCCTCCCAGAGTTATTCCTCAGGGTCCTTCTAGTTCACAGATTCTAACCTTAGCAGAGGACCTTATCTTTTTAATTAGGGGCTCTCAGCCTCATCCGTACAGGGGCCCCCAACCCCCTCTAGACAAAAGGCCCAGGATGGATCCTCCTGACTCCCTTTCCTCAGAGGAGGCCTCTGTTGGCTTGGATCACTCAGACTACCAGGAGGAGGCTTATTCGGCCTACGAGGATTCGGATGCAGAGGAATCTATTCCCTCTGCCTCCCCTCCTGAAGAGCTTTCCTTTGGGGAGACCCTTCACACTATGAGAGAGCATTTCAACTGGCAGGGCCAGGAATATTCTGATTCCAGGAAAAGACTAAGAACCTTCCTTCATTTACCTCAGCATAGACCTTTGGCTATTCCTCCTGTCTTAAATGTGATTGATGATGTATATTCTGACTCTAGTATGACTCCTGACACACTGCCTCCAGCTCCTGTTAAGCCCGATGGGTATTACAGGGTCCCGGACACACACAATTTTCTTTGTAAGACCCACTCTGCTGACCCTGAAACTATTTCACAGGGCCCTAAAGGGGTAGCAGCTGTTACTACTAGAAACACACTCCCCTCTGCAAAGGAGTCCAGGGCATTAGAGAGATGGGGTAAAAAAGTGTATACTTCTGCCACTCTTGCTATGAGGGCATTAAATTGTCAATTTCACATGATAGAGTATCAAGAGTATTTGTTAGAAGAAATGCATAAGAAATTGTCTTCTGAACCCCTTGACCGTAAATCCCTTCCGGATCTGGTACATTACTCCCAGCAGGTTAGCAACCACTTCTTGCAGTGTGGTTATGATGCATTGGAAGCTTCATGTAAGTCAGCAATGACAGGTGTTGTCATACGCAGGCATGCTTGGCTGAAGGAACAATCTCTTCCAGAACATGTTAAAGCTAAGCTTTTGGATGCTCCACTGGAAAAGCAAAAGTTATTTGGTTCCACTGCTCAAGACGTCCTAAAGAAATTTGAGGAAAAGGCAAAATCTGTACCAACAGTTAAGGCTTTTCTTCAAGTCCAACCGCGTAGATTCAGCAGAAACCGGCCTTCCAAGAATTGGTCCTTTCCGGACACAGAAAGATTTCAGAGGGGCAGGAACAGGCGTGCCAGAGGTAGAGGGCAAGCTAGGGGCTCCTACAGAGGCAGTCAATGGCAACCTCCAATCCAGACAGGCAGTTCAGGACCTGCAACTGCTGCACAAGGACAAACTCAATGACTTTGCTTGGACTCCGCCAACCAGGGCTCAATTAGAAGCACCTTTGGGCGGAAAGCTTTCTTTATTCTCAAGAAATTGGCACAACATTACAAGAGACAAATGGTCACTCCAAATAGTAGACAACGGATACAGGTTCCATTCCCACACATTGCCAAAAAGAAAAGGCATGCCAGGTCTGCCACCAAATCAAAGGGCAGAGGCTTTGAAACAAATCTCAAATTTACTAGAAATGAAAGCCATAGAAAAAGTTCCTATTTCAGAATAAGGCCAAGGCTTTTACTCAAGGCTATTCCTTGTTCCAAGATAAGAGCATCAATGGAGACCAATTCTCGACTTGTCCGTACTGAATACTTATCTCATTGTGCCAAAATTCAAAATGCTGACTCTACAGCAACTCCTTCTCATGCTGGGCAAGGGGTCCTGGCTGGTTACTCTAGACCTCAAGGAGGCATACCTGCATGTCCCTATCAGACAAAGTTGCAGAAGATACCTCAGATTTCTTGCAGGGTCAGAGCATTATCAATTCTCAGCATTGCCATTTGGCTTACCTACTGCGCCCAGAGTATTCACGAAATGCCTGGCATCAGTAATAGCACGCTGCAGACTCCAGGGGATTCAAATCTACCCATATCTGGACGACTGCCTTATACAAGCGGACAACCAACAAACTTTGATAAAGGACTTAAATTATGCCATCAATCTTCTACAGGCCTTGGGATATAGTCAACATGCACAAATCAAGACTTGTTCCATCCCAAAGAATAACCTTTCTGGATGCGGATCTAGATACAACCACCCAAATGGCTTATCTCACAGAAGAAAAACAGTCAACTACCGGATTACTTCAAGAATCTGACAAGACAAACCCAGTTGACTGCAAGGAAATTTCTGCAGGCCCTGGGTTACATGGCATCCTGTATTCTTTTGATCCCACAAGCAAGGCTACATATGAGAAATCTACAGTGGTACCTAAGGAGTTTATGGACTCAGCACAGTCAGTTTGGAAACTTTAATCCCACTCATTCCATACCTTCACAAGGAATTTCTGTGGTGGGCTCAGGCCAGCCAGTCCAACAGAGGGTTGCCCTTCACGAAGCCAAAAGCCTCCCAAACTATTACAACAGACGCTTCAGACCTAGGTTGGGGAGCACACATGGAGGGCAGAGGTATCCAAGGACAGTGGTCACGAAAGGAGCTACGCATGCACATAAAGCAAAAAGAAATGTTAGCAGTGATACATGCAATCGAGGCCTTCAAACTTTTTCTGCATCAAGGCCATCTTCTAATAATTACAGACAACACCACAGTTATGTGGTACATAAACAAGCAAGGAGGTACCCATTCTTACCCTCTTTGCAGACTGGCAATGAATCAATGGGATCTTTCCTTGAAACTCAATATACAGCTACAGGCTCAGTTTGTGCCAGGAAAGGACAATACACTGGCGGACAGCCTAAGCAGAAATATCATGGATGCACACGAATGGATGCTGCACCCAGACATTTTTCAACTGATAACACAAGCTTGGGGGAGCCCGGACATAGATCTATTTGCATCCCCCCACAATCATCAACTGAAGAAATTCTACTCAAGGACATACCACCCACAAGCGTGGAAAGTGGACACCCTCTCCTTCAGCTGGAGAAATCTGACGGTGTATGCATTTCCTCCTATTCCATTACTGACCAAGGTGTTACTGAAGATCAGGGCAGAGCAGCCAGAAGTGATTCTTATAGCTCCGGACTGGCCAAGATAGCACTGGTACCCACTGCTAAGGAGCATGTCGCGTACGAAACCATGGCCCCTACCTCTATGGCCACTTCTACTGACACAGCACAGATACAAAACTCTTCATTCCAACCTGAAAACATTGCTACTAACAGCGTGGAGAATACCTTGACTCCTCCTCAGGATAAGCTATCCCAGAGAGTAAAGGATATTATTATGGAAGCTTGCCGCCCTTCCACAAGGAAGGCATATTCAGCAAAATGGAAAAGAATTCTCATCTGGAACACCACAAAGGGCCTAGATGCGACAATGATGAACATGGCACATATCCTGGAATGTTTGGCAGAAATGTTCCACAATGGGCTGTCTTACTCTTCTATTAAGATTCATGCTTCAGCAATTTCAGCAGAGTACAATACTGATCCTCCTGTCTTTTCTCATCGTCTCCTAAGACAGTTTCTAAGAGGAATTAAAAACATCAAACCTCCTAGGAAACCACCTCTACCTTCTTGGGACCTTAACTACGTGTTGGAAAAACTAACACTGCCTCCATTTGAACCAGCAGCATCTGCAGATCTACAATACGTTTCATGGAAGACTGCTTTCCTTCTGGCAGTAACCTCAGCAAGAAGGGTTTCGGAATTGCAGGCCCTGATGGCAGTTCAGCCATTTATAATTTTTCACAAGGACAGAGTTTCATTAAGAACTAATCCTACTTTTATGCCAAAGGTGGTATCCAGGGTTTCATTGAATTAAGCCATCCACTTGCCTACCTTCTTCCCAAATCCACAAAACAAAGGAGAGAAACTGCTGCACACCCTGGACATTCACAGACAGTTGCGCTACTACCTGGACAGAACTAAAGGTTTCAGGAAAACTGACCAGCTGCTAGTAGCATATGCTGCTGGTACTCAAGGAAAAGCAATTTCCATACAGACAATTTCAAAATGGATAGGAAATTGCATCCGCTTTTGTTACTCATTTCATGGAAAGACTGTACCAGCTAACATTAGATCTCATTCTACGAGAGCCACAGCCCCCTCCACAGCTTTAAGAGGGGTGGCTACAAAAGACATTTTAGAAGCTGCCACATGGAGCTCCGTGCATACATTTGCCAAGCATTACAATTTGCCTTTATATTCCAGATCCAGAGCAGGCTTTGCTACGGCTGTCCTGCAGGGTATCTTAGCTCCACCATCCTTTTCCTAGTACCTCCACCCCCAGATTGGCTATGGTATTCTACCCATATGTGATGACTGCAGATGCATCCTTGAAGGACATAGTACAGTTTTGTACCTACCATAAATGTAGATGTCCGATAGGTATGCATCTGCAGTCAGGTTTACCCTCCCTCCTTCCCCTCTGTGGCATTCCTAGGGTACTTAGCTTCCTATTGTCTAGCTGGGGGGGATCTATTATGGTGTATTTGTTTATTTATATATATATATATATATATATATATATATATATATATATATATATATATTTTTTTTTTTTTGCAAATGTTTGGATTTTTTATTGCATTTTTCCAAATTTAGCCTTCCTAGAGGGCACCTGGCATCTGGGGCAAGAAAAACTGAGGAAGATGGCGTCTGCTGACGCTTTTATACCCCAGGCGCTGTGACGTCGGGGAAAGGGAGACATCAGCCGACACCGGACCCAGACTTTGGAATCCGGCCGACCGAAGGGCTGCCTGAGGCAGGACAAACCCATATGTGATGACTGCAGATGCATACCTATCGGACATCTACATTTATGGTTGGTACAAAACTGTACTTTCGCTGATGTGCCTCTCTTCTAGTCCTTATTCGGATCCTTTTGATAGTCAGTGTTAGAAGCCGATGTTGACAGGATGATATGAAAGTGTGATGAAACAGATTCAGATAGGCATGCTCCTACTGCCTGGCAGGACCCTGATAACCCTTCTTGTTTATCTCCTCCTCTGGTCTGCCCTTGCATTCTGGTCACAAGTGATAACTGTGGGATGGCCTTGTCTGCTTCTACTTTGATTCCTTTACCTGTTCAACTTTAGGTTTAATATCTAAGTGTCATGGGTTCATAGGTGGCTACTAGAATACTGGCCCTAGAGCCCTTACAAGCCTAGCCATGTTAATCTGAAGTTGCTCTATCTGTCCTCAAGTGAATGTGTTTTACAGAGCTAGTTTAACACCAACTCCCCCTGTCTGAGTAACATAGGTGCCACCCTCAGGGTCCATTCTTCTATCCATTTGTCCAGGTTGTGTATGAGTAGGGTCCATGAGGACCTCTGCTTCGCATGAATTAGAAGTTTTTTTTTACAGAGGAGTGGCAGTCACTGGGAGACAGTTATCTATCCTGTATTTTCTGTTAATGTCACAGGCTAGATTAAGATTCCTAGAGTGAGTGACTCTTTTGCCATTAGATTTATATGTGTGAATCATATCCATCAGGGCAGGTTCAGAGTGTGCCGTGTAGGCTAGGCACAAGTCTACTCTCAGCAGCCTGTATGATGGAGAACTGTGACGGGGCTTTTAGTCTGTTTACATACATCATGGTTTGCAGTTTCTTGGTGAGGAACTTCTGTGGTCTCTCCTGCTGCTGCAGGTGTCTGTAGAGGTATGTGCAAAAGGGACCATTATACTCTTAGTGGGCTGATGGCGGGTAGAGTACATTGGGGCTGTAACATATTTAGACCTGGATACGATGCCCTTACTTATGAGGTGCACAACGTAGAGTGCTTTTCTTACCACAGAGGAAGCTTGGTGGTAGTAGAGTTTAGGTTGCTTTCTCCACCTGTGTTCTACGTCTCGCACCACTGGGTTTGAGCTTAGGGGGGTTTTGTCAGTAGCATAGTTAGTAGGGAATTCTACTTTGCCTAAGGAAATAATAATGCAGTTTGTGTTTAGTTTTAGACTCTGGCTTTACTAGTCATTTGTCTGTGTTAGCCCTTTGTGTAATATGTTAACATTGTAAGGGGACTCTTTGTACACCCAATTTGCAGTAATCAGCAAACTTGGTAAGCCAGAGGCCATCTAAATTAGTCTGGATTTCTGAGAATTATATTCTGAACAGTAAAGGACCCAGCACAAAACCTTGTGGTATGCTACTTGTAATGAGCCTGCTGGTAGAGGTGGAGTCACCAACTGTGACCGTATGTCCTCTGTTGGTGAGGAGATTGGCTACCCATCTAGTGATGCAAGGGTTAATCCCTAAATCCTTTTTAATTTCTACAAGTCTTTTTGGTATCTAATACCATGCCATTCCTAAGTCAAAGTATGATTAAAGTTAATGAAATTAGTATTGTTTCAGTCTGTTAGCCAGAAGTACTCTTCGCAGCACCTGTAATGTGCCCAGTAATGATGACTCCTGCCGTTCATATGGAGTTGCATGTGTCTAATGTAAGTACGATTGTAATTTCTTTTAAGACCTGTTCCTACTACTATTGGAACTGTCTGGTTTATCCTCCTTCCACATTGCCCTTGTTTCTGCCTGCATATCCTGGCATTTTATGACTGTATCTCACTGTAAACTTAAGACAGTGTAGTCACTGTGTGTAGGAGTTTCAATGAGCAGTGCTACTTTTGTCTTTTCTTGGACTACTATATTTGGTTTTCTTGCATCTATATTTTGAACTGTTGTTAATAGTTCATCCCTTGTGATATAAACTTCAGATCTGAAGTAGGAGATTCATTTGTCTGCAACCTGTGGGTTATGGATCCGATATCGGATCCGAACCGGCATGGTTTACCAGCTATGGATCCGAGCTCTCAGTTCCTCCCCTCACCCATAATGCCCTGCTCTCCCTACATGACCTCAGATCTAGTTTGCCGCGCTGGTGACCAGATTGGTGCTCTTGAGCTCTTCAGCTAAGTGGTTTTTCAAAGTTATTATAGTGTTAAAATTTTTTTTTTGTTTTTGAAAGTTGAGTGAAAGTTTAGGATTCCCTATTTCATAGTTATACTTGTTTAGTGATTTAACATTTATTTTACTTAGTTTCCCTCCCCTCGCTGGTAGCGTAGTGTGTGTTTGGGCCTGTTGTGTGTGTTAGTTACATTTACTTTTTTTCCTTAGTTTAAGTAACTTTTTAGCTCTTAGGATGTCAGAACAACCTAAGGCTGTTTTTTCTAAGTGCTCCGAGTGTGGCCGTAAGCTATCCCCTGCTGATGGCCACACTCTGTGCGTTCGATGCCTTGGGGTTGAACACCTCACTTCTGGATGTTCCATTTGTGCAGGGTTCAACCCCAGGGCATTGAAGGAGCGGAGGTCTAAGCTGGTCCTGGCGGGACGTTTGCCCCCGGACTCGGCTCCGGCCTCCGCTCCTTCGGCGGGAACCGTTTCTATGGTTACCTCCTCTCCGGCGCCCTCTCCTCCTCCTGGGACTCAACCTCCCTGTACTGGTTTGGAGGAGAGGGAAGCTAGAAAGAAGGACCGGAGGGAGAAGCACCATAAGCGGCGGGCCGAGACCTCTGTTTCGGCCCCGCCCGCCAAGCGGGCTTCTCCCCCGGCCTCCTTGTCTGCTGGTTCTCCCCCTCCTCGGCTCCGGTCACCCGTGTGCTTTTCACCAGGACCTGAGGAGGAGGAGACCCGATCTCCGTCGAGGCTATCCAGGAGGCAGTCAAGGCCTACCTCGGTAGCCTCGTCGTGATCGACCTATAGCTTGTCAGACGCTGATCTGGACCGGATGATGAGAAGGTTCATCCAGGCCCAGATGCAGATGGGAGTGCTCTTGCCCCCCCCCCCCCTCTGGGGGGGAGCTCGACCCCTTTCTTTAAACCTATTGCTCCTTCTCCGACCCGCTACCCGGGTTCGGAGCAGTTGGAGCCGAGCAGCTTCGGAGCTGGGGTGGGTCGGCGCCGATAGTACTCGGTACTTCGGATCAGACCCTGCCCTCGAGTGCTTCGGATCCGACCTCTCAGAGCCTGGATCCGAGCTTCGGATCCGGGGGGGGATCAGTGCTCCTTCGGCGCCGTCTGTCGGAGTGCACTGTCCCCTCGGATCCGAGCGCTTCGGCGCCAGCTCCGATCCACTCCTCGGATCCGAGGGGGAGCCGATTGTCGGATCCTTGGGTCGAGGTCTGCTCCCCTTCGGCGTTTGATGTAGTGGAGAGGGCTCTGTTGAGGGTCTCCGGACCCCCGGCACTTGCTTCGGCTCCGTCCCGCGCTCCATCTGTACTGGGTCAGGCTTCCACAATCCGGCCTTTGGGACAGCCCGCTCCTTTGCCCCAAGTTGTTCCCTTGGAACAGGTCACTGTTTGCGAGGAGTCCTCTGACAGCCCCCCGGAGGATGTTCCCCGCAAACATACGTGCAAAAGGAGGCACATTGACTCCCCCGAGTCTCTCACAGAAGACACGGACTTGGAGGAAGGGGAAGGCTCCCCAAGATCACCCCCTGAAGATGTCTCATTTGGAGACATCATGGAAATGCTCCGCATAAGGGGGGGGGTGGTCTGCCCCCAAGTCTTCCTCGGACGAGTCCGTGTTCTTGGAGGCATTTGAAGCGGGCCCGTCTACCTCTTGGGTGTCCCCTCCTGCCGACCCCCTGGTGGACCTCATTACCACCAGGGCGTGGAAGGAACCGGACACCGTGGAGCCAATCCCAAAAAGGCCCGACCGTATTCTGTCCCCCGGCTGACCATGCCCATTGGAGTAAGGGGCCTCCGGTAGATACCATGTTGACGGCGGCTGCCACCAAGAGGGAACTTGCTCAGGAGAGTCCCTCAGTCCATCCCCCGAGCAAGGACTCTTGGATGATGGACCACTTGGGGAAGCGGATGTTTAGTTCAGCGACCTTCTCAGTGAGGGCGCTGAACTACCTGGCACATGTGATTAGGATGCAGCGCAATCTTATAAAAGAATACGCTGCATTCCCCCCCAGTCCATGTCGGAGGAGGACAAAGTGCTGCACTCCACCCGTATGGCCACTCTCAGATCCGTCACTAATACCTCTATGCGGCTACTGTCCCATGCTATGGAAGATGCCGCTAGAGCCGCAGGGGCAGGCCTAGTTACCAGACGTCAGGCCTGGCTCCGTCTTTGCGATTTCACGGAGCCCTTCAAGGCGTCATTTGCGAACGCCCCTTTCGATGGTTCTGCCCTCTATGGCAAGACTGTTCGTGATACTTTGACCCAGAGCGAAAAGGACGGGAAGACGCTGTCTGCCGTCAGAATCCGCTTCTCTGTACCCCAGAGGCCCTATTCTAGGAACCAAAAGGGTCAGAAGAAGATGTGGTTCCGGAAGTCGCAGCAATCCCAGCCTGCTCCGGACAACCAGTCCTTCCGTGGCAGAGGAGGACATGGAGGACGCCGCCCCAGGGGCAGAGGGGCTCCCAGGAACTTCGGGTCCAGAGAACCCTTCTCTGAACGGCCCGCGCAGCAGCCCTGAAGGGTTGCCCGGCTGCTCCACTCTGGAGGCAGTCGGGGGACGTTTTTCAGAGCACCTAGTGGCATAGGAGTCCATAACATCAGACCGCTGAGTCCTCCAGATCATATCCAGAGGATACCGTATCCCTTTCCGTCACACGCCAAAATTGAAGTCCCTCCCCGACGTTCCACCCGGTCAGTGGGAGGCCGCTTTGGCAGAAATTGGCCATCTGCTAAAGAAAAGAGCCATCCAGCCCGTCCCCCCAGACCAGATCGGATCAGGGTTCTACTCCAGGTTCTTTTTAGTGCCAAAAAAGACGGGGGATCCAAGACCAATTTTAGACCTTTCACTCTTGAACCTGGCAGTTCCCAAGGAGAAATTCCGAATGGTTATGTTGCAGTCTATTCTCCCCCTTCTGGGAGAAAACCACTGGATGTGCTCCATAGACCTCAAGGATGCGTACTACCATATACTAATGGACAGGCGCTCCTGGAAGTTTCTCCGCTTCCGGCTGGGAGCCAGTCACTACCAATTCCGGGTCCTTCCCTTTGGTCTCACCACAGCCCCCAGGGTGTTCACCAAAGTATTAGCAGTGGTAGAGGCCCACCTGAGGCTTCAGTGGGTGCAGGTCTTTCCCTACCTGGACGACTGGCTTCTCACCGCCCCAACAAGGCATCTACTACTATTGGCGCGAGACTCCTTTCAACATCTTGCTCCTCGTCTGGGCATCAGAATAAACACAAAAAAATCCAACCTAGCACCCACGCAGTTCATAGATTTTATAGGTGCCAGGTTAGACACGAGGAGATTAGGAGCCTTCCTCACTGCAGACAGAGTTCAAAATTTGCAGCTCCAGGTGCGGGCCATTCTCCACTCAAGCTCCGTTCCGGCGGAGTTGGTCCTGAGGGCCCTAGGGTCCATGGCGGCAGCGATAGCGCTTCTTCCTCTCGCCAGGTTCAATATGCGCATCCTTCAATGGACACTCCTAGTTCAGTGGTCGTATCTTGCTCTTCCTATGCATCATCCCATTGCGATCAGCAAGGCTTGCAAGCGGTCCCTCCTGTGGTGGCTTCACTCTCCAGATCTCCATGGAGGCCGCCCCTTTTGTGCTTCTCCCCCTCTCGCCACGGTGACCACGGACGCCTCCCGCCTCGGGTGGGGGGGGCATTTTGCAGGCCGGACGGTCCAAGGCACGTGGAACGATTCAGAGACCTCACTGCATATCAACGTTCTAGAGATGAGAGCAGTGCTCCTAGCGTTGCTAGCACTTCAGGCCTTTCTTCCCTTGGGAACAATTGCGATTCAATCGGACAACATGTCTGTTGTCTGGTATATCAACAAACAAGGAGGAACCAGGTCTTACCCTCTTTGTCTAGAAGCCATGAGAGTGTGGGAATGGGCAATCTCCACCAACTGCTTTCTCATAGTAACGCATATTCCGGGTCGGTCCAACATCCTGGCGGACAAACTCAGTCGCACCATTCTCACCCCTTACGAGTGGTCTCTCAATACTCAGATAGCGGAACGCATCTTCTCACGGTGGGGAACTCCTTGTTGCGATCTTTTTGCGTCTCCCTCAAACACCAAGTGCGACAGTTTTTTCGCTCTAATACCTCCTCCCGGAGGTACCCCAAGAGACGCTCTGGTGCATGCTTGGCCACCCGGTCTTCTTTATGCTTATCCCCCCTTGCCTCTGATGCTCCAAGTTCTTCAGAAAGCCTCTCGGTTGGGGTGCAGAATGATTCTCATTGCTCCATTTTGGCCTCGACAGATCTGGTTCCCTTTCGTAAGGTCTCACTCAGTGAATCCTCCTTGGATTCTAGATCCCATTCCGGATCTGATAGCTCATCCATCCCGCTTATCTCCCCCGAACCTGGACAACCTGAAGCTGACCGCTTGGCTGCTCCAGTTCCACTCCTGATCAGGACTCCCGGTATTTCGTCCCCTGTTAAGGCCATCCTGGTGGCAGCCCATAAACCATCCACTAGGAAAGTCTACCGCAGTAAGTGGAAACGGTTCTCCTTGTGGGCGGAGCGGCAAGGCCTAAACCCCTTCACAGTTCCCCTTCCTCTGGTACTTGACTTCTTAACCACTCTTTTTAATGATGGTGCCAGCAGTTCCACGGTCAAAGTACAACTTGCGGCAATTTCGCATTATCATATTGGTCATGACTCCAGTCCACTGATGTCTGCCAAATTATGTAAGATTTTCCTAAAAGGTACTTTCCTTCTCAGGCCCCCTGTAAAGCAAGTGGTTCCTCCTTGGGACCTTTCTTTGGTCCTCCAGGCCTTGACCGCCCCCCCCCCTTCGAACCGGCGGCTACGGTAGATCTGAAATTCTTATCTTTCAAGACGGCCTTTTTAGTAACCATTACCTCAGCCAAGAGAGTCTCAGAACTTCAAGCATTATCAGCCAAACCTCCTTACTTGGTCTTTCATCCGGACCGTGTTTACCTCAGGACCAACCCGTCCTTTCTTCCTAAGGTAGCTTCTGAAGCAAACATTAATCAATCCATTAACCTCCCTGTTTTCTTTCCTAAATATCAAAACAAGGGTGAATACAAGCTTCATTCCTTAGATGTTCACAGGCAACTTAGATTTTATCTAAACAGAACAGCTGGTCATAGGCAATCCGACCAGTTGTTCATTTCCTTTGCTAAATTTAATTTGGGCAAGCCAATTTCTAAAGTCTCATTATCTCGCTGGATTTCACAATGCATCTTATTGGCTTATCAAGCTTCTGGAAGGCCCGCACCGGAGGGTGTACATGCCCATTCAACCTGGTCAGTCTCTACCTCGGCCGCCTTTAAGGCTAGGATTCCTCTAGATGATATTTGTGCAGCAGCCACTTGGGCTTCATCTCATACCTTTATTTCCCACTACAAGTTGGATCTTACATCTAGGGGTAGAGCATCCTTTGGCTCCGCAGTGCTGCGGAATATCCTTCCATGATGGCCGCCCAAGATTCAGGTAGCTGGGGACTCTGTCCCACAGGTTGCAGACAAATGAATCTCCTACTTCAGATTTAGAAGTTATGTACTCACCATAACTTTCCATCTGAGTAGGTGTATTCATTTGTCTGCAACCATCCCGCCCTCCTATCCCCCTGGCCTTTTTCAGTTTCCTTCATATTATGTGTTACCCTTTTCAGGGTGTTCATGCTGTTGGCAAACTCTATCTGAGGTCATGTAGGGAGAGCAGGGCATTATGGGTGAGGGGAGGAGCTGAGAGCTCGGATCCATAGCTGGTAAACCATGCTGGTTCGGATCCGATATCGGATCCATAACCCACAGGTTGCAGACAAATGAATACACCTACTCAGATGGAACGTTATGGTGAGTACATAACTTCTAATTTCTTTAATGTTTTGTGGCTCATGTTTCTATTGTTTTTCAGCTGCTTCAGTATTATGTTTGAACACTCCCCAATGCAACAGTCTTGCCACATTATTTTGGCTTTAAGTATACAGTCCTCCTGCCATTAGTGTAGCACAACCAGCAACAAGATATACAACTGTTTCTAGTTCTTTTTTTTTTACGAAATCTGTATTTGTGTATTTCTCCCACATGTTCAATGGACTTTGTAAGTCAACTTGCACGGAAACCAAATTCCTAACAGAGTTTTTCAGTGATAACCCAGTGGGGGATTGTGTCAAAAGCCTTGACCCAGGTCAAGATAAGCTGTATGCATTGTCTTACCTTCATCCAGGGCTTTGGTGACTTTCTCGAAGTCCATCAGGTTTAATGAGCATGATGTACACTTAATGAAGCCAAATTGGATTGGGTCTAGAGTTTGAAGGTCACCTGTGTCCTTAAGGTCCATGATAATTCATTCCATGGCCTTGCAGATGAGACCGGTTAGACTTTACAGTTTTTAGCTCCCTGGGTCTGTGTATTGCCCCCCTTTGTGCAAGGGGTTTACTGTTGATGTCCTTCGTGTTTCACTGTTGCAGTCCTTACATTTGGCTTATCCCTGCCAAGGGTAGTCTTTGGCCGGCCCAAATACCAGAGGCTTATTTTTGCATCTGTTGCTGTTGCTTCAGGACTGGTGTCAAATCGTCAGTAGTATAAAGTAAGGCAGCCGACGCCATTACATCAGTCTTTCTTGCCGAAGAGCCCGAAGCAGAAGCAGTTTGCACGAGTGCCGATTGGCATCTACCTGAGTTTCGTCTTCCGAATTGAATCTGAAGTCTTCTTAAGCTAAGTATCCCGTTGGGGATCCTTTTTTCTTGCGCTAACCGATGTCAGAAAAAGTTAACAATCGTCTTGCCTGTGGAAAGCAAATACCACACCGATACTTTCATTCTTATTGCGTCACTTGCTTAGGCTCAGACTACAACGTTCTTTGCTGTCGCTTTTGTGCTAGAACTATACATTATTGGGCCCTTATTGTAGCTAAATGTTTTTGCTTACAGTCCTTTAATTCCAATATGCCTTCGGTAAGACATCGACAGCAGATCTTCTGAAAAAACGTAAGGATGAAGACAGAACAGCATAGGTCCAAATCTACCAACGCTTCTGTTAAGCTAGTAGTCAGTTCTCTGGTCCTCAGTGAGGTGCTTTTTCTGCCCCTGATGCCCACTTTTGCAGATTTGCAGGCCGATACCGAGACCTTTTTGGAGTCTGGTATTCCACAAAACTCATCGACTAAGGATCAGTCTGCTGTCGCACCCTTGGATGGGTCCAGAGCCACTGAGCAGGCATGGGCTTCCAAGGAAGTACTTCGCACTGTCGATTCTCGACACAGACTACTTTTGCATCTACAGTTCTTTTGAAAACTGCAGAGTTTGTAAGGTACAGGTACAGGGTATGTACCACACCCAAGAAACTGGCAACCCAGTCTCTGGCACCAGCTTCCTTGCCTCTGTCTCAAATGCTTAAAATGGCGGAAGACCTTATGCCGATCAGGGGAAAGCCAAGTTTACCCCTTCCAAAAGGAAAAGATATCTGTCCCCAGTAGTTTTATCTGAACAAGAGTCTAATGACTCTGATGCATTTGAATATGAAGACATACAACCCCTCTCTGCTTATGAGGATTCCGATACAGAGGAATTCCATTCCTTCAGCCTCTCCACCTGTGGACTTTTCCTATGGGGAAACCCTTCATACCTAAAGGGAGCATTTTCAGTGAGAATGTCGGGACTACCCTCCATCTAAAAAGAGACTCAGAATTCTTGGATCTTTCACAGCACAGACCCCTGGCTATTCCCCCAGTCCTGGATGTTGTGGACGATATTTTACTGGAATCCATTTTGACTCTTGACACCCTCCCTCCTGCACCCAGAAAACCTGACTGGTATTAAGAGTCCCTGACTCGCACATTTCTTTTTTTCTTTCCAATAAATTTTTATTCATTTTATAAAACAGACATTTAGGAGTTTTGTACATGTAAGTAGAATTGAATAGGAATATTTCAACTCATAACTAAAAGACAATCATTCAGGAGAGTTTACATATAACAATAATAATAAAACATTACTAAATATATACACTATATACAAGTTAGGTATCCTGAACAGATAAAAAGAAAGGAAAAAAGAAAAAAAACACTAAGAAAAATACCGTCATGAAACCATACTCAATGTGATGACATTAACTATTGATAATATTTAACACTTTTTCTAATACCAGCTTCTTTAATGCCTTTTTATTTGGACTTCTAACTATGTTCCCTTGTGCATCAATATATGAATAAGCCATTTTTTGAAAGGTTATCCAATTTAGTTTGGTGCGATCAAGCCAATTTTGTGTAATGTAAAGTTTTAATAAAGAGCAAATAAAAATGATAACACGAGTGTCTAATTTTGATAGATGAGTTAAAGGAATATGAAGAATGGCAAATTCCCTGGATAGCGTAGATTTATGGTGTCCCATTCTTTGTAGTCTGACTTTCAGAGAAGTCCATAATCTATGAGAAAAATGACAATACCACAGAATATGAAGTATATCAGCTTCGGGATGATAGCAACAAGAGCATGATGAAGATTTATTTGGATTGAATTTATTTAATTTATAAGGGGTGTAATAGGCATCATTATAAATCATTAATTGCATATATAATAGTTTTTTGAAAGGGATAAATTCCTTTGTATGTCTGATAGCCAAAAGTTTTTGAGACTCAGAAATCTTAGAATTATAATTCAACCATGTATTAGATGAGACAGTTGTGTACTATTGTTAAGCTCTTTATCAACTTGTAGGAATTTGAGAGCATTTTATCTGATGAAGATATCATTTTGATAATTGTGTTGAGATTATTCATTTGAAGTTCTGTTGGGTCTATACATAAGAACTTACTTTTGATTATTTGTCTTAATTGACGAAGAATAGGTGAATAGTTCCAATTAACTTTCAGTGACCCACTCCAAACAGGTAAAGGAAGGTCAAGATGCTTCAAGATGTCTCCAATTTTTAGATTTTTTATAAGAGGATATTTTGTTAAATCAAAAGGTTTATTATCAATCATTATATTTGGGTTTAGATGAATTGGTTGTATATAATGAGAGATCTTATCTAAATTGCACATTTTTAGTAAAGATTGAAAGGCATTAATTTTTTGCTTAATAAAGATGGATAAATTTTTGGTACAGCTGTTGTCCAAAGAGATAAAGGGAAGAGCTTCTGGATTTATATTTTTTGAAATGATGTATTTATACCATATTTCTATCCATAAAGAGTGATTTATATGAGTAATATTTTTGAAATTAGATATGGTGAAGAGTTTGTTGGATGAAATTATCAGATAATAGAGATACAAGTTAGGAAGACCCAGACCTCCTTTGTCCTTAGAAACTGATAGTCTGGAATATGAAATTCTGACAGATTTGGGGAACCATAAAAATTTAGCCAATGCCTTATTTACATAGTCAAAGAAAGATTTCGGAATTATCTGATCGGATGACATAAATTGATAAAGGAATTTAGGCAAAATATTCATTTTAATTATCGCAGCTTTTGATAAAAGCGAAATATTTAGAAGCTTCTATCTGTTTATATCAGATAACATCAAATTCCAAATTTTATATATATTATTTTGAGAAGATGATTTATTATTGTGCTCTAAGTTGATACCTAAATATTTTATATTATAGGTAAACTGGAACTGATGGTCCGAAAACAGACATGTATTATGTACCAAATGATTTAAAGGAAATATATAGGTTTTGAGAGAGTTTAAAAGATAATTCGAAACTGAAGAGAAGTAATTAATAGAGTTAGTTATTTTTCTATAGTCAGACATAGGAGTTTGAAAGTAAATTATTAGGTCATCAGCAAAGGCTGAGAAATAAATTTTGGTATTAAGTATTCTAGGGACATTGTGAAAAGTATTTTGAATAATATATAACAATAAAGGTTCTAAATAAATATTAAAGAGAAAAGGAGATAGTGGACATCCTTGTCTTGTTCCTCTAGTGATCTTTATAGGAGATGAAAAAAGACCATTAATGTAGAGTCTAGTATACATGTCTTTGTATAATATTTTAATGAAATTTAAGAAGAATGAAGGAATATTAAAACAAGACATGGTCTGAAAAAGAAAATTCCAAGAAACTCTGTCAAAAGCATTTGATGCATCCATGATCAGTGCATATAATGGGTTTGCGTCTTTTTTAATAAGGTGAATGATAGACTCTAAGGACAATGTGTTGTCCCAAGCATGTCTGCGAGACATGAAACCAGATTGATCTTTAGAGATAATGGAGGGTAAAATTTTTTTCAATCTATTAGCTAAGATAGATGATAGAATCTTAATGTCTACATTTATTAAAGAAATGGGTCTATAGTTAGCTGGGTCAGATTTTTCTTTATTACTTTTCAAAATTAGGATAGTTTTAGAAGTATTCCAATGAATATCTGAGATGTCATTGAGTCTTATATAGTTATACACCTTGAAAAGAAAGGGAAGAATTACCATTTTAAAGGTTTTGAAGAATTCCGGAGTGAATCCGTCCGGGCCAGGAGATTTAGCTGATTTAAGATTGTCAATTGAATTTGAGATTTCTTGTAAGGATATAGGTGCTGAAAGTAAACTTTGTTGGCTATCATTTAGTTTAGGAAATTGCAGAGAATCTAGGAAGGTTTCTATATTGTTCTCATTACCAGCATTAGGAGAATTTGAATATAGATCAGTAAAAAGAGTAGTAAAGAGTTGAATAATTTCTTCATCTGTGTTATATAATCTATTGTTATAAGACAAAGATGCTATTTTAGGTCTATTAACGTTAATTTTAATAATTCTGGCTACTAGTTTAGAGGGAACCTGAGCCCATTCTGAGTATGAAGCCAGTAGTTTTTGTTCAGCTAAAGATAGATTATGTTGATGAAGTAAAATTAAATCTTTTTGATCTTCAAGAATTTGTTTTTCTATAGAATAATCATATTTCATTCTAAGTTGTTTTTCCAGGGATAGAATTCTAGATTTTAAAAACTCCTCTTTCTTAGAGTAAAGTTTTTTTAAAATAGGACGCTTTACTGATAAATAAACCTCTTAATCTTGTTTTACAAGCTGCCCATTGTATGTCATAAGGGATATCTGATGTTTCCAAATTGGCCTCCATTTCATGTAAAATTTCAGAACATTGTTTACAAATTTCTTCATTTTGTAATAAATTATTATTTAAAGACCATTTGTTCATATTGCATTTATTTTTAGTATTATTATTTATGTTTAGATTTAGCAAAATTCTTGAGTGATCAGAAAAGAATCTAGGTTCAATATTAAAATCTAAAATATATTTTGAGATAGAATCAGAAATTAGAAAAAAATCCAATCTGGACCATGAATGGTAACATTTATAGTAGTATGTATAAATATCACTTCTATTTGGGAATTTAACAGTATGTATTGGATCCATTAAACTATAGTCTTCCATCAAATCATTAAGAGCCATAGTTGATTGATAGTTGTCAGAGACAACAGAGCGAGAACTATCAATTTCTGGGTTTATTACTGCATTCCAATCCCCACCTATTATAATATAGTGGTCTTTATATGATGTGAGAATTTTATGAATCTTTAAAATAAACAAATGTTGTGAGTTACATGGGCCATATAAGTTTAAAACTAAAAGAGGTTTATCTAGACCATGAATGGAAGTAGTAAATAAACACCATCTACCATCATTATCAAATTTCTCATCTATAATGTTCCCCAAAAATTTTTGCTTAATAATTATTGCTACTCCTCTGAATTGATGAATCCCCTGAAGCTACAATCTTCCTAATCCATTTTTTGTTACTCTCTTTATCCCAATCAAGACGAGGAATATGGGATTCCTGAATAAAACAAATATTTGCTTGTGACTTGAAAATCAAATGGAACAATAATGACTTTTTTGCTTTGTCTTGAATACCTCTAACGTTCCAGGAATCTAGTTTTAAGTCAATTGTCATATTTTAAGCTTACCATTATTATTGATACTGCCCAGAAACCACAGATTAGAGTCCAAACCACAATTAAATCAGTACATTTGAAAAAGCTAAAAAAAACAGATTTTAAATGAACAGTATTTAAAAATGACATCACATTAATAAAAATCTCTTGTAAAAGAAAAATAATATCAAAAGTATTATGAGATTTATTTATGTCCTTTATCCTAACCCTAGTGCCTACCCACCAAACACCTAATGATAAAGGAAGATGGAATGTAACTATATTAAATGGTGAAATTTTAGGTCGTAAAAGTATGAAATTTGTATAGAGAATACTCAATGTTAACCTAACAAAAATTAAAATCAGTAATATATTACTAAACCTATTTACAATACAAACTAAATTCAAGATGTCCAACATATTCAATCCCTACTTAATATAATTAACTACAAGCTCCTATTTTTAGGTAAAAACTATATAGTGATAAATGAATTTCCTCAAGTACTTAACATACCAGCATAATGAATATTTATGATAAGAATCAAACATATTTAAAATAACATATGTTACTATTAAAAGACTAATATAATCACATTACTGTCTATATTAATAATCCTATGAGAAACTATCTGTAAATATATCATATATAAGCTGGTATCTAAATTATAAATACAAAGATACCTATAAATAGAGTAAAACAAAACAAGATTACACAATTACCTATATTCATATAATTAACTACACTGACTTTGTCAGTATTCATTTAGAAAATAGCTAATAAAGAAATGTTTGAAATTAAAGTATATTCATTTAAAATTACTTCTAATGTGGCAAGTATTTTCTCTATGAGACTTAGATTTTATAATTCAAACCCATATGAATGAAAATTAACTGCCAAGACTGCTGGTATTGGTAATATCCCTCAGTACTCTATTGTATAATGCATGTACTTTGTTGCCATCTAGTGACAAAATATGGACACAAAGAAAAACCACTGAACAATACCTAGTCTCTTGAAAACTGTTGCAAATTTATACATTTTGAAAGATTTGTTTTAAAATATTAGTGACATTAAATCTACTTTATATAAGGTTAAACTGCCCTTTTTAAAATATAGAAAAGTAACATGGCAACAGAATATTAAATATTTCACACACGAAATACATTTCTTTTCTGTGTATCTCTTGCCAAGCCATAACAAAATAAACAAGATCTAAGACATTCAATCAAGTCATTCATAACATGTAAATTATAGCCAACAAGCTCAGATTCAAACCTATCTAAATTTTCAACTGAGTGTAATAGTTTCTTAGGCATAACTTGAATGCACATTCTCCCCACAATATATTTATTAAAATGTCAAATTACTAAACAAACAAGCAAGCAGTGAAGTAAAAATGTATTATTTAACACTACTATAATTTTAAAATGCTTATGTTTGTTAATCCACTCTTGCGTAGTTGTAAACAATAGGACTAACCTGTCTTAATGAATGAACATATGCCCGCATTTGACACTGACTACCTTTACTCGGATTGGTGGCTTAAAAAGGGAAATATGGATAGTCATTATAAAAGAAATGAAAATAACCTCCGCTGAAGTAAAAAATGCACATCGCATATTTATAATACTTCTATCAGTGTGTAAATAGAAATAAAGACTTTTTCGCCGCTTACTGTTTATTTACGATACACACCACTACATATGTGGCGCTATCAGCTGTCCGCAGTGAATGATGACGTCACCCACATCTTCCGAGCTTTCCTAGAAGGTGCGTGCTGCAATACAGATGCAGCTGATGCTTCAGGAGAAGATTTTCTCTTCTGGAGGTCTCGAGATGCGCAAAATTCTCCCTCCTTCAACCGCACTACTGCAAGGGGAACTTTAACACAAACTAAAAAGAAACTGAATTTTCTTCGTGAATAATGAAAAAATAGCTATATGGCGGTTTAAAAAAAAAACATGACCACATTTCACATGTCTGCAAAACATATGCATCTAAGGTATATTAATCCTTGTTAATCACAAATAAAAATATATCTCCATTCCGTTTAACATATTAGGGAAAAAGGAAAAATAAAGTTAGATAATAACAGACATATGTGTTCTAAAACATGAAATATAACTAATATATCACATTTAAAATTCATTCAGAGTAACATATTATGACACATTGTCTGGTAGCTTTTTAAATGTTTTAACAAAAATGTCTTTAGCCTCTTTTGGTTCAGAACACACAAATCTTTTTTCATTGACTATAAAAGACAAAGTATTTGGATAAGACATACGAAATCTTATTCCTCTTTTTATCAAGTCAGCACAATAAGGTGCAAGTTTTTGTCTGTTTAATTTTATTTGAGAAGGAAGATCTTGGGAAAATGACAGTTTGAGAGATTTCCATATAAATTGTTTTTTACTTTTAGCTGTTATCAGTATTTGGAAAGTGTCTTGAAAGTTTAGTAATTTAGTATAGATAATCCTTGGTGAAGAAGAATCTTGTCTGGAACGTAAAGCTCTATGTGCTCTCTCTACAATTATAGGCTTTGAGGATGTTTCACAGTTTAACAGTGTTTCAAAAATGTCTTTAGTCACAGATAATAAATTTTTATTGTCATAAGATTCTGGCAAGCCACGGATAATGATATTATTTCTTCGACTTCTGGCTTCCAAATCCAGCAGCTTAGTTTGTATATCAGAAATAATCTTATCTTTAGATTTAAGAACAGTTTCCAATGTATCAGTTTTTATCTCTAGAGCTGTATTTCTATTTTCTATCATATCCATTCTGTCATTTATTTGTTTTAAAGTTTTACTAAAATCTGCAAACTGTTCTGAAAAGTTTTGGATGGCACTTTGGATAGGCTTTAATGCTACTTTTAATTCCTCTAAGTGAAAGTTTGAGTCAATTAAGTCTTTATTACTTACTTTGGAAGTTTCAGTAGATTGTTTGGATGTCCTTAATCTTTTTGAACTGGAGTCTTTTTCAGGAGAGAGCATTGAAGAAAATTTGGCCTTTGTAGGTTGAGTCTCCATGGAGTCAGATTTTGTAGCCATGACCCGGAATGAAGTGCACTTGACAGGATGTCAGGATCCAGGAATAGCCTGAAGCAGCAGGTGGCCCAACAGATGTAGTATCAGAGTTGTTCTGAGGTAAAATAAGTCCCAGGATAAGAAATTCCAAGCCACAAATAATCCAAATACGTAGAAAAAGATTTAAAAAATGTTTTTTTGAAAAAAACTGAGGAAAAAGTTTGATATAAAGTTATAAAAATCACTAAAGGTTAAATATCTGTGAGGAGCTCAGAGAGTAGGGACCAGTCTAGTCGGCAGCCATCTTGGAATCGCCGACTCGCACATTTCTTTTCAAAAGCTCTACTGCTGACCCTGAGGTAATTTCTCAAGGGCCCAAAGAATTAAAGCAGTCTCTGCTAAGAAGTCCCACCCCCTCACATAGGGATTCCTGGACACTAGACGGGGTAAAAAAGTATACATCTCTGCTACTCTTGCTATCAAGGCACTAAGTTGCCAGTTCAGTGTGCTAAAATTTCAGCAACATACCATGGAACTCCTCAAACAAAATGTCTTTTCCTGCTTGTGCAGAATTTAGAGTTATAAGAGTTAATGCATTCTGCTAGTCAAGTGACTAAGCAAACCTTACACTGTGGATGTTCTTTGTGTTTCACTGTTGCAGTCATTACAGTTGGGTTATCTGCTTGCAGGTAGCCCTCAGCCTGATTAACAAAGTGTTGGGTCCTGCATCGGTTGCTGTCCCTTCCATGACATCAGGTCGTCAGGGGTGTAAAATATGCAGCTGATGCCATTACATCAGTCTTACTTGCCGTACGGTGCCTGAAGCAGAAGCAGTTCGCAAGTACCGGTTGGCTGACTCCTGAAATATTTGTTTCGAGTTTCAGAACCGAAGTCTTCAACTAAAGCAAAGTACCCCATTGGGGAAACTTTTTCTTGCTCCTTACCGATGTCAGTAAAAGTTAATTGCATTACTTGTGGAAAGCAAATACCTCAAAGATTTTTAATTTGTACAGTATTCCTTGCCTAAGCCCTGACCACGACTTACCTTGCTGTTGGTTTTGTACTTTATTTAATCAGCGTACTATCCGTCTGTATATTTTTGCCTCTAAATATTTCGGTTTTCTGTTTAATTATCCAGAAATATCTGTTAGCCATCCGACTACCAGGATTCCCAAAAAACGCAAAGATAGACAGGCCGCCGAGGTCCAAAACTGCTGACGCTTCTACGCCAGTTCGCTGTTACTCTGGCGCTTTCGCAGCCCCTGATACCCGCTACTTCTGATTTGCAGGCCTCTACTTAGACCCATTCAGAGTGTCCGGTATACCGCGAGATGCTTCAACTATGGAACCCATGGATGACTATAGCTTGGATGGGTCCGGAGCCGCTGTGCAGGGCACTGGCTTCTCAGGGTGTATTCAGGCTTACAGACTTGCATGTTTAACTGACACCACCTTCACTTAGGCCTAAATCTCGAACCATGCCTAAAAAAAGATGCCCAGGCCACATGCCAAGGCCTCTATGCCTAAAACACAAATAAGAATGGCTGAAGATTTAAAAACCTAATCGGGGGTGGCCAACTCCCCCCCCCCCCCCCCCCTGTTTCTAAGAGGCCTAGGACTGAAGTTGTTTATGAATCTCCTGACCAGGATTCTGTTTTTTTCAGATTCTTCTGATCTACTTACGAGGATTCTGATGCAGAGGACTCCATTCCCTCTGCTTCCCCTACAGAGGATTTTTCTTTTTGGGAAACCTTGCATACTCTAAGGGAGCATTTCCACTGGGAAAGCCAGGATTTTTCGGTTTCAAAAAGGTTTACAGATTTCTTACTCCTACCTCAGCATAGGCCTTTAGCTATTCCTCCTGTATTAAACATTGTTGATGCTTTTTCGGAATCTAGTTTGGCCCCTGATTCCTTGCCTCCTGCTCCAAAAAAAAAAAACTGACCGATACTAAAGGGTCCCAGAGTCTCAAGTTCCTTTTTAAAAATCCTGTTGCGGATCCAGAGACAATTTCCCGGGGGCCCAGGGGCATTGTCTTCTGCTAAAAATCCTACCCCTACTGAGACTCCAGGGCGCTGGATAGATGGGGTAAGAAAGTTTACACTTCTGCAACCTTTGCCATTAGGGCTTTAAACTGCCAGTTTCATATGTTAAAGTATCAGCAACATGTCACTGGATTGCTTAAATAGAAAACTATGTTGATTCTTGACTGTGTGGGAAATAAAGAATTACAAGATTTAATGCATTCTGCTGGACAAGTTGGAAAACGTACTTTGCAATGTGGTTTTGATTCATTGGTGGCCTCTTGCAGGGCTGCTGTTACTGGGTCTGTGCTCCAATGCCATGCTTTGCTAAAGGAGCAATCCTTGCCTGATCATGTTAAAGCTAAATTGTTGGATGCTCCCTTAAATCAGGACCGCATGTTTGGTAACGAGGCTGAGGAAGCTCTTAAAAAGATGGAAGATAAAGCTAAGTCTATGCAAACAGTTAGATTACTTACAAGTTCAGCCTCCTAGATTTAGTAGGCACTGGTCCTCTAAGAATTGGTCTTTTCCAGCCCCTTCCAGGTCTTCTCAAGCCAAACCCAGACACAGCAAAAACCCCAGGCCTCAGTCCCAGAGGACACAGGAATAAGCAGTGGGGGACCTCCACTTCCAAATCTGGGAGTAATAAGACTTCCCTCTATGGTAAACTGTCTCAATGACTTCAGTTTAAAATTTCCAAGCACTTATCAACTGACTGCCCCTTTGGGGGGAAAGATTGCTCTTCATGCAAAGAACTGGGAGCTCATTACCCAGGACAAATTGTTTTTAATTAGTGTCTTGGGGATAAGGATTTCACTTCCACACGTTGCAAACACCAAGCGGGTGGCTGGACTTACCCCCAAATCAGTGGGCAGAGGCCCAAAAACAAGTACTTTCTCTCAAGCATGGGGGCTATTCAACTGGTACCGGAAGAGTAAAAGGGACAAGGTTTCTACTTGAGACATTTCCTGGTACCCAGAAAAGACCATTCATGGCATCCTGTCCCGGACCTGTCTAAACACCTTTTTGGAAATTCCAAAATTCAAGATGCTGAGACTTCACCAATTACTTCCTATGCTAGGCAAAGATGCCTGGTTGGCAACATGAGATTTAAAAGAAGCATACCTGCACATCCCAGTCAGGGAATCTTGCAGAAGATACCTACGCTTCAAAGCAGGCTACACACACTATCAGTTCTCTGCACTGCCCTTTGTGAATACCCTGGGCACAGTAGATAAGCCAAAGTGCCTAGCTCCAGTTATTGCATTTTGCAGGCAAACGAATATTCAAATATACCCATACCTGGACGATTGTCTTCATTTAGGTAGAAAGCCAGGACATACTTTTCAATCATCTGGCCTTTGTACAAAGGGTTCTATCTTGTCTGGTGTATACCATAAACGAAAATAAATCACACCTGGTACCATGTCAACAAATTATATTCCTGAGAGCAAGCTTGAATACAACTTCCCAGATGGCTTACCTCAAGCCAGTGAAACAAATTCATTTGATAACCTACTTCAAACAAGTGGCCTTGAAAACCTTGCTATTTGCAAGACAAATACTGCAAGCCTTGGGGTTCATGGCCTCCTGCATTCTTCTAATTCCGTATGCAAGACTGCATATGAGGAAACTACAGTGGTATCTAAAAAGCTTATGGTGTCAACATTCTCAGGATCTTGAAGCAATGTTTCCTATCATACCTTGCCTGCGCCTAGAATTCCTTTGGTGGGCAGATGCCTGCCACCAAAACAAGGGACTACCTTTTACACCACCCCGTGCCACCCATACTCTAACAGACTCATCAGACTATGCATGGGTGGCTCACTTGGCAGGGAAGTGCGTTCAGGGCAAATGGAATCCAAGTCAAATGCACCTACATATCAATCAAAAAGAAATGTTGGCTGTACAGAATGCTCAGATAGCTTTCAAGGACCACATTCTTCCAGGACAATTAATGATAAAGACGGACACCACCACTGTCAAGTGGTACATAAGCAGGGGGGAACCCATTTTTACCCCCTTTGCAGACTAGCCATGGCTCTGTGGAACACAGCCTTGAGCTACTAAATCCATCTAGTCTCAATTCTTGCCAGGAAAACTAAATACACTGGCAAACGAACTAAGCAGAAATCTCATGGACCGACGTGTGGGAACTGGAACCAAAGACTTTCAACATGTTGATAAACAAATGGGGGAGCCCAGATAGACATGTTTGCCTCCCCTCAGAACTACCAGTTGGACAAATTTTGCACAAGGGCTACCCACAAACAAGCTTGGAAAGTGGATGCTGTGTCCTTAAGCTGGAAAAATCTATTAGTTTATGCTTTCCTACTATGCCTCTCCTCTCAAAAATACTACTAAAGATCTAGGGTTTGGGCGGCAGGGGGTAGAGTGAATGGTAGTCCCTTGTTTTGGTGGCAGGCCTCTGCCCATTAAAGGAACTCTGACCGTAGGCAATGTATGATAGAAATCATTTCTTCTGGATCCTGAGAATGTTGACAGCATAGGCTTTGTAGATATCATTATTTGTCTTTCTGCTTTTCCCGGTTAGGGGTCGCCACAGCAGAACTTTGGTCCGCTAAGGATTGGCAGTAGGTTTTTATGGTGCCGAGTTGCCAGCTTGATGCCCAACCTTCAACGAAGGCACGCCCATTCATGCATGTCTTTCGGAGTGCCACTCGACCGTGGGGAGGACATGCAGACTCCACACAGAAGGCACTCCCTGCACTCCAGCTGAGAATCTAACAGGAGAACCTCTTGCTATGAGGCAACAACGCTACCACTGATACTTTTTAGATACCATTGTAGTTTCCCCATATGCAGTCTTGCATATGGAATTAGAATGCAGGAAGCCATGAACCCCAAGGCTTGCGGTATTTGCCTTGCAGATAGCAGGGTTTTTGTGGCCATTAGTTTGGAGTAAGTTGTCAAATGAATTTGTTTCTCTGGCCTGAAGAAAGCTATCTGGGAAGTTGTGTTCAAGCTTGCTCCCAGGAATATAATTTGTTGACAGGGTACCAGGTGCGATTTCTTTTTGTTTGTGGTGTACCCCAGAGAAGTTGGCACTTTTTGTACAAATGCAGATGATTCAAAAGTATGTCCTGGCTTTCTGCCTGAATCAGACAATCGTCCAGGTATGGGTATATTTGAATATTGCTTTGCCTGCAAAATGCAATGACTGGAGATGGGCACTTTGCGAATACCCTGGGTGCAGAAGATAAGCCAAAGGACAGTGCAGAGAACTGATGATGCATGTAGCCTGCTTTGAAGCTTCGGTATCTTATGCAGGATTCTCTTATTGGGATTTGCAGGTAGGCTTCCTTTAAATCCAGTGTTGCCAACCTGGCATCTTTGCCTAGCATAGGAAGCAACTCATGAAGAATTAGCATCTTGAATTTTGGAATCACCAAAAAGGTGTTTAAGATAGAAAGGTCCAGGTTAGGACGCCATGAGTTGTCTGTTCTATGTACCAGTAAAAGTCTTGAGTAGAAACCTTGTCCCTTTTCCTCTTCTGGCACAGTTTGAATAGCCTTTATGCTTAAGAGGGGGAGAGTACTTGCTTTTGAGCCTCTGTCCACTGATTTGGGGGTAGATCTGGCCAACCATTTGGGGTTGGTAACATGTGGAAGTGAAATCTGTATTCTTGGGAAAACTATTTAAAACCCATTTGTCCTGGGTAATGAGTTCCCAGTTTTTTGCCTTCAGAGCAATCTTTCCCCCTAAAGGAGCAGTCGGTTGAGAAATGCTTGGAAGTTTTGAAGTCGTCATTGAGACAGCTTACTATAGGGGGGAGTCTTACTGATTTGGAAGTGGGACTCCCCATACTGCTTAGTCCTGTGTGCGCCCTGGGACTGACGCCTGGGTGTTCTCCTGGTTCTGGGTTTGGACTGAGAAGGCCTGGAAGAGGCAGTAAAGAACCAGTTCTTAGAGGGTCAATGCCTACTACATCTTTGAGGCTGTACTTGTAGGAAATCTTTAACAGTTTGCATAGATTTAGCTTTTCCCTACATCTTTTTAAGAACAACTTCTGCTTTGTTGCCAAACAGGCAGTCCTGATTTAAGGGAGCATCCAGCAATTTAGCTTTAACATGATCTAGCAAAGATTGCTCCTTAAGCCAATCATGCCATCTAAGTACAGACCCAGTGACAGAAGCCCTGCAAGATGCCTCTAGTGAATCTAAACCACATTGCAAAGTATGTTTTCCAACCTGTTCAGCAGAATGCATTAAATCCTGTAAATCCTTATTTTCAGCACAGTCCGGAATCAACATACTTTTCTGTTTAAGCAATCCAATAACATGTTGCTGATATTTTACCATATGAAACTGGCAGTTTAAGGCCCTAATGGCCAAGGTTGTAGAAGGTGTATACCTTCTTACCCCATCTATCCAGCGCCCAGGAGTCTCTATCAGAGGGGATAGGATTTTTGGCAGGAGTGGCCTTAATGCCCTTGGGTCCCTGTGAAATGGTCTCAGGGTCTGCAGTAGGATTTTTAAAAAGGAACTTGAGTCAGCAACCCTATAATATCTGTCAGGTTTTCTGGGAGCAGGAGGTAGAGTCAGGGTCTAAGCTAGATTCCGAAAAGGCATCAGCAATGTCTAGTACAGGAGGGATAGCTTAAGACCTATGTTGGGGCAGGAGTAAGAAATCCCTAAGCCTCTTTTTAGAGTCAGAGTAATCCTGGCTTTCCCAGTGAAAATGCAGCGTAAGAGTATTCAAGGTTTCACCAAAAGAGAAATCCTCTTGAATGGGGGGGGGGGGCAGAAGGAATAGAGTCCTCTGCATCAGAATCCTGATAGGTAGATAAGGGTAAATCCTGGTAATCAGAGGAAACAAATTTCAGAATCCTGGTCAGAAGTATCATAATCAAATTCAGTCTTAGGTTTCTTGGAGGGAGAAAGTTGGCTTCCCCTGATTAAAGTAATAAGGTCTTCAGCCATTCTTGTTTGTTAGGCATAGAGGTCTGACCATGCAATCTGGGCGTTGGTTTTCTAGGCATGGTAGAGTTTTAGGCCTTGAAGATGGCATTGGTTTAATGTGGAAGTCAGTAGGCCTGAATTCACCCTCTGAAGCTGGTGCCTGCACAGCGGCTCTGGACACATCCAAGTTAGAGATAAAAGCAGGTTCCACAGTTGAAGCATCTCCCGAATGGGTCTCAGTAGAGGCCTGCGAGTCTGAAGTAGCAGGTATCAAGGGCTGCGAAAGCACCTCACTGAGTACTGGCGACTGGCTTAGGAGAACGTAGTCTACAGCTTTGGACCTAGGTGGCTTGTCTCTTTTTATCTTTGCATTTTTTCGGAATGTTGGTAGTCGGATGGCTTACCGAAGACTTAACTGGATAATTGAACAGAGTATCAAAATATTTAGAAGTGTAAATATACTGACTATGAATAGTTTGCTGCTTAAATAAGGCATAAAACTGACAGCAAGGTATGTCGTGGTCAGGGTCTAGACAAAGAATACAGTACAAATTAAAATCTGACGCATTTGCTTTCCACAAGAAATGCAGTTATTGACTTTTACTGACATCGGTTTATAGCAAGAAAGTTTCCCCAACGAGGTATTTAGCTTAAGTTGAAGACTTCGGTTCTGAAACTCAAACGAAAATTTTAGGAGTCTGCCAATCGCAACTTGCGAACTGCTTCTGCTTCGGGCACCGCACGGCAAGGAAGACTTATGTAATGGCATCGACTGCATGCTTTATACCCCTGACTACCTGACATCACAGAAGATAAGACAGCAACCGACACAGGACCCAAGACTTAGATAATCAGGCCGACTGATGACTACTTCAAGCAGATAATCCCAAATGTCATGACTGCAACTATGAAACACAAAGAACATCTAAAGGGGTATGCTAAGTCCTGTTAGATTGCTGAATAAGAATCCTAGGATATTATCTGGTCCCACTGAGACTGTTTCCAGCCACAGAGTGCAGGTAAGACCTGATCTTTTGAGATACTAGGCAGAGGACTAGTGTCAGGTATGCTTTGGGTATGGCTGGTGGGGTGAAGTTTGCACTTAAGTTTCGGATGTAAAGACTGCCTAACGATTATCCTCAACTAGGGACACTGTTTTAGTTTCATGCTTGGGTTTAGAGGATTTCACAATAATTTTGATTTGCTTGTTAATGCTGAGGAGGAAGTTCTTCCTCTGCGGAGTCTGTTCCCTCTTATTCTTAGACATCATATTTGTTCTGTTAAATAACAGGTTTATACTTGATCTATCAGGGTGCCTTGTTTTTTTGGGAGGACCTGGTTCTGAACCGGTTGGGTACAACCAAGTCTGTACAGCTGCTTAAGTGTTTGTACAGGGTATCTGAGTACACCTCTGAAAAGGAATTGCCATCTGAGAGTGTTGGGAGTATAAAACTTTTTATACTATTGCTTAGTAGGTTGAAGTTAGCTTTGGAAAAGTTCTTCAGTTTTTTGTTTCTGTGGGGGTGTTATGTCCAGTAATTCCAACGAGACTTTTATGGCCTGACCTTAGCAGAAAATGCAGTGTATGGTAGAGTGTAATGATTCCCCATGTTGGTGAGAACCAAGTCCAAGACATTTGAGGCCCTTGTGGGGTTGCAGATCATCTGTTATAGAGTATTTGAATTAAAAAAGTCCAGGAGCCTCTGGGTGAGTGCATTTGCGCTCGTATACATTACCCATTTGATAGGATAGCTGAAATCAAAGGTGTGTGGCTGTGTGGAGTGGTTCCAGTAAGTCCAGGTAGGTGGTGTGGTTTTCTTTGTTCATGGTAGGCAACCTATAGTAAACAATGCTGTGGTATGGTATTATGCCTAGAGTTAATTGGAAATGGAGTAGTTTGAAAGAGTCATACTGTTTGACTGGTCTCTAGGTTCACTTGGCTGTAATGAATGTGGATACTCCTCCAGCTTTGGTTCTTTCACGCTCATTTTGAGGTATGAATGTTTGGAAGGCATTGCAGCCTTGCACGGTCAGGTTGCTGTCCGTGGCCTTGAAAGATGTGTCAATGACTGCATAGATGACAGCATCTTCCAAGGTGAGGAGTGCTTCCAGGGAGTGCAGCTTCACATTTAGACTTCTAGCATTAAGCAGCAGAACCTTGAGTTTGCCTCTGGTGGATTTTGTTGTGTTGGAATTTCTTTTGGCGTTGCCTAAAAAGGCACTAAGGGAGAGAAGTGCATTTGCTAGTGTCTGAAAGCCTAGAGGAAGATAGGTGCAGACCATCTCAGGTAAAGCAGCATGGGCTGACTGGTATTGGATTCCCCTGGACTGACACCAGAAACTAAGCCAGTTGTATTCAGGACCTTGTGGCCATCCCTGCCTTTGGTTGATCTGGTTGCTTAAGCCTTACCTTAGCTCCAGTGTTTACTTCTGAGGCATGTTGAATCAGGCCCAGTTGTATTCCTTTTCTGTGACTTTAAAATCCTATAGATTCGTCTGCTCTGGTTTTAGCTTCAGTCTTTCAGGTTTTTGAATGGGTGCTGTCTAGGTCAAGAGAAGGTCGGTCTCCAGCACTATGCACAGTCCTGATCCCCTTTGGATTCTGCTACAGCTCCTTCTGGTCATCCTGTCAAGAGGGACACCCAGTAAGTCTGTGTCTTGCTTGGCTAGTGCTCCTTCCAGTTCTAAGACCTCCTTGGAGCCTGTCACTGAGGAAGGGTATAAGACATGGACTTGCTCTATTCGCTTCAAGGGACAGGTCCCAAAGGGGTCCACCGTGAGGTATCCTTAGTTTGATAAAGCAGAGGGGAGCTGGATCCCCCAAAGCCCCCTCCCAAGAGGAGTTGGTGTTTCTCAAGACTTTTGGGACTGGCCCAATTAGTTCACCAGGGTGGTCCTACCCACTGATGAGCTTATTATCCAGGTGTCTGTGCAGGCTTGGAAGGAACCAGTTATGGTGGGGCCAGTCCCAGAAAAACCTGACTAGATCTTGGTATTCCATAGAAATAGGCCGTATTGGAGCAAGGGTGTTGCTGTGTAGGTGCCATAGTGGTTGCATCAGCCACTAAAATGCAGCTCTCTGAAGACGACCCCTCTGTTCATCCACCTAATATAGAGTCTGGGACACAGACGGCCAGTGTAACACATTTCCAGATACTACAACTATCCAAGCACATAGACTACAAGTTACCCCTCAGAGTGAAACTTCACACAGTGCAAGGGATCCCAAATCCACCCACAGTCGCTGTACCTCACCCTGAGGCTGATAAGAGTGTGATCCTCTTCAGACACCTTTACAGTGAGGAGGTGCTCAATGTCTTGCAGTAAGCTAGAAAACCAAATATGAGAAAATCTTACCTTTTGTATGTGGAAGAGGTTTTCTATGTGGTGTCTCTAAAGACAGTTGGACCTGCTTGCTAGCGAGACCCCTCTACTTCTGTCTTACCTGTGTGAACCATTGCAGACTGGTTTGGTCTACTCTTCCATTAAAACCCACTTGTCTGCCATTTCAGAATGGTTTCTTCTGGATTCCCCCCTTGTGTCCAGACCACCAGCTAAGTTATTCCTTAAAGGGGTCCTTCACCGGAGATCTCCCAGGAAGCCATCTCTGTCCCCATGGGATCTCAGCTGTGTTTTGGAAAAGCTTATGCTGCCCCCTTTTGAGCCAGCAGACAAAGCTTCCCAAAACACTGTACATGGAAAACTGCTACTTGTGGCTATGACCTCAGCCATAAGAGTCTCAGATCTCCAAGCCCTCATGGCTAGTCCACATTTCCCTGTATTCCAGACTGACAGGGTTACTCTAAGAACCATCCCTTCCTTCATGCCCAAGGTAGTGAATGATCTTTCCCTAAATCAAGCCATCCACCTTCCTACCTTCCCTAATCCACAGTGGGACAGCGAGAGAGTACTCCATTCCCTGGATGCGCACAGACAAATAAGATTTTTACCTGCACAAAACCAGATCCATCAAGCAGTCTGACCAGCTCTCTCCTTCCATCCCAAGGCCTTTGGGAAGGCAGTAACAAGCTTTCAACCTGGATTTCCAAAGCCGTCACCTTCTGCTTACCGGTTCCACAGGAAATCCCTGCAGGGTACTGTTAAACCACACTACACAAGGGCTGTGGCCCCCTCAGGGAACCTTCTTCAGAGGTTTTGATGCCTTTACCATTCTTGAAGCAGCCTCTTGGTCATCAGTGCACACCTTCACCAAACACTGCAAGGTAAACCATATTTCCAGAGCCAGGGTGGGCTTTGCCACGGCTATCCTTCATGGATTCCTGGGACCGCCTCTAGACCACCACCACCTTCCTCACAATAAGCTTTGGCACTCACCCATATGTGATGAATACTGCAACATGGGAATAGGACATAGAAAAGTTGCGTAAAATCTTAACGTAACCATAATGTCCTCTTCATGTTGCAGTATCCCTTCCAACCCACTTATCTATCCTGTTTTGCAGCATTTCCCTTTCTGGATGGCACAGGGCTATTATTACCCTTACAACCAAAAATAATATCAAAAAAGTCCTGGACTCCACGTAGGTTAAGTGTTTATAAAATTCACAAAACACAGAGGATGAGCGCTTTCGTCTAATGACTAGACTTCATCAGATAAAAGCACTGGTACAAATTACAACTTAAATACACCCATTCAAATCAAGTTAATTACATTCAATCAACTTTTAAAGAAGCATACATAAAAATCAAATACTGCCTTAAAAATACATATAAGGCTTGTATTACTAATAAAATTTCATCATGTTTATCTTGTTTTTCTTATAAACATTTCTTGCACAATAAAATATCTTATGGAATAACCAGAAAAAATTGTAATCAATTAATCAATTTTATATATAAAATAATAAATTATATATATATTTTATGAAGTATAAATATTTTAATCATAACTTCATATACAAATTTTGTTATTGTATTTGTTTAATTAAAACATTTTCTGCTTTTTTACATAATACAGGTTTTATACTAATATAATCGTTTAAGCCAGGTGGGGTGTTAGATTTACACCTAAGTTGCCATAACAATTCCTTGTGTAACAAAACATTCTTTATATCACCCCCTCCCTTAGAAGAATCCCTTTGAACCAGATCAATAATGCCAAATCTAAACCTTGTGAATGTAAAAGGACAAGTTATACTGTGTTTGTACAAAGCACTAGCTTTTTTATGAGTCCTAATGTCATATAAGTGTTCATAAATTGTTTGTGTCTTTTGGCTTTTCCCAGTTAGGGGTCGCCACAGCAGAACTCCTGTCCGCTAATGATTGGCAGTTGACTTTTACATACCGGCTTGCCAAGCCTGATGCACAACCTTCAACGAAGGTACCGCCCATTCACGCATGTCTCCACGCAGAAGACGCTCTAGCTGAGAATCGAACCGGACAGCGTCTTACTGTGAGGCGACAACGCTACCGCAGCACTTTATAAGTGCTCATAAATACGGTCCTTAAATGCCCTCTCAGTTTTACCTGTGTAGTATGCACTACATGAAGTGCATAAGGCCATATAAACCAGCAGTTTAGACTTTTTTTATATTATTTTTGGTTGTATTGTTACAATTTATTACAGTTATTTTGTTGGTGAGTCCAGGACTCTACTGTGCTACAACCTACTTCACGAGAGGTACATTTTGTCACTGGTACCATGAATATTTCTTCTGGCGACTCTACTTTGTTGGTTGATGATCGTTTACCAAGTCCTGTTTTACCTTCGTCTGCTTCAGACGAAATTGTTCGAATGAGAGAAGATATTGCTTCCCTAAAAGGGGATTTAACTTTGCTTATAGAGCTTATGAACCAGAATCATCATAAAACACCAGCAGATGGCGCTACAACCTTGAAGAAAGCTGTCCCGAATAGGGAAACTGCAGGCGCAACGTTTAACTCGTCATCTCCACGCTCGAGGCATGCGAGTGATTGTGGAAGAGTTCAGAAGCAAGCAGCTGGCGTTAATGAAGGTATCGACCATGCAGGACTGCATAAAAACGAGTTATTTTCATCAGAAATTCAACCACGAACCAACAAGGAAAGAACAGCTGTTTTTGGATGTTCTCAAACAAGAGGTACTGAATTTGAACCTAGACAACAGGAAGGTTGTCTTGGTACACACAATTGTGATTGTGATAGACTAAATTTTCATAAAAACGTTGAGTTAACTCATGGGACTTGTTTTAAGGACATATTAGATAAAACCTACCAGTTTAATTTAGATTTGGAAGCTTTTAACAAATGTGAGGAATTTAAGGGTAATGAACAAGCTAACACATTTACGCTTAAAGAAATGATTTTTTTCTTTGAAAAAAAGTTATTTAAACTGAAACGTTTGCAAGTTGATAATAGCTGTTTGAAAAGTTGTTTGGTACATAAAATTGTACCACAGGGATGAAGGTTGTTTAAATATCCTTTTGGTATTAATTATACAGATGTGAATATCAAAATGTTTCATAGTTTTTTTGATACTTGTGGATTGGGTCTCATTGAATGCATGATGAAATGTAATGAAGCACTTTTACAGACTCTGACTGCAGAAATAAGCAAACTTCATGCTGATATTACTAATGATTTATTGTTTTCTGAATATCAGAGTTTATATGATAACATTTTGATAAAAACTGAGAAAAAAATACAAGATATTTATTTCACAAAACAAAAGAAATTTTACAGAGATAAAAACAATATGAAATTGGAAGTGTATGTAGGTCCTTTCAAAAGAGGTAATGGAACACAGAGCTATGTCCACAAAGGTTATGACAAAGAAGAATTTCGAGTAAATAGTTTTGTGTCTGATAAGCCTTCACACAATATTTACCAAGAAGTTGAGGAAAGTACTAGACATAGACCACTGGATGAATTGGACTCTTTTGGAGGGGAAGAGTGTCATTTTTTTCTCCCCAGGAGGTCAAAGGATAGCGAGCAGGAGTACCTTTCCACCAGATCCAGGACATTCAGGACACTTGGACACCAATTATGGATGGAAAAAAGTGGGGAAGAAGACGAGATAGTTCCATTAGATGACAATTATGATATACTTTATGAATACAAAGGGTTCAAAATTTTTAATTATACTAGTCATAACTTGACCAAATTACATTTCAGTTTATTTTCCAAGGGATTCAAGTTTGTGAAAACGCAGTATGGTGATATAGCTAATATGTTAGTGGATTTGAAACTATATTTAAGAAAACTAAATCTTAATATTACATTCAATTTGGGTAAAGATACTACTATTAACAACTACAGGGGGGGAAGATATGTTGGTGAGACATAGTACATTTAATCCTCCATTACATCCTACCTTGATGTTTGAAAAAGTTGTTACTGAGGAATTATATGCAATATATGTCAAAAACGGATGGCAGAGAACCAACTCTAATCTTACTAAGGAAGAAAGTAGTTTGTTACACCAACTACAGACACAATCTACTTTATGAATTATGAAACCAGATAAGGGAGGGGGGGTTATGTATAATGTAGAAGATTACAACAATGTTATTACTAAAATTTTGCTAGATAGTGTTAACATACACCCCTGTCTCCATTAACCAGATACACATAACCTATAGTAGGATAGACTCGTTGCTTGAAGAATACTTAGAAAATAGAATAGATTCTAAGACATATAATTTATTAAAACAACTGCATCCTGGTATTCTGAATATTTTTGGAATACCTAAGGTGCACAAATCACTACAAGCACCCCCCTTTTAGACCAATAGTATCTGCAAAGAATTCTAAAACGCATCCACTAGCTGTTTATGTAGACAAACACACTAAAGAAATTATCAACAAAACCCCTCATTTAATCAAGGATTCATGGGAAATTTTGAGTAAAATGACCCAAGACTTGTGGAGTACGGACTTCATTGATGTGAAGGATTTGTTTACTTGTATTCCTAGAATAGAAGGATTCGAGTATTTTAGTGACTGTATTTTCAAACACTCTAACTAGGGATAGTATTCTTTTGGTGTTGGAACTAGTTGAGTTAATATTGGTTTCTAACTACATTCACTTTCAAGGTGAGTTTTATCAACAGATTAGCGGTATTGCAATGGGAGCCGCTTGTGCTCCCACATACGCTAATATAGTATTACTAGAATGGGAGAAAAAGTTTCTTTCCCTCTGTTTTTTACAAACATATTAAACTTTACTTGAGATTTCTGGACGACATTTTTGTGTTATGGGGTGGATCTAAGGAAGAACTTAATCTTTTTATGGAATACATAAATTCATGTACAAATTTTTTTTTTCACACATTCACATCATGAATTTAGCATCAATTATTTGGATGTTACTATTTCAAAGACCCCTACAGGTTTCAAATCAAACATTTACAGGAAACCTACTTGGTGTAATAGTTTTTTACACTGTAGTAGCCATCACCCTTTAGCACAAAAGAAAAGCTTGATCAAAGGTCAAGCGGTTAGGATAGCCAGGTTGACTTCTGACTTTTGTGACCTGGAAAGGGAAATGAATTTCTTAGGTAAATGTTTCATAGAAAGAGAATACCCCTTAGAAATAGTTAGTGTTATTCTAAAAGAATTTACAAAAAACTGGGGTATTAAATATAAGGCTTTATTAGGTCAGCCGTTTCAAACTTCTCAAGTTCTTAAACAGGATAGGAATAAATACAAAGCAGCATGTATAATTCAATACAATACATTATCAGATTCATTTTTAGATATTAAAAACCACTGGAATTTAATGAAGATTGATAAGGAGATGTATAAGTTAGTGGGAGAACAACCTATCTTTACGTATAAGGTGGGAAACAATTTTAAGAGAACTTTTGAAAAAGGAAATAATGAATTTATTCAGTATAGGGCCACTAATCCTTGTGGAGCATATGTAGTGTTTGTGCATATATATATATATATATATATATATATATATATATATATATTTACAATGAGGCAAGTGTTACATTAAATAACAGCTTGAAAAGTGTGGTGAGGTTTATCAAAGGTAGTTCCAAGTCTAAAATGCTGGTTTATATGGCCTTATGCACTTCATGTAGTGCATACTACATAGGTAAAACTGAGAGGGCATTTAAGGACCGTATTTATGAACACTTATGACATTAGAACTCCTAAAGAAGCTAGTGCTTTGTACAAACACGGTATAACTTGTCCTTTTACATTCACAAGGTCTAGATTTGGCATTATTGATCTGGTTCAAAGGGATTCTTCTAAGGGAGGGGGTGATATAAAGAATGTTTTGTTACACAAGGAATTGTTATGGCAACTTAGGTATAAATCTAACACCCCACCTGGCTTAAACGATTATATTAGTATAAAACCTGTATTATGTAAAAAAGCAGAAAATGTTTGAATTAAACAAATACAATAACAAACAAAATTTGTATATGAAGTTATGATTAAAATATTTATACATCATAAAATATATATAATTTATTAATTATTTTATATATAAAATTGATTAATTGATTACAAAACTAAATATAAATTTTTCTGGTTATTCTATAAGATATTTTATTGTGTAAGAAATGTTTATAAGAAAAACAAGATAAACATGATATTTTATTATTAATACAAGCCTTATGTATTTTTAAGGCAGTATTTGATTTTTATGTATGCTTCTTTAAAAGTTGATTGAGTGTAATTAACTTGATTTGAATGGGTGTATTTAAGTTGTAATTTGTACCAGTGCTTTTATCTGATGAATTCTAGTCATTAGACGAAAGCGCTCATCCTCTGTGTTTTGTGAATTTTATAAAGACTTTTTAACCTACGTGGAGTCCAGGACTTTTTTGATATTATTTTTGGTTGTATTGGTACAATTTATTACAGTTCTATTATTACCCTTGCTAGGACTGGTTCCGACTGGGGCTTGCAGTTCTGCTGGCTGGTGCATGCAGACGTTACTTTTGTGGCCCACATTGTGCTAGCCACATCAGATTTCCCATTCACCATACAATGACTGAAATCTTTTGTATATTGGCTGGATGTTCAGGTAGTAAGAGGAGAAAACCCATATGTGATGAATACTGCAACATGGAATAGAATGACATCTATGATTATGGTAAGATTTTATAAACTTTTGTTTCGCTCACTGGAAAACTTTTAGAAAGGAAACTTCATGCCTTTATGGATAATGGTCACTTTTCTAGTTGTCTGTTTAGCTCTTTCATAGGCGAGTGGTTACCTCTGAACCTATCCGCACAAGAGCCATTTAAGCCTAGCCACCTTAACCCAAATGTAATATCTGAAGTAGTTTACTTCATTTGGTCTTCAATCTGTGGGAGTACGGATCCGTATAGGATCCGAGCCGGCAGTTTTGCTAACATCAGCACAGAGCTCCAAACTCCTCCCCTTAACCATAATACACCTCCACTGCCTTCCTTCCCCAGATCTCATTTGCCACGATTTGCTTCTAAAGCGTGTCTTCTGAGCACCAACTAGCAGTGGGTTTAAAAACGTTTTTGTGAGTAGCTAATTTTCTATCAGTTAGTGTTCGTGTAGATTCCCCTTCTCCTCCCCATCGCTTTGGCATAGTTAGTGATGTTCTTCATCTCACATTGCTGCAGTCCTTACATATGGGGTAGTCCGCTGTCCTCGGTCGGCCCGAATACCAAAGTATTAGGCTGACGTCGGTCAAGGCGCTTAAAACTGACATCAGGACGTCAGGGTACAAATGCGCATGACCGACGTCATATCCTCAGTCTTTTTTGCCGCATGGTCCGATGCAGAAGCAGCGTTGCAAGTGCCGTTCGGCATTCTGAAATTTTTCGAGTTCGGAGTTTCAGACCGAATCCAAGTTGGCTAAGTACCCCGTTGGGGAATATTTTGTTTTTTTCTTGCCTCAGTGTATTACCGGATGTCAGAAAAAGTGAATAATTGTATTTCTTGTGGGAAACAGATACCGCATAGGGATTATCATTCTTTGTGCATTCCTTGTTTGGGGCCTGAGCACGACGTAGTCGGGTGTCGCTTTTGTGCTAGGTTTAATAAACGCACTATTAAGCGAAGGTTAGATTGTGCTAGGCTGGTCTTCGGGAAGCGGTGCAATTATAATATGCCGTCGGATACTCCGCCCGCTTCCACGAAGAAGCGCAAAGACAAAGCAGTTAAACCCAGGCAAGATGAGTCGTCTGTTCCGGACGCCGGTTCTTTGGAGGCTTCAGTGGAACCGGTGGTTCCGATGGAGGCTTCTCTGGAGTCTCAGGGGGAGACTTTGATTTTGCAGGATGTGGCCTCTCAAGAGGCAGGTCAGGCTGAAGGGGCTTCTCAGGTTTCTGTACTCCCCTCCCTTCCCAGGGTGGTTAGACCCTCTCCTTCTGTTTCCAAGGCTTCTTCCAGAGGCAGGCCAGGTTTAGCTTCTGTTGGTGTCAGTCCTAGTTCAGCAGGGTCTGTGCCTAAGAAGCACATGCTTAAAATGGCAGAAGATTTGATTACTCTGATTAGAGGTTCTTTGCCCCCTCCAGAGAAGAGGCCTAGGGTGGAGCCAGAGTTGGAAAATCTTGAGCAGGCTTCGGATGTTTCAGAGTCTTCGGCTGAAGACTTGCAGGAGTACTCTCCTTATTCTGATTCTGATGCAGAAGATTCCACTCCTTCTGCTTCTCCTCCAGAGGATTTTTCTTTTTCAGAGACGCTTCATTCTATGAGGGAGCATTTTAAGTGGGAAGGTCAGGACTTCTCTGATTCACGGAAAAGGCTTAGGGAATTTTTGCTTTTACCTCAACATAGGCCCTTAGCTATACCCCCTGTTCTGGATGTTGTGCAAGATGTATTTTCAGAGGCTTCACTTAATCCTGATTCTCTGCCTCCTGCGCCTGTTAAACCGGATAGGTATTACAGGGTGCCTGAGGCTCATAAATATCTCTATAAGAGTCCTAGGGCGGACCCAGAAACTGTTAGTCAAGGACCTAAGGGGGTTAAGGCCTCTGTTGTAAAGAATCCGGTTCCTCTAGATAAAGAGGCCAGAGCTTTGGATAGATGGGGAAAGAAGGTCTATACATCTTCTACCTTAGCTATGAGGGCGTTGAATTGCCAGTTTCATATGTTGAAATATCAAAATTTTCTCCTTTCACAATTGAAATCTAAGGTGGATGCTCTGGCAGAAGGCATTGACTGTAAAGAATTACAAGATTTGGTGCATGTCTCTGAACAGGTGGGTAAGCATTCTTTACAGTGTGGTTTTGATGCTGTGCAGGCTTCTTCTAGGGTGGCTGCCACTGGTTCAGTTCTTCGCAGGCACGCCTGGCTTAAGGATCAGAATTTATCTGACCATGTTAAGACAAGGATTTTGGATGCTCCTTTGCAGTCTGAAGTGTTGTTTGGTCCACCTGTGGAATCAGTCCTGAAGAAATTGGAAGACAAGGCTAAGTCTATGCAGACTGTTAAAGATTTTTTGCAAGTTCAGCCTCCAAAGTTTAGTAGGAATTGGCCTGCTAAGGGGTGGACGTATCCTTCCTCTGATTCTCAGTCTAGGGGTAGATCTAGACGTGGTAGGGGCAGAGCTCAGAGTTCCTTCAGACCTAGAACTTGGAGTTCACCTGCACAGTCTTCAAGTGAGGGCAGGGGCCAGTCCTTTCGTAAACAGGCCCAATGACCTACTTTTTCGGCTGCCAGATCCTTCTTGCCTGGCAGCACCTTTGGGGAGGAAGGTTGGCACTCTTCAAGGAAAATTGGATTTTAATTACCCAAGACAAATGGGTTTTGGATATCATACACCAAGGTTACAAGTTTTATTTCCATACCTTACCGCCTTTCAAAGGCATGCCAGACGTTCCTCCTCAACAAAGACTAGAGGCTCACAAACAGATTTCTCTGCTACTACAAATAGGAGCTATACAACCGGTCCCTCTGCCAGAAGTGGGCCTAGGATTTTATTCTCGCCTGTTTCTAGTACCAAAGAAAGGGAACTCGTGGAGACCAATTTTGGATTTATCTATCCTCAACACATATCTGGACATTCCCAAGTTCAAAATGTTGACGCTACAACAGCTTTTACCTCTGCTGGGCAAAGATCACTGGATGGTGACTCTGGATCTCAAGGAGGCTTACCTTCATATTCCTATCGGGCCCTGTTGCAGGAAGTATCTGCGTTTTCGGGCTGGGACTTTTCATTATCAGTTCTCTGCATTGCCCTTTGGCTTATCTACTGCGCCCAGAGTGTTCACAAAGGTTCTGGCTCCAGTGGTAGCTTTCTTCAGGCTAAGAGGAATACAAATCTATCCTTATTTGGACGACTGCCTGATTCTGGCTCAAGGAAAGGACGAACTTCTTCATCATTTACAGTATGTGATGGCAGTGTTAAGATGCCTAGGGTATTCTGTGAACGAAATAAAGTCCAGTCTAGTACCCTCTCAGGACATGTGCTTTCTGGGTGTGAGACTGAATACAGCATCCCAGATGGCCTTTTTGACCCCGGACAAACAAAAGAATCTTTCTCTTTACTTCCACCAATTGTCTCGTCAGTCCAGGCTGACTGCAAGGACAGTCCTTCAAGCCTTGGGGTTCATGGCATCTTGTATTCTGGTACTTCCCAATGCCAAACTGCATATGAGGAAGCTACAATGGTATCTCAAAATGTATGGACTAGCACTGCCAAGATATGGACACTGTCATTCAGATAATACCTTGCATCCAAAAGGAATTTTTGTGGTGGGCTCAGGAATGTCACCTAAACAAGGGACTCTCTGTGACCCGACCAGAGGCGAGTCAGATTCTAACGACAGATGCCTCAGACAAAGCTTGGGGAGCTCATCTGAATGGAAAGTGGATACAAGACACGTGGCCTGCCAGACTTCAACATTTACATATCAACTTGAAGGAGATGTTAGCAGTCCAATTTGCATTGATAGCTTTCAAGGATTTGCTTCTTCCAGGGCAGGTGTTGATTCTAACAGACAACACAACTGTCATGTGGTACATCAACAAGCAAGGGGGGACACATTCTTATCCTCTATGCAGACAAGCAATGATTTTGTGGGAGACTGCTCTCAGTTTACAGCTGAATGTTCAGGCAAGGTTTCTGCCAGGAGCACAGAACTCCTTAGCAGATGTGTTGAGCAGACAAATTATGGATCCCCACGAGTGGAAATTGGATCCTCATGTATTTCAAAAACTGACAGTGTTATGGGGAACTCCAGACATAGATCTGTTCGCTTCTCCTCTAAATTACCAGCTGCCAAAGTTTTGCACAGAAAGGTTTCATCCCACAGCTTGGAAAGTGGATGCTCTCTCATTCAATTGGAGCAATCTTCATGTGTATGCCTTTCCACCACTGCCTCTCCTCCCAAAGGTACTCCTGAAGGTCAGACAGGACAAGCCAACCATGATTTTAATAGCTCCGGATTGGCCTCGACAGCACTGGTACCCATTACTGAGAAGTCTGGTACGGGAGCCTCCATGGCCTTTACCTTCGATTCCACACCTGCTGTCTCAGGAGAACAGTCATTTACTCAATGTCAAACTTCACTCTCTACATCTAACAGCCTGGCATATTCTGTTTTAAACTCTGGAGGGTCTCAACTTCCGCAACAAGTTTTGAATGTTATTTTGGAGGCCAGGAGGCCTAGTACAAGGAAGGTTTACGCTGATAAATGGAGGAGATTTTTAATTTGGAGTACAGCAAAGGACTTTGATGTTTCTAAACCTAATTTAAGTGTTGCTCTTCAGTACCTTACTGAGTTATTAGACAAAGGTTTGTCCTTCTCCTCTATTAAGGTTCATGCTGCAGCAATTTCTGCTCACCATGACTGTGACCCACCATTATTTTCTCATCCTTTGTTTAAGCAATTCCTTAGAGGGGCAAAGAATATAAGACCCCCACGTAGAGCTCCTACTCCTGCTTGGGATCTCAATTTTGTGTTGGAGAAACTCACTCTACAACCTTTTGAGCCTGCAGCGACTGCAGAGTTGAAATATTTATCATGGAAGACTGCTTTTTTGTTGGTCATTACCTCTGCGAGAAGGGTTTCTGAATTACAGGCCCTTATGGCGGTTGAGCCTTTCCTAATTTTCCACAAGGATAGGGTATCTTTGCGTACTAACCCTTCCTTTATGCCTAAAGTGGTTTCTAGTGTGGCTTTAAACCAAACTATTCATTTGCCTACTTTTTATGCAAACCCCCAAAATAAAGGGGAAAAGATTTTGCACACTTTGGATATACACAGACAGTTGCGATATTATTTGAGCAGAACTAAAGGGTTCAGGCAGTCTCAGCAGTTTGTTTCATTTGCTTTGGGTTCTCAGGGCAAACCTGTTTCAAAGCAGACTATTTCTAAGTGGATTGGTTTTTGTATCACTTTCTGTTATTCCCATCATGGTAAGGAGATTCCAGCTGGGATTAGGCCTCATTCCACTAGGGCTACTGCCACTTCTACAGCTTTTTTAAGGGGGGTGGCTACTAAAGATATTTTGGAGGCAGCTACTTGGAGTTCAGTGCATACCTTCTCTAAACATTACCACCTTCCACTTTACTCTAAATCTAGGGCTGGTTTTGCCACTGCAATTTTACAGGGCATTTTGGCAGCTCCTAATGCTTTATAGTTTTGCCATCCTCCCTTACCTCTTCTTTGGGATTCTACCCATATTTAAGGACTGCAGCAATGCGAGATGAAGAACATAGTACAGTTTTGTACCTACCATAAATGTAGATGTTCGAAGATCCACATTGCTGCAGTCCAATTTACCCACCCTCCCTCCTTCCCCTCTGTAGTTAGAGGTGGTTGTGTGGTTTGGGTTGTGAATATTGTAAATATGATTAGTGCAGGGGTGGTTGGTGGTTTTTTGCTGTTTTTTGGCTTTGGCCTTTCTTTTTAGGGCCTTCTGACATCTGGGGCAAGAAAAGACTGAGGATATGACGTCGGTCATGCGCATTTGTACCCTGACGTCCTGATGTCAGTTTTAAGCGCCTTGACCGACGTCAGCCTAATACTTTGGTATTCGGGCCGACCGAGGACAGTGGACTACCCCATATGTATGGACTGCAGCAATGTGGATCTTCGAACATCTACATTTATGGTAGGTACAAAACTGTACTTTTTTAGGTAGGTAGTTTGTTCTGTGGTGCCCCCCCCCCCCAGTGTTTTCTATAGACTAGTGTGGTGAGTGGGTGTGATCTTTTAGAAAGAATTTGCCCGTCATTTTTCAAGGCTATCTTTCTTGACCTTAGCATGGCTGAAAAGCTTGTTTTCAAGCCCTGCATGGAATGTGGCCATAAGCTATCCCCAGCAGACTGTGCCACACTGTTTTGTGTGCTTGGGTGTGGCCCACCTTAGTGTGGATTGTAGCATTTGTGCGGGCTGCATTCCTTGCGCCCTAAAGGATAGGAAGGCCAAGTTTACCCTCAGAGGTCTTCTTCCTCCTTCCGACTCGTTCCTCATCTTCGTCTTCAAGTCACAGCGACTGCTGTGGCTGCCTCTCCCTCCTCTCTTCCTCTGGCTTCTCCCTGTGAGGCTGGGACCAAAGCTCGTGGTAGTGGAGCAGAAGAGCGATAGAGAAAGAGAGAGATAGTCTAAGACGAGGGAAAAGAGGAAGAGTTCCTCTGACTTCGTTTCTCCAAGCAAGTCAGCATGGATTCGTGACTCCCCTCCGCTCTGATCTCCATGGTTCTCTCCAGAGCTGGAGGAGATACGTCCAGCCTCTCTGGCCTCAGTGCCCCAACCCGCCAGGTCCGAGTCCGTGGCCTCATCATGGTCCACCCACTCCTTATCAGATATGGATCTGGAATATGTCAGAATCAACAGATGTATCCATTGAATTTACCATATAAACCTAAAGGTTATCGGAACAGTAAATTAAGATTTGAAAACATGGTTATAGGAGAGGTTAATCCGTTGCTCGCCTATGATGTCACTTCCGCAGCCACTAATACGGACGAGGTAGCAGAAATGGAATATCAGGGCTTGTCTACACTTCTAAATCAAATGGAACTTGACATTTTGAAGCTTAAACGACTCCAGCTGCAACGGCAGCACTTCAAAGTTTGTATACAACGGAAAATCATTCCGAGAGGATTACGTATACTAAAAATGCCAACTACAGGTACTTTATATCCAGACCTGCTATATCAGTGGCAACAGATTAATTTAGAGACTAGTATACGATACATGGAATTATTGAATAACTATTTTTTACCTCAGGAAATAGCTCTGCGAGAGCAAGTAAAGGAACAGCAAATGTTTATGTATAATACTTATCCATGTACAATTTTGGATAAGTTGTTTGAAAAGTTGATGGATAATGTGTTCTTATATGAAAAGAAATTGTTAGAACAAAAACAGACTAAAATAAAAAGGGACGCACAAGATTTTAGTAGGGGTCAGGTGTCTACTTGGCCGAGAATGAGTAGTAATATTAATGGCCCAAATTATAATAATAAAAATGAGAGAGTTGCGGAATTTAGTGACACGTGCTGATACAGAAAGTAATGTTAATTCTGAACGAAATGTTAGAAAAGGTGATACTATCTCTGCCACTACAGAGAACATACAGATTAATAGAAAAGGGAAAGTTGTAATTACAACAGCCCTGATACATAATGAAAATATTGATAGTAACAGTGATATAAATACATTAACACCTAACATAGACGTGATAGATCTTGATAGTGTGGTGAACACTGAAAGTAACAGTGCAATTGAAATGGCAGAGCAAGTGATTAATAATGGGTTAGTGAAGGAAAAAGTTCAGGGGAATGTTCATGGTCAGAAAGGACATAATTACAATGGAAAAGCCCCTTTCCCTATAGCAGATCAATGGAGGGGAGGAAGGGACCGCTCAATGAGCAGAGGGTGGCAGAAAGAGAGCGGCCGACCATCAGTATGTGGGACCTACCTTAAAGATGTGGCAAGGGAACGAAAATCCCTGATTTGGAATATATCAAGTAGAGAATTATCTAGTGTAGAATGTGAAGTCTTACAAAAAGGACTTGCGTTCATACCCTCCCTGAAAAGTAATATTACAGAGAGTATATTGGATTTGAAATTATTTACACGTAATATACAGTTGAAGTTAGATTATGGAAGAAATAATACATATGATAAGTTGCAATTTAGAAAACAGAGTACATATGCACCGAATTTGCATCCCCTAGTTGATGCCTATACCAAATTAGTTGAACAGGAGTTGTATGAACGAGATGAGAGAAATAAAACAAGAAAATGGCATGGAAACTTAACATCAAGACAAAGAGGAGCATTAAGAGTGTTAAGGAATGACCCAAATATAATAAGACCGGTAGACAAGGGTGGTCCTATAGTAATACTGGATATGGAGAAGTATATAGATAGCTTGAATGATATGCTGAGTAATGAAAAGTATTATAGTAAAATTAAGTTAGATCAAGTAGATAAAATTATAGAACGAGTATCTACAACTTTAAACATCTTATGTAATCAAGGAAGAATTAAAGAAGAACTTTATAAATATTTAATGGTTGATCACCCTACTATACCCTACATACAAGGTGTTCCTAAAATTCATCAACATCCTACGAACCCACCTATGAGACCTATAGTTGCAGGGAGAGGATGGGTGACGGAACCCATATCTTTGTATTTGGAATCACAGTTAAGACCAATAGTTAATAAGTATCAACATATCTTAAGGGACACCAAACAATTCTTGATAAAACTATATGAGGAAACTTCTAAAGTTCCCTATGATGAAATAAAATGGTTAGTCACACTGGATGTCCAGTCTCTTTTCACCATGATACCCAACAGGGAGGGTATAGAATGTGTGCGTAGATTTCTGGTAAGAGATGGGACGTACAGTTGTGCTCAAATAGATATAATATGTGAACTATTACAAATAGTGTTATACAATAACATCTTTGTTTTTGATAACCAGGTATACTTACAGGGGGATGGCGTAGCTATGGGCACATTTTGTGCCAATAGCTACGCCAACCTTGTAATGGCAGACTGGGAAGAAAGTTGGTTGTTTGAGATGATAGAGTATAAGAGAGAGGTCTTGTTCTATACACGTTTTGTGGATGACCTCTTCCTTATTTGGAAGTCAGGAGAAGTGCAGTTGAATTACTTTTTTAATAAGGTAAATGACTCCACACAGTATTTAAAATTTACTAAGGGAGCATCAAATCAATCTATACCATTCTTAGATGTATTTGTAGAGAAGTTACCTGGAGGATTTCTAAATACAGGAGTATATAGAAAAGAATGTTATAGGAACTCACTCTTGCATAGAACTAGTATGCATCCAGGGTTTACCTTTAAAAATATAGTAAAAGGACAAACGATGAGGGCTTCTCGCCTGAATTCAACAGATATAGGATACAGGCGTGAATTGAATGAATTAGAAGTGAAGTTATTGGATAGATCATATAGGCCAGATGAGATAAAAGAAGGACTTAACATTGACAAGTTGAGGGAAAATATTGCACATCCATACTTTGCCGATAAGAATATAAAGGTAGGAACCACAGATACTAAAGAACATCGTAATTATGACTCAGAACAAACAAAGATGTGTATTTATCACACCCAAGATGTGGCAGGTGTACGAGAAGCATATAAGAAGTACTGGGAGATATTAACAGTAGATCCTAAAATATCAAATGTAGTAGGTAATTGCCCCAAATTTATATATAAAAACAAACTAAACTTATATAGGATGCTATGTGGCCCTAGTAAGGTAGGGAAGGATAACACGTGAAAATTTTGGAAAGACAAGACCATGTAAGATGTGCAGATACTGCCCGTTGATAAATGATACAGTAAGATTTATACATCCAATGACACAGCAGTGTTATACGTTCTCTGTGGAAGCAACATGTAATACATCTGTACAGCCTTCTACATAGGCAAGACAGACCGGAGATTGAGAGATCGTATTAGAGAACATTTATACAACATTAAGATGAAAATGAGTAACAATGCATTATCCAAACATATAATGGAAACCTCTATAGAACATAAGTTTAAGTTTATGGTAATCCAACGTAATCAGGTTACTATTAGACGAGGGGACATCGCTAATAGAACTGAACAAAATGAAATGGATAATTAGATGTAGGGCTGACCAAACCACCAGGGCTGAATGATAGGATTCCAATAAAGCCAGCCTTAAAAGGCAGGAAGCTACAAGGTAAAATTTATAAATAGAACAGTATGGTAGTAGCATATATCCTATGATTCTATATAAGAATGTGAAATCTATATTATGAAGCATGCTTATGTCTATGTTTATGACTAACCATCAGGGTTGAATGATAGGATTCCAATAAAGCCAGTTTCAAAAGGCAGGAAGCCGCAAGGCAGAAGTTATAAATAGAACAGTATGGTAGTAGCATATTTCCTATGATTCTATATAAGAATGTAAATCCTATACTACGAAGCACACTTACCTATGTTTACATGAGATTAAGTTACTTTGATAAACGTGATCAATGGTATATTATATTATATTATATACCATGCGTGAACAAGTGTTTTGTTTTTTATTTTTAACCTTACATTTTAGATATATATTTTTTATATATGTGTGTGTGTGTATGTGTGTATATATATATATATATATATATATATATATATATATTTTTTTTTTTTTTACATATTTTCAGATGATAATACGACTTTAATTAAAAGACTGCTTATGGTGTCGAAAGGTTTAAATGATTATATTTAACGAAATGACTGCTTATTAAAGTATGGGGATTGGTTACAGGTTAATTGCTCCTGAATGTGTATAAAAAGGCATTGTAAATTGTAAGTTAGTGGCCTGAGGAAGCCTACGGGTGTAAGCGCTAGCCTATTTTGTGTTTTAAATAAAGCCTTTATCGTGTCGTCTTTGCTTCATTGATTGATGTAATACTCTAAGGTGATCCTGGAAATATCAGTGGACTAAGAAGTAAGAACTGTCTCTAACGTAATGGAATAATTGTGCCGAAGGGCTCTTCAGTTACCTTGTTGACTGGTAACAGTGATATTGAATTGTCTTTGCTGAAAAGCATATTTCAGAACTGTTGGTTAGCTGAAAAGCGTTGCCGATTGGTAACAGACATTGAACTGTGTTCGCTGAAAAAGCGTACTTTTGAACTGGTAACTAGCTGGAAAGCATGTCCCTTTGTTTGTTGGCTGAATAGCTTATGCAAAGTACTGGTACCTGCCTATATATTCTCCCCCTTTGTGTTATTGTTTACTACTAATTGTGCAGTTCTGCTTTGGGAGAAGTAATCGCGAGCAAGTGGTGGTATTGTTTATTACCATGGATCTGGATAAGATGAGGTGCTTTATCTGTACACAGATCCAGATGGGGTCTTGCCAGCCCCCTTTCTCTCTGGTGGGAGGAGCTTGCTTCCTTTGTCAACCCATTTTTCCTTTTCCGATCCAACCTTTGGATTTGGAGTATTCGGATCTGGGGTGGGCTTTGGTCAGAGGGTCAGCACCAATGGTACCTGCTTCCTCGATGCCAACAGCTGCCTGGAGCATTTTGGATCCAAGCCGCTATCTGAGATGGAGCTTGGGTGTCTGATCAGAGGGAGTGGAACTTTTTCCATTAGCTCAGACTTTGTCGGGCCAGGTTCCCTCCCTCAGAGCTCCGTCCACCTCGGGCCCGGCTCCGATTCTCGCATCGGACACGGGGAGACCAACCTCCTTTTTTGCTTCTCAGGAGGTTTGCTGTCTTTCGGCATTCAGTGTGGTAGAAAGGGTCTTCTCAGTCTGATTAAGACCCCTGACCGCCTCTTCAGATTCCTCCCAGAACCCCTCGGCTTTGTCTACGGTCCCAATCGTCTTTCCAGAGGGACAGCCCATGCCCAAGGAACAAATAGCTTCTGAACGCCCCCGGAGAGCCCCACTGGGGATGTGCCTTGCAAGCATACATGTAAGAGGAGGCACTTGGACTCCCCTGTGTCCCTCACAGAGGATATGGACTTAGATGATGGAGAGGGTTCCACAAGGTCACCTCCCGAGGATGTCTCCTTTGGTGACATCATGGAGGTCCTGTGCCAGTGGGGAGGTTGGTCTGCTCCCAAACCCTCTTCTGATGAGTCTGTGTTCCTGGAGGCCTTTGGCACTGGCCAGTCTACTTCCTGGGTGTCGCCTCCCGTGGTTCCTTTGGTGGATTTGGTCACCTCGCTGGCATGGAAGGACCGGACACCGTGGAACCCGTATCAAAGTGACCTGATAAGATCCTTAGCCCCCCCCCCCCCATAGATAGACCATCTTGGAGTAAGGCTCCCCCCGTGGACGACATGGTGGTAGCAGTGGCCACTAAGAAGGAACTTGCCCAGTAGAGTTCCTTGGTCCATCCTCTTGACAGAGTCACAGATTATGGACCGCCTAAGGAAGTGGTGTGTCCGCTTCAGCTACCTTATCTTCTTAATAAGGGCACTGAATTCCTTGGCCCATGTCACTAGACTGCAGTACAACCTAGTCAAGAAGCTGGAGGAGTGTCCCTCCCAAGTCAATGTCGCAGGAGGATAAGGCTTCATTCTCCGTGAAGATGGCCACTCTAAAAGTGGTATCTAATACATCCACTCAACTCCTCTACCATCTAACGGAAGGAGCAGCTAGGGTAGCTGGGTCCGGCGTGTCCATGAGGTGCAACACCTGGCTCAAGTTATGTCAGTTTTCCGAACCCTTCAAGGCGTCATTTGCAAGTGCCCCTTATGACTGCTCTACACTCTTCGGTAAGACTGTCAAGGAGACATTAGTCCAGAGTGAGAAGGACGGGAAGATACTGTCTGCCATCAGGATCTGCTTCTCTAATCCTCAAAGGTCCTTTTCCTGGAACCAGAGAGGGCAGAAGATGTGGTTCCGGAAGTCACTATTCCCGGACACTTGGGGCTCTTCTTCCCCCAGAGGCAGAGGGGGACAGAATGGATGCCAGCCCAGAGGTCTGCTGAACTTCGGGTCTGGAGAACCTCTCTCGGACAGAGCCGGGCAGCAACCCTGAGAGTTGCCCAACTGCTCTACTCTGGAGGAAGTCTGGGGACGATTGTCCTTGCACCCAGCAACATGGGAGTCCATAACGGACTGCTGGGTGCTTCAAATCCTATCCAGAGGATACACTGTCACCTTTGTGGGTTCCCCCATATCTCCCAGACACCTCCCGGGCGTACCACCCACCACACAAAGGGAGGCAGCAGCACCTGAGATTTCCAAGCTGCTAGGAATACGAGTCATCAAAACCGTCCCCCCAGATCAGTCCGGATCAGGCTTTTGCACCTCTCTACCCTGAACCTGTCAGTTGCCAAAGAGAAGTTCTGGATGGTCACATTACAGTCTATCATGCCGTACCTGCAAGAGCGACTGGATGTGCTCGTTAGACCTCCAGGATGCTTACCATCACATAAAAATGCACAGAAGCTCCAGGAGGTTTCTTTGCTTTTGGCTAGGAGTCGATCATTGCCAATTTTGAGCCCTACCCTTTGGTCTCACCACAGTCCCCAGGGTGTTTACCAAAGTGATGGCAGTTGTAGCGACTCACCTGAGGCTTCAGGGGATTCAGGTCCGTCCCGTACCTGGACGATTGGCTCTTCACTGCTCCCACCAGGCGTCTACTTTCCCAAACCAGGGATTATTTCTTGACACTTGCCCTGCATTTGGGGATCGCAATCAACACATCTAAATCTCTCCTAGAGCCTCTACAAGTGATAGATTACATTGGTGCCAGGATAGATGCTGTTCAGTGCAAAATATTCCTGACCTCGGAGAGAGTTCAAAACCTGAGGATGCAGGTCTTCCTGATCTACCATTCTCATCTTCCAATGGCGGAATTGGTGTTGAAGGGGTCTCTAGGCTCGATGGTGGCGACCATAACTCTTCTCCCATGTGCTTGTTTACACATCATTTTACAGTGAACTCTAGCTGTACAGTGGTCCCTGTTGGAACTGCCATTGACATATCCAATTCAACTAATTTGAGTCTGTTCCTCATATGGTGGATGGGTTCTCTGGACATTTTGGAGGGACGACTTTGTTCCAGCCTCGGACCAAACCACAATGACCATGGATGCCTCCCAACTCTGGTGGGAGGAGGGCATTGTGTGGGCAGGACAGTCCAAGGCCTGTGGTCCCCCATAGAGACCAGCTTGCATATAAATGTCCTAGCGATGAGGGCGGCCCTTTTAGTGTTGCAGGCCCTTCATGCCTTTCTTCCTCTGGGCACGATTGCAATTCAATCAGACATGTCAGTGGTCTGGTATATCAACAAACAGGGAAGGACCAACACCTTTGTCTCGAGGCCATGAGAGTGTGGGAATGGGCTGTCACCAGTCGCTTTCTCGTCACAATGCACATTCCGGGATGGTCCAACATCCTAGCAGACAGGCTGTCAGACCATTCTGATGCCTTACGAGTGGTCTCTGAATCTGTCAGTAGTGGAACAGATATTCAGCGAGTGGGGTCAACTGTGCTGCGATCTCTTCGCATCTCCTTCCAACGTGAAATGCAGCAAGTTTTTCGCTCTGAACCCCCTGCCGGGAGAATCTCCTAGAGATGCTCTAGTTCTTGCTTGGCCTCCCGGTCTTCTGTATGCTTATCTGCCAGTACCTCTCAGTCCGAGGTTTCTACAGAAAGCTTGTTGACTGGGGAGCAAAGTGATCCTTGTTGCCCCTTTCTGGCCCTCGTCAGTTATGGTTTCCCTTCCTTTTGTCTCACCTTCTGGCTCCCCAATTTATCCTAGATCCCATTCAGGATTTAATTTCACATCCTTCGGGGGGGTGCCTCTTCCGAATCTTGACAGCTTGAAGCTCACAGCTTGGCTGCTCCAGTTCCCGGGATTGCTAGAACTCCTGGAGTATACTCCTCTGTTAGATCTATCTTGATGGCTGCTCATAAGTCTTCGACCAGGAAGGTTTATTGCAACAAGTGGATACGTTTTTCTTTTTGGGCCTCTCAAAGGAGTTTAGACCCTTTCACGGCTCCTATTTCCGCCATTCTTTATTTTCCAGCTGATATTTTTCAACACTGAGCTAGTACTTCTACTGTCAAAGTTCAGTTGGCTGCCATCTCTCATTTTCATGTGGGCAAGAATTCTGCCTCTTTAGCCTCTTCAGACTGTGTAAAGTTTTTATCGGGCACCTTTTTGTTACGCCAACCCCCCCCCCCCCAGTTCCTCCATGGGAGCTTACTATGGTTCTTCAAGCTTTGATCGCTCCGCCTTTTGAGCCTGCCGCAACTGCAGATCTAAAATGTTTATCTTGGAAAACAACTTTTCTGCTGGCTATTACCTCTGCTAAATGGGTTTCAGAATTACAGGCCTTGTCCATCAAAATACCTTGTATGATTTTTCACAAAGATAGGGTTTCCCTTTGAACCAGTCCATCCTTTCTTCCTAAGGTGGCATCACCAGTCAGTATCAGACTATCAATTTTTTTTTCCCAATTTTACGAACAAGATGGAGTACAGACTCCACATGTAGGATGTTAACAGAAAGTTACAATTCTATTTACACAGGACAAAAATTTCCGTAAATCAGATCAATTGTTTGTATCCTTCTGTAAACCCTTTTTGGGGAACCTATCTTCAAGGTCACTATCGCTAGATGGATTTCTTCATGCATCCTGCAGGTCTATAAGGACCGAGACTCGTCTCCTCCAGGTTAGGTGAAAGCTCATTCCACTAGGTCCATGGCCAAGTCTGTGACCTTTTGGTCTAGTGTCTTTGGATTTGTTCTGCAGCTTCTTGGTCCCCATCTCAAACATTTATTTTTCATTACAAATAAGATTTGACTTCCAGAAGAAGAGCATCCTTTGGTTCTGCAGTGCTCCGGAATATCCTTCCATGTGGGCCTCCCTTGAGTTTAGTAGCTGGGGACTCGGTCCCACATGTTGAAGACCAAATGAAAACTACTTCAGATAAATAAGTTATGTACTCAGCATATAATGTTCAATCTGAGTAGTTGTACTTCATTTGTCTTCAACCGTCCCTCCCCCTGACCTTGGCGCATGATCAGCCTACGGGCTGCAGTATAGGTCACAAGTATATATTTCAGTTTGGGTTCTCAGTATGAGTTCAGCAAACTCGATCTGGGGAAGGAAGGCAGTGGAGGTGTATTATGGGTATGAGGAGGAGTTTGGAGCGCAGAGCTGATGGCAAAGTTGCCGGGTCGGATCCGATATGGATCCGTATTTCCACAGGTTGAAGACAAATTAAGTACAACCACTCAGATGGAACGTTATGGAGAATATGTAACTTCTTTATTGCTGACATGTCAATGTCACAAGAAATTTTATTGTTATAATGTAGGCTTTTCCTCCGTGTTCACAGGCTGCCCATGTATGTTACAGACCTAGGTGCCCAAATTGGGTAAATTTGTAATTTCACATCCATTAGTCCAAGTTAATAAGGTTAGGGATTAGATTTGTTCCATGTGGATGGGAAGGCTGCTGTAGAGAAGGGGTAATCTTTAAAAAGAAATACCTGTCCCTCTCATTTGTCCGGATTGTCACGGACAAAGTTTATTCCCTTAGAACAGCTATTTCTGACTGTTTTGCAGGTAATGCAACAAATCCATCATTCTGGGAGAGTACCTTGTTAGGTGAGGCATAGATTGCAGCAGTCTTCAGGAGACTGATTACAGGGATAGGCTTTGATATGGTCCGCACAGGACTTTATTTCTTGTATTCTTTTTTGTGAGTAACTTGTGTGGCTTCTGCAGCTGTTGCAAGTGTCTGGTTTAGGTTCATGATGAATGATTATACTCTGGTGGGATGAAAGCCAAGTACAGTGGAACAATGATCTTCTTGGACCTTCATGTCATTGTCTTGGTTAAAGTTGTGCAAAATAGAATGATTTTCTCACCACAGTAAAAACACTGTGGTCAAATGTCAAGTTACTGTCAACATGGGTTCCCAGATCACTGACCACTGCTTCTAATTTTAGGCTGCATATGGTTAATTTCCAGGAGTGGATCTCTTTCCAAAGGGTACTCTTACTGTTATGCATTTTTTTTACATTGAGTTTTAGTCCAGGGCTCTAGCAGCAACTGTTTTTCTGTCTGGTGGTCTTGAGGGTTATTTGTGTCTTTAGGGGATTCAGTGACAAAGCTTAGTTTGCAGTCATCTGCATAGTTTGTCAGCCAGAGACACTTATTACTTTGATTTCAGAAACTTGGATACCAAAGAGGAGAGGCCCTCAACATCATCTGTGTGAATCCACTACTGGTTGTATTTTATGGAAGTGGGTTCCCCTGTCTTAACTTCTCGACTCCCATCAGTGAGCCAACTGGCAGTCCTTTTGGCATATGGACTTATCATACATTTTGTGAATTTATCTGCCCTAATGAGGTATTGTCTGTCATGTTGCCTAGGTTGAGGTAGACAGTGTGTGCTGTTATACCCATGCCCATAGCTTTCGTGGCTATCTTGAAGTCCATTTGACAAAAACAAACTGGGTAGGGTCTAGTATCTGTAGTTTTCCTTTGTCATTGTGTATCACATACCTTCCTGAGCCTGTGGAAGGATAATGACTGGAGTCCTCCATTTGTTTGTTACAAAGCCTGTCTGAAGGCTAGTTTTAGAGATTCTTGTGGGCCAGACTGGCCAACTTTCATGCTCTTCAGAGAGTATCCTGGGATATTGTCAGGGCTCATCTAAGCAGTGTTCTTGGCCTTTGAGAGCGCATTAAGGACCTACAGCCTAGTGATAGTTGTTGGATACATGGGGGGGGGGGGGGGTGGTACAGGAGTAAAGTTTGAGCTATATTTTATCAGCTAGCAGATTTGCTATATTCTCCGACTCCATTTGGGTAGTCCCATTCACTGTTAGTTTGGCACATGGTTATGTGTTGCCTGAAAGGTTGCGGACAAGACTTAAAAAAAAAAAAAAAAAAAAAAAAAAAAAAGCTTTATGGTTGTCCTTAGCTTGGATGTCTATTTTTATCTCAAGTTTGGCTTGGACTTGAATAGTCCCTTGAGTTGCTTGCTCAGATTGATAAGGGAATTTTTATATTGCTGGGCAATGACCTACCTGCTTTTGGACATGTGTTTTTTTTTTTTTTTTTTTTGTCATGCAACCTTTTTGTACTAGGATTCTGCCATGGAGGTTTGTTTTTGGAAATTGTCCTGTTTTTCGGTTAGGTACAGCTGCCTTTTTTCACATGATTCATGATTGCAGAATTGTTCAGTGAAGCTTTGTACATAGCTGTGTTCGCATGGTTTGGGGAGCTTGGAATTTTGCTAAACTGCTACTTAGAAGAAAGTTATTAGCTGTGGAATATTTTTTTAAATTTCGAGGTTAGGCTAGGCCCGGGCCTAAATGTTTGCTTCAAGAGACCACTTTGTGGCGATAAGCTTGTGAATGTATCTGGAACCTACTAAATATGATAGCTTGTACCAGGGTTTCTTACTCTTAGTGCACTGCTTGCGCTCATTCTAAGCAGTTCCATTAATAAAGCAATCTCTAAAATAAATAAATGAATTAAAAATCCATTTGGCTTTATTTTTTCTACTGAAAATGTCTACCTTCTGCTCATCTGTCAAGTACTAGTGAGCATTATAAGATCCAGTTCTGGTGCATACAAACACCAGCCTTAATTTCTGTATTTTTGGGAACCAGTAACATTAAACTTAGTAGGTATGTGTTGACCATTCAGACCTGTGTCCCATCTCAAAAGCATAATTTTCTTAGTTACAGCCTTTCATTTCTGAGGGAGTACTCTGTAGGGAATTTTTCAAATCTGCCAACTATTTACACTCCCAAAAACATCTTACTCTGGTAATTTCCTCTTGTCACATGGCACCTCAGGCATTTATCTACTTGTTGAAAAATTCTGTTAAGTCTGTTACTTGTGTAGACAATTCCAAACAAAAATCCTGTACCTTATGGACTTTCTTGTACATGGGAGGCATGCAGATGTCTTCCTTTGTAAATTGCCTTCCAGTCTTTCTTATCTTTTCTGACCACCTTTGATTGGTTATCATGCCGTGTTTTATATGCTGTACTAATTATCCTTTAACGGCAGTTTCTGTTCTAGACTGTACCAAAAACTCTACCAGAACTGCTCTTTCATTTAGCACTCCCTGTATCCCTTTTTCTTTGCGCGTACTGTATCTCAATCCTTGATATGGAAGGCAATCCCAGACCTGCAATCTAAAGTTTTGCTTGGCCTCCTACTTTCTTACCTTTCCCTGTATGGCTTATTCTGTCCCTTTCATCATTACCATTTCAAATTTAATTTATAACCTTCTGTTTGCAGTACATTAGAGCTGTGACATTGTGTCTTGTATGTATTCTTTCAAGTCAGGTAATCCTACCATACCCTGTCATCTGAGGAGGATCAGCTTACCCCACTTAACTCTTGCCCTGTTCCCCTTCCATATAAATTCAACTCTTTATTATCAACAACTACTACTCTGGTTAATAAAAATGTGCCTGATCTGTAAAACATTTCCACAGCTTGTATTTATTTTACTGTTCATATCCATAATTGAGAGCTTTTAGTTTCTCAGTTTTTATATTATCTTTTGTTTAGTCTCTTCGGGTACATTGAAGTACTTTATCGTATGTCCCCACAAATATGGGCAAGTATACACCAGTTCATGTGGGTACATAGTTTATCGCTATAGTCTGTTTTATCTTCATAAATTTTAAATTCCAAAAAAGACTGAAAAGTGGCTCAAAATATTTCATGACTCCAAAATGAGCTTTTCTGGATTTTTTTTACAAATACTTTCTCTATCAATACTCAACAAAAGCAATATTTTCTTTCCTGTAGGTCTCCAGTGTTCTGTTAATGTTAAATGTTCATCTCCCCATCCACAAAACCACATTGATCAATAGCTATTCATGGTCCGAATGAAGAAATGATCAAATCTGCTAGAAAAGGAGAGTAGTATTGCTGAAACTGAATTTATCATCAAGACTTTGAGTACCTTTGTGAGGTGCACCCTTCAAAACACTGACATTTTTATTTTTTTATTTTATTTTACATTTGTTGACCGGGCTAGTCTAACTGGATATATTTCCATTTTCAGTAGAGTCCCGGGGAGAAAAGCTCCAGTAGTAGACAAATTAATTATAAAATTTGAAATAAAAATACACGTGATGCAAATCATGGTTGATGCATACATAGTAAATGAAAGTAGTTAAGTAAAGATACTAGAAGTAAATAACAAAATGGAGATAAAAGATGACGTACATTAATATAAACGTTACAAATATTATGTGCTAAATTAATTACACAAAAAAGTGAGAAAAGGGTCTGAACAAATAATGAAAGAGTGTTTTGTGATTAACAGTATAAAGTCCAGCAGTCTGTTCCATTGTGTTCACCAGTTCATTTCTGCTTCAAAAGGTATGCAAAGTGTTTGCAATATATAGAAAGAGGCGCAAATAAAAATTAGCAAAACTAGATGGTTCGTCAGGGTTATAAGTTAGTAAAAGTAGGGTTATAAGGTAGAAAAAGCAGAAGGTTAGTCAGGGATACTGCAGGGGCATAACCAGTGTGTTTTAAGGTGTTTTTTGAGGGTTTTGTTTAGAGAGGCAAGGAAGTAAGTGACGTAAGATCGTTGGGGAGTAGGTTCCAGTTTTTTCCCACTGCATTAGAAAACAGGGAATCACCAGCTGCGGTGTTAGTCTTGGTTATGTTAGCTAGAAGTTTACTAGAAGAGCGTAGGGAGTTTAGATTTTTATAGGGGATTATGAGATTGGATAGTACAGGAGTGCTATTAGGTTGATAAAATATCTTATGGGCAATGGTTAGTTGGGAGATATTCAGATGGTTTTCAAATTCAATCCAGCCTAGCTGCATTAGATTTAAACAGTGATGAGTTCTAAAGGGATTGCCAGTGGCAAATCTAGCGATGCTGTTGTAGGCATGTGCTAGTTTGACGAGATTATTTTTTTTTTGAGGTTAGTGTATATGGGACAGGCATATAGCAGTGTTGAAATTAAATGGGAGTGTGCAATTTTGGTTCTGGCTATTGGAGTTAGGAAACTTTTGATTCCATATAAGGAGCCTATTTTTCTGTTGACAGTTTTTATGGTATTATTTATGTGGATATCAAATGCAAGATTATTGTCAATAGTTATTCCTAACAATTTGGTGGTAGAGTCAGGGTATATGGTAGTGTGATTATTGGAGATCTTAGAGAAATCTATAGGGGGGACTTGCTAGTGGGTGTAAAGAGAAGGAGCTTGGTTTTTTTAGCATCAAGAAGGAGGCAACGTTTTGTAAACCATGTTTCAACAGTCTTGAAAACATTTTGAGTTAGAGACTGTAGCTCAGATGTGGAACTAGCTGAGCATATTAATGTTGAATCATCTGCATATTGAATGCAGGTGGCTTGTGGGATTGCTGCATGGAGGTCGTTGATAAAAAGGGAAAAAAAGTGGGCCTAGAATGGACCCTTGAGGGACTCCAAGGGAGACTGGTAGAAGGGATGATATATTATTTTCCCAGAGAACTGCTTGTCTATTGGTTAGGTAGGACATGAACCATTTAATAGCCAGAGAGTCAGTGGAATAGGATTCAAGAATGTTGATAAGAAGGGTATGGTTTACCATGTCAAAAGCTTTTGAGAGGTCAATAAAGAGTGCAGATGAGGGGTTATTGTTTCGATTTCTATTTATGGCATCTGTAAAGGATAACAAGGCAGTAGTGGTGCTATGTGCTGGCCTAAAACCATGCTGGCACTTAGCTATTGTGTTATTTTGAGTTAAATGGTTTAAACGTTGCTGGTGAACACATTTTTCCATGATTTTTGCTAAGGGTGATAAAGGGACATAAAGACTGTATGTTATATATAGCATATATTTTGGACAGAAACGGATAAAAAAAAAGACAAATGGGTGCACAAGACCCAAGGGGAAAAAAGTGCTCAACCTGGTATGTAGCCTTGTGCCAGATCTAAAAAAAAAATGACTACAGAATCCTCAAGACATAGAAGCATTTCTATCTACAGTGTGGTTAGGCCAGACTCATAGGTTCATAGGTAGGTACTAGGCTATCTGCCCTGGGGTCTATACAAGCCCAGCCAAAAAGGTACCCTGGCTTTTGCCACCCACTCAGTGGGAGGATGAGCCCTCCTGTTGTAGAAGGAAGGTAGTAGGGTACAAAAAGTAACGCACAAAGTTGATAGAGCGGACTCTTGAGGATAAGGAAGAAATTACTATTTTGCAAGAAACTCAGAATTTCCAGGTTTAAGAGAAATTAGAAGAAACACTTGCACAAGAAAACATGTCAGAAGCTTCAAATACAAGTATTTGTTCATTAGTACCACATATCCATGAAAACACATTATACAGACCAAGAAACTTTGGGCCTTTTGGAAGAAGCCACTGAGGAAGTGTGAATACAAAATAAAAAGTCTAGATGTTTTTGAAAGGTGTAAAAATGAAGTACGGAAATGGGAAAGAGATTTGATATGGTGCTACAATTAGGCAAAGCCAGACTAATCACTACAAGAAGAGCAGCTCCAAAGATATTTTAAGAGTAGTAAAAGCAAAGCCACCCAGATATGGAAACTTTCATAATTCAAAAAATAAAATCACAAAGGGGGCGGGGTGTAGAAAATTTAGTAAAGTAGAAGTTAAATAGTTGAAGTTATGGTATACCTGCAAAGTTAAGGGTTTAGTGTAGAAAGTCTAACACAGATTGTGACAGCATGATGGAACAATGAGTGCCTAAAGTAAGGAAAAACAGATTAATCCGTAGACATCTGAAGAATAACTACGGACATGGAAAAGAAGAAAACATTTTAATACGATGCAGTATTTATTGTAAAGGACAGACTAATCCATACAAAAAGCAGCACCAAAGATATTTGAAGAGAAATACGGACAAAGCCATCGGGCTATGAAAAAATTCACAGTACAAAAAGTAAGAAAAAGGGGCAAGTAGAAAAGTGGATTAGTAATAGAGAAGTCAAAGTAATAGAAAAAGTTATGGTTTACTTGTGAAGGAGTGAGTATAGAAAATCCAACTCTGGTAACATCGCAGAGTGATGGAACAGTCAGTCTTGGAAATAGGTGAATGTTAAGTATTTGATCACTTGCTACATGAAGATACTCTGGAGCCTTCAGTAGGAAGCCAGTGTAAAAGTTCAGTTGGAGTTGCACAGCAAAGAAAAGAGCAGGAAACCGTGGCAACTCTGGGACAGTCAGTGTGGAGTGATAGGCCAGCAGGATGCAACTGAAGAGAATGTTACAGAAAGATGTTTTGGAACTTTTCCTTTTCCTGATGGGATTCTACAGAATGTGCACTCAGCTTAGAAGAACATGATCCAAGGGAAGAGTTGACTTGATTTTCATAGAGATGGATAGACAATTTGTAATCAATGAAGGACTAGATTACAGAAAAGTCAGTAAGACCTACAGTGTTACCAGTTTGATGAAACAAATGAACACAGTAATCAAGACAGTTGACCTAAATTCATGTGGCATAACAGAACTAAATAGGATATATTACTGTTCAGCTAAATTAATAACAGATAAAATCCTACCACAGAAACACCGAGCAATAAGGGAAAGGAAGGGAAAAATCAAATGACATCATTGAGGCATTGAAAAGAGAAAAACTAAAAAATAAGACAAGAAGTCTGTGTTAGAGTACAGAAGAGGGAACAGAAAAGAAATGCTTAAAGATAGACCTGATGAGCAATGCATAGTGTCAAAACAGACCAGGATCTGTTGTAGACTATTGCAAATAATAAGCTAAAGATATCAGTACATGCAGAAAAACTTAGAAGATATGTAGGTAAATATAAAGGAAAAGTACAAAATAAGCATTCCATTGATGACCCAAAAAGTTTTATAGAGAATTGGGAAACTAAGCAGAAATAATAGAAACTAACAAAAAAAGGAAATGGACACATTTTGGAGAAATGTCTATGAAAACCTTGTGGAACCCAACAAAAGATGGTGAATGCGTGTCATGTAAAACAGTAAGTTCAAATGTACAGGGTATAAAATGGGATGATTTAATTGGCAGAGAAATTGAGAAAAGCTCCTAACTGGAAAACCACGAAGCAGTACCTCTGTTCTTGCTAAAAGTATTAATGTCTTTACACAGATTTAGTTCCGAGTAAGAACTACAGATACCAGCAAGATTAATGGGGGGGGGGGATGCATCTGAAGAGTGAACCTGCAAACTATTCTTAAAATGGCTCAGAGGTGCGTATTAGAGCCTGGAGCCTTTAGAAGCCTAGCCCATAGAAGTGCCCTGGTATTGTGCCGCCTGACGTTGGTTCCCATTGCTTCTATTAAGTAGAACCACTGGAGTGTTCCCCGGAGTGAACTTTGTTTCCCATCCACTCATCAAGATTTCTCTTGAAGGGCCAGTGCAATGCTCTACTTGACATGTTGGGAAGTGTATTCCAGAGCATGGGCAGTCTCTGGGTTATGAACCTGCGCCGCCAGCATGTTCTGTTGATTGTGGTAGAGGTTGAAGTCTCTGGATCGTGTGGTGTGGAGGGATTGGGATTTCTTTAGATGCAGCATTTTTAACAGAGCTGTGTCAGACATGGCTTTGTAAGTCAAGCAGAGATCTCCTCTTAGACTAGATGAGACAGAATAGCTGGATTTTTTGAGTCTGTTCATGTAGGACATGTGTTTAAGGCCTAGGATCCTCCTCATGAGGTACTTTTGTGGCCTTTCCAGCTGTTGCATGTGCCTAGTGAGGTACATGCCAAATGGGACATGATATTCGATGACTGGCCTAATGAGGGAGGAGTAGAGATGACCTCTTTCTTCCTGGATGCAAAACCCTTGTTAATGAGATGTGCCACATAGGACTTTCTGACCACAGTAGCAGTGTCACAGGCTTAAAGCAGATGCCCTACGCTGACCGCCTTAAACTCCAGCTGTACTCTGTCGCATATCGTCTACTCAGAGGCGATCTCTGCTTAACATACAAGGCCATGTCAAACCCAGAGCTGTTGGACATGCTACACTTAAAGAAATCCCAATCCCTCAGAGCTACACGCTCCAGGGATCTAAACCTTGTCATCACAATAAACAAAACATGCTGGAGGGATAGGTTCCTGACCCAGAGAATCCCCAGACTCTGGAATAGATTGCCCATATATGTCAAGCAGAGTGCCTCTTTGGACCTCTTCAAGAGGAACCTTGACTATTGGATGGGAGAAAGGAAATTCACCCCAGGGATCACGTCAGTCGCCCTGCTAGACAGGGGTCCAGGAAAGTAAATAATGTGGGAAGAAATAGCCAGGGAATTGTTATGGCTAGGCTTGTATCAGCCCTAGGGCTGATAGCCTAGTACCAACCTATGAACCTATGTGGTGGTCAAAGGACAGGTTGCTGTCAACTTGTGTCCGCGGATCTTTTATAACACCTTCCGTGTTCAGTGGGCATCCAGCGATGTGGTAATTAGTGGGAACTCAGTTTTTCCCAAAGGGGATGACTATGCATTTTTTGGCATTAAGCATAAGGCCATGGTTTCAACACAGTCGTTGGTCTCAGTGAGGCCTTTCTGTAGGATGTCTACATCACGTGGGCAGTTAAATAATGGCTCAACTTGCAGTCGTCTGCGAACTTGGTCAGCCAGAGTCTCTCCTTGTTGGCCTGGACTTCTGAGAAGTAGATGCCAAACAGGAGAGGACCCTGGACCGATCCCTGTGGGACTCAACTCATGACTGATAGACAGTCTGACTTGGAGTCCGCTACTTTCGCAATGTGGGCTCTACCTGTGAGCCAATTTACAACCCACCTAGTAATATAGGGGTTGATGCTTAGTTTGGTGAATTTATCAGTAATTCCTGAGTGGGGAATGGTATTGAAGGCCTTGGCCAGATCGAGGTAGGCTGTATGAACTGCCTTGCCCTTATCCACAGGTCTGGTGACTGACTCAACCAGGTTGAACAGACATGATCTACCTTTCACAAAACCCAGTTGAGTGTGATCTAGAGTTTGGAGATTCCCTATATCCTTGTTAAGGTCCATGATAGTGCGCTTTGTAGCCTTACATATCAGACTTGTAAGGCTAACGGGGCATTAATTCCAAGTATCTGTAGTTGCTCCCCCTTTATGGAGAGGGATGTCTAGAAGTGTGCCATTCCATAGGGAAAAAGCCTGAGGTGAGGCTGTGACTGAACAGGGCACACAGATGTGGTCCCAGTTTTGCATCCATGCTGAAAGAGGTCATCTCTCTTCTCTTCCCTCGTTAGGGCAGTCGTAGAGTATAATGCCCCATTTGGCATTATGGTAAACTAGAATTGATGGCAACAGAGTTTATAGTCCTTCAGAAGAAAATTCAATCCATGGCAGTAGAACAAAAGAGTAATGTGTTGAACAAAGGATCAGTTATTTTAATGGAAAGTTGTATAAAGGAAGAGTCTAAGTATGGCATGGACAGATTACAAAAACATTTGACAGCGTCCAACATTCCTGGATAAAGATGTGCTTAGAGGTACAAGATACAACCTGCATTGATCAGTTACATTGCAGTGACCATGAAACAGTCACAAACCACTTTGCAACTAAGCCATGACAAAGGACAAATTCTAATACCTCCCACAACAGCAGGAGGTCATCACAGTGGGCATGCTCAGTGTGAAGACGGAAACTGAGTTGTCACGCAGGTAACCGCTGTAGAAATTTCTTCCGCCTTTAAAATGTACTTAATATAAAAAGTTTGCTTTACAAAAGTGTTTAAAACACTACATTTATACATGTTCGTGTTTCACTGTTGCAGTCCTCATATTTGGGTTGTCTGCCTACAGGTAGCCCTCAGCCCGCCTGAATACCAGAGTCTTCGGATTTCTGCTTCGGATGCTGTCGCTTCTTCCCTGATGTCAGGTCGTCAGGGGTATAAAACATGCAGACGACACCATTACATCAGTCTTTCTTGCCATGCAGTACCCGAAGCAGAAGCAGTTCGCAAGTGCCCTTCGGCTGTCTCTTGAAATATTTGTTTGAGTTTCAGACCCGAAGTCTTCAAAAAAGATACGTACTCCATTGGGGATCCTTTTTCTTGCTCTAACAGATGTCAATAAAAGTTAACAATGGTCTTGCCTGCTGAAAGCAAACCCCTCATAGAGATTTTCATTCTTACTGCATCCCCTGTTTTGGCCCAGACCACGACGTCCCTCACTGTCTGGTGCCTTGTTCAACGGCCCAACTATTCGTCGTAGGGCCATTTTTGCAGCCAATTACTTTTGTATTTGATCTACATACTCCAAAATGGCTTCAAGCCATCCGACTACCAATCTTATGAAAAAAAAGTAAGGATAAAGACAGAGACAGACTGCATAGGTCCAAAACTGCCGACGACGCATCCGTTAAGCTAGTCGCCAGTCTGCCGGTACTCTGACACTTTCGCAGCCCCTGATACTCACTACTTCAGATTCGCAAGCCTCTACTGAGACCTATTCAGAGTCCAGTATGCCACGAGATACTTCTACGACTTTGGAACCTGTGGATGTCTCTACCTTGGATGGGTCCAGAGCCGCTGTGCAGGCACTGGCTTCTGAGGGTGTATTCAGGAATACAGACATTAATATCAAACCAACGCCATCATTTCCATCCTGAAGTTTCGAGTTCCTCAGGCCAAAAACTCGAACTACGCCTAGAAAATCGACCAAACCACAGGCTCAGGCCCATATTCCTCAAAAACAAATGCTTAGAATGGCTGAAAACCTTGTAACCTTAATTAGGGGAAGCCAGCCTTCCCCCTCCAAGAGACCTAGAACTGTTTTTCTTTCTGATTCTTCTGATCAGGAATCTGATATTTCTGCTCCTTTTGATTACCAGGATTTGCCCTTATTTACTTGAGGATTCTGATGCAGAGGATTCCATTTCCTCTGCTTCCCCTCCAGAAGATTTTTCTTTCAGTGAAACCTTGTATGTTCTTAGGGAGCATTTCAGCTGGGAAAGCCAGGATTATGGAGTCCAAAAAGAGACTTGGGGAATTCTTGCACCTGCCTCAACACAGGCCTTTAGCTATACCTCCTGTTCTGGACATTGTAGATGATGCTTTCTTGGAATCAAGCCTTACCCCAGACACTGTTTTCCAGCTCCCAGAAAACCTGATGGGAACTACAGAGTACCTGACTCTCAAGTTCCTCTTTAAGAATCCTGCTGCAGATCCAGAGACCATTCCCCAAGGACCAAAAGGCATTAAGGCTACTGCTGCCAAAAATCCTACCCCTTCTGATAGAGATTCTAGAGCCTTAGACAGATGGGGTAAGAAGGTATACACTTCTGTTACTTAGGCCATTAGGTCTTTAAATTGCCAGTTTCATATGTTAAAGTATCAGCAGCATATTATGGGACTACTTAAACAGAAAATGATTCCTGACTGTGCTGAACACACACAATTGCAAGATTTAATGCATTCTGCAGAACAAGTTGGTAAACATACTTTGCAATGTGGATTTTGATGCTTTAGAAGCATCTTGCAGGGCTGCTGTCACTGGGTCTGTACTTAGAAGGCATGCTTGGCTTAAGGATCAAAACTTGCCAGATCATGTTAAAGCTAAATTACTGGATGCGCCCTTAAACTAAGACCACCTTTTTAGCACCAAAGCAGAAGTCCTCAAAAGGATGGAGGAAAAAGCTAAATCTATGCAAACTGTTAGATGCTGGAGGAATAGGTTCCTGACCCAGAGACTCTGGAATAGACTGCCCATACATGACCAGCAGAGCACCTCTTTGGCCCTCTTCAAAAGGAACCTTGAAGATTGGATGGGAGAAAGGAAGTTCATCCCGGGGATCACGTCAGAAGCCCTGCTAAACAGGGGTCCAGGGAAGTAAATAGTGTGGGAAGGAATAGCCAGGGAATTGTAATGGCTAGGCTTGTATAGGCCCTAGGGCCATTAGCCTAGTACCAAACTATGAACCTAAGATTTCCTACAAGTACAGCATCCCAGATTCAGTAGACATTGGCCTTCAAAGAACTGTTCCTTTCCGGTCCCTTCCTGGCAGTCTCAGTCTGAACCCAGGGACAGCAGACCACCTAGGCTACACTCTCGAGCTATGTACAGATCTAAGCAGTGGGGGGCTCCCACTTCCAAAACAGGGAGTAGTAAGCCATCCCCCTATGAAAAAATGGCACAATGACTTAGCTTTAACCTTTGCAGGCCCTGTTCAGCTACCTGCTCCCTTGGGAGGAAAGCTCGCCCTGCATGCAGAAAACTGGGAACTCATTACCCAGGACAAATGGGTTTTGAACATAGTTTCCTAAGGACACAGATTCCATTTCCACACACTACCAGTCCCAAATGGTTGGCCAGATCTAGCCCCAAATCAGTGGGTGGAGGCCCAACAGCAGGTCCTCTTTCTTCTCAGTATCAGGGCTATTCAACCTGTCCCAGCAGAACAGAGGGGTCAAGGTTTTTATTCAAGACTTTTTCTGGTACCCAGAAAAGACAACTCTGGGCATCCTATCCTGGACCTCTCTATTCTCCACACCTTTCTGGTGGTTCCAAAATTCAAAAAGGTAACTTTTCAACAGCTTCTTCCTATGCTAGCCAAGGATGCCTGGCTGGCAACCCTAGACCTAAAGGCAGCTTAACTGCACATCCCATTAAGAGGATCCTGCAGAGACGATACCTATGTTTCAGGGCGGGCTCTATGCATTTTCAGTTCTCTGCACTTCCCTTTGGCTTATCTACTGCAGCCAGGGTGTTCACAAAGTGTCTAGCTCCAGCCATTGCATTTTGCAGGCAGAGAAATATTCAAATTTACCCATACTTGGATGATTGTCCAATTCAGGCAGAAAGCCAGGACTTCTATCACAACACCTGGCATTCAACACCTGGCATTCGTAAAGAAACTTCTGACCTCACTGGGGTACACTATCAACAAAATGAAATCTCATGTACTACCCTGCCAACAGATTGTATTCCTGGGAGCAAGCTTGAACACAGCTTCCCAGATGGCATTCCTCTCTCCGGAGAAACAAGTTTGACAACCTACTTCAAACTATTGGCCACACAACCCCAGCTATCTGCAAGGACAATACTGCAAGCTCTGGGGTTCATGGCCTCTTGCATTCTACTAATTCCATATGCAAGACTGCATATGAGGAAACTCCAATGGTATCTAAAAAGCCTATGGTCTCAACATTCTCAGGACCTGGAAACAATGATTCCTATCATTCCTTGCATAAAGGCAGCGTTCCTTTGGTGGGCAGAGGCCTGCTACCTCAAGAGATTCCCTTTCACTCTACACCCTGCCGCCCAAACCGTAACAGACTCCTCAGACTATGCATGGGGGGCTCACATGACAGGGCAGTGCATTCAGGGCAAATGGAACCGAAGACAGATGCATCTGCATATCCATCAAAAAGAAATGTTAGCTGTACTGAATGCTCTGACAGCCTTCAGAGACCGTATTCTTCTAGAACTAGTGGTAAATATGGACAACACCACAGTTGTGTGGTACATAAACAAGCAGGGGGGAACCCACTCCTACCCTCTCTGCAGACCAGCCATGGCTCTGTGGAACACAGCCCTGAGCTACCAAGTACTCCTATAAGCACAATTCCTGCCAGCCAAACTAAATTCACTGGCAAACGACTTAAGCAGAAATCTCATGGACCCACCCGAATAGAAACTAGAACCCAAAATATTCAACTTCTTGAGGAACAAATAGGGGACTCCAGAGGTAGACCTGTTTGCCTCCCCTCAGAACTACCAATTGAACAAATTCTGCACAAGAACTCCCAACAGTCAAGCTTGGAAAGTGGATGCCCTGTCCTTTACTTGGGAAAGCCTTTCGGTTTATGCCTTTCTCCCTTTGCCTCTCCTCTCGAAGGTTCTACTAAAGATCAAATGGGACAAGCCAAGGACAATACTGATTGCACCAGACTGGCCACGCCAGCACTGGTACCCCTTCTTGCGCAGTATGACACTACTACAACCATGGCACCTGCCTCAGACCCCCTTCCCTGGTGTCCCAGCAGGTGGGCCAGATTCTGCACCCTCATCTTCAAACCCTGATCCTAGCAGCCTGTTTAATTCCTTGAGCTCTACTCTAGCATCCCTCGGTAAGTAGGTGCTGGATGTTATTCTGGAGGCAAGGAGGCCTAGTACTAGAAAATCCTATGCTGAAAAGTGGAGAAGATACTTTTCCTGGAGCCAAGCTCAGGGGATGGGCACAATGGTGCCCAGCTTACCTCAAATTTTAGCGTACTTAACAGAAATGCTCCACAAGGGCTTATCTTTCTCATCAATTAAAATTCATGCCTCTGCCATTTCAGTACATTATAATACTGAGGCGCCCCTCTTCTCTCACCACTTGCTAAACAATTCTTTAGAGGGGCCAAAATTTTAAGACCCCCCCCCCCCCCAGGAGAGCTCCCACTCCAGCCTGGGACCTTAACTTTGTATTGGAAAAGCTCACCCCCACCCCCACCCCCATGAGCCAGCTGCAACAACAGAGTTGAAACTCCTTTCTTGGAAAACATCTTTCCTTCTAGCCATCACTTCAGCAAGCAGTGTCTCTGAATTAAAGGTCACCATGGCAGTGGAACCCTTCATTATCTTCCATGCGGACAGGTTTTCCCTCGGTACTAATCCTTTATGCCCAAGGTGGTGTCTAGTGTGGCCCTAAATCAGTCCATTCATTTGCTTACTTTTTCCCCTAATCCACAAAACAAAGGGGAACAAATACTGCACTCTCTGGACGTGCACAGACAACTTAGATTCTATTTGGATAGGACTAAGCCTCTCTAACAGCTGCTAGTTGGCTTTCCTGCAGGGGCAGAGGGGAAGACCATTTCAAAGCAAGCCATTTCCAAATGGATTGTCCATTGCATTAATTTCTGCTACAAGCACCATGGAAAACCTACCCCACAGGGGATAAGATCACATTCCATCAGGGCTGCATCTACCTCTGCAGCATTTCTCAGAGGAGTCCCTACCGGGGACATCCTAGAAGCTGCTACCTGGAACTCTGTACATACCTTCACCAAGCATTGCCACATGCCTCTTTTTTCTAAGTTCAGAGCTGGATTTGCCACTACAGTCTTGCATGGCTTAATAGCTGGCCCTAATGCTCTTTAATTTCCTGCTCCCTTCCTTAGCTTTGGGAATCGACTCAAATGTGATGACTGCGACAGTGAAACACGAAGAACATAGTACAGTTGTGTACACTTAACATAAATGTAGATGTTTGAGTGTATTCACTGTTGCAGTCATTACATTTGGATAATCTGCTGGCAGGTTGCTCTCAGTCAGCCTGATTAGCAAAGTTTTGGGTCCTGCGTTAGTTGCTGTCCCTTTTTCCATGACGTCAGGTCGTCGGGTATAAAACATGCAGCTGATGCCATTACATCAGTCTTCCTTGCCGTGCGGTGCCTGAAGCAGAAGCAGTTCGCAAGTGCCAGTCGGCAGACTCCTGAAAATTTTGTTTGAGTTTCAGAACCAAAGTCTTCTACCCCATTGGGGAAACTTTTTCTTGCTCCTTACCAATGTCAGTAAAAGTTAATAATTGCATTACTTGTGGAAAGCAAATAACTCAAAGATTTTCATTCGTACTGTATTCCTTGCCTAGGCCCTGACCACGATGTGCCTTGCTGCCGTCGTCGGTACATTTTTGCCTCAAAATATTTCGGTTTTCTTAATTATCCAGAAATGTTGGTTAGCCATCCGACTACCGGAATTCTGAAAAAACGCAGAGATAATGACAGGCCGCCAAGGTCCAAAACTGCCGACGACACTTGTAAGCCAGTCACCAGTTCGCTGGTACTCAGTGAGGTGCTTTCACAGCCCCTGATAACCCTCTACTTCTGATTCACAGGTTTCTACTGAGACCCATTCTTAGCCTGGTATGCCGCAAGATACTTCAGCTATGGAACCCATGGATGTCTCTACCTTGGATGGGTCTGGAGCCGCTGTGCAGGCACCGGCTTCTGAGGGTATTCAGGTCTATAGACTTCGATATTAAATTGATACCGGCTTCATTACTAAGGCCTAAATCTCGATCCATGTCTAAAATAAACGATGCCCAGGCCACATGCTCAGGCCCCTCTGCCTAAAAAAACAAATGATAAAAATGGTTGAAGATCTAATTACTCTACTCGGCTGTAGTCAAACCCCCCCCCCCCCCCAAAAGGCCTAGGGCTGAGCTTGATTATGAATCTTATGAACAGGATTCGGTTTCTTCTGATTACCTGGATTTGTCTATGCCTACTTAAGATTCTGATGCAGTGGATTCTGTTCCTTCTGCTTTCCCTCCTGAGGATTTTTCTTTTGGGGAAACCTTACATACCTTAAGGGAGCATTTCCACTGGGAAAGCCAGTTATTTTCTGATTCAAAAAGGAGGCTTAGGGATTTTCTTCTCCCTCAACATAGGCCTTTGGCTGTACCTCTTGTACTAGACATTGTGGATGATGTGTTTTCGGAATCCAGTTTGGCCCCTGATTCCATGCCTCCGGCTCCAAGTAAACTTGACAGATACTACAGGGTTCCTGAATCCCGCAAGTTCCTTTTCAAAAATCCGGTTGCAGATCCAGAGACCATTTCTCAGGGGCCCAAAGGCATTAATGCTTGTACTGCTATAAATCCTACCCCCTCTGATAGAGACTCCAGGGCGCTGGATAGATTGGGTAAAAAGGTTCATACTTCTGCAACCTTGGCAATCGGAGCTTTAAACTGCCAATTTCATATGTTAAAATGCCAACAGCATATTATTGGACTGCTTAAACAGAAAATGATGTTTATTCCTGACTGTGTAGAAAATAAAGATTTACAGGATTTAATGCATTCTTCTGAACAAGTGGGAAAACTTTCTTTGCAATATGGTTTTGATTCTTTAGAGGCCTCTTGCAGGGCTGCTGTTATTGGATCTGTGCTTAGAAGGCATGCTTGACTTAAGGAGCTATCTTTGTCTGATCATGTTAAAGCTAAATTGTTGGATGCGCCTTTAAATCAGGACCACCTGTTTGGCAATAAGGCTGAAGAAGTTCTTAAGATGGAAGATAAAGCTAAATCTATGCAAACTGTTGAAGATTTCTTACAAGTGCAACCTCCAAGATTTAGTAGGCAATGGCCTACTAAGAATTGGTCCTTTCCAGTTCCTTTCAGGTCCTCTCAAGTCAAACCCAGACAGAGCAAAAAACCCAGGTTTTAGTCTCAGGGGACTCTGAACTAAGCAGTGGGGGGCCTCCACTTCCAAATCTGAAAACAACAAGACATCCCCCTATGGTAAACAGTCTCAATGACTTCCTTTTAAAAATCCCAAGCACTAATCTTTTGACCGCCCCTTTAGGGGGAAAGATTACTCTTCATGTAAAAAAACTGGGAACTCATTACCCAAGACAAATGGGTTTTAAATAGTGTCCCAGTGATACAGATTTCATTTCCACACATTGTCGACACCAAACGGGTGGCCAGACCTGCCTCCAGATCAGTGGGTAAAGGCTCAAGAACAAGTTTCTTTTCCTCGTAAGCATGGGGGCTATTCAACCTGTACCAGAAGAGGAAAAGGGACAAGGTTTCTATTCCAGGCTTTTCCTGGTACCCGGAAAAGACAAATCATGATGTCCAATACTGGACCTGTCCACTTTAAACACCTTTCTGGATATTCAAAAATTCAAGATGCTGACTCTTCAGTTACTTCCTATGCTAGGCAGAGATGCCTGGTTGGCAACTCTAGATTTAAAAGCAGCATACCTGCATATCCAATCAGGGAATCTTGCAGAGAAGATACCTTAGCTTCAAAGCAGGCTACTTGCACTATCAGTTCTCTGCACTGCCCTTTGGCTTACTGCGCCCAGGGTATTCACAAAGTGCCTGGCTCCAGTTATTGCATTTTGCAGGCAAATAAATATTCAAATATATCCATACCTGGACGATTGTCCAATTCAGGCAGAAAACCAGGGCATACTCTTAAATCATCTGGCATTTGTAAAAAGGGTTCTAACTTGCCTGGGGTACACCATAAACAAAAAGAAACCGCAGCAGGTACCCTGTCAACAGATTACATTCCTGGATGCAAGCTTTAATACAACTGCCCAGATGGCATTCCTCACGCAAGAAAAGCAAATTCATTTGGTAACTTCAAACAAGTGGCTACAAAAACTCTGCTATCTGCAAGACAAATACTGCAAGCCTTGGGGTTCATAGCCTCCTGCATTCTTCTAATTCCATATGCAAGACTGCATGTGAGGAAACTACAGTGGTATCTAAAAAGTTTATGGAGTCAACAATGTCACAGCCTGGAAACAATGATTCCTATCGTATCTCGCTTGCGCCTAGAGTTCCTATGGTGGGCAGAGGCCTGCCACCAATATAAGGGATGACCATTCACACTACCCCCTGCCGCCTAAACCTTACTACTACAGATGCATCAGAGTATGCATGGGGGGCTCACATGGCAGGGAAGTGCATTCAGGGTAAATGGAACCCAAATCAAATGCACCTACATATCGAGCAAAAAGACATGTTAGCTGTACAGAATGCTCTGACAGCTTTCAAGGGCTACATTCTTCCTCGACAGCGAATGATAGACAGACAACACCAGTTATGTGGTACATAAGCAGTGGGGTACACATTCCTACCCCCTCTGCAGACTAGCCATCGCATTGTGGAACACAGCCTTGAACTACCAAGTGCACCTTCAAGCTCAATTCCTGCCAGGAAAAATGAATACACTGGCAGACTGACTAAGCAGAAACCTCATGGACCCACAGGAGTGCAAAGTGGAACCACAGATTTTCAACATGTTGACAAGCGAATGAGGGAGACATAGATCTGTTTGCCTCCCCCCCCCCCAGAACTACCAGTTGGACAAGTTTTGCACAAGGACTCCCTACAAACCAGCCTGGAAAGTGGATGCTCTGTCCTTAAGCTGGAAAAACCTATCAGTCTGTGCCTTTCCCCCCTCTGCCTCTGCTCTCCAAAGTTCTACTAAGTCAAGCAGGACAAACCAAGGATGATTTTGATTGCTCCAGACTGGCCGCGTCAACACTGGTACCCCCTCCTGCGCAGTAACACACATCTCCATGGCACCTGCCTCAGACCCCTTCCCTGCGGTCTCAGCAGGAGAACCAAATTCTGCACCCTCTGCTTCCAACATTGAACCTTGCAGCCCTGGCTAATCACTTAATTTCACCCTTCTCCCTCAGCAAACCTGTGATGGATGTCCTCCTTGGAAGCAAGGAGACCTAGTACTAGTAAATCTTATGCTGACAAATGGAAAATATTCTGTGCCTTTAATCAATTTTTAGGGATAAGCAGAGCAGCGCCCAGATTACCTCAGATTTTGCAATACTTAACTGAGATGCTTCACAAGGGCCTGTCTTTTTCCGCCATTAAAATCCACGCCTCAGCTATTTCAACTCATTGTAACACAGAACCTCCCCTCTTCTCTCATCTTCTGTTCAAGCAGCATCTCAGAGGGGAAAATAACGAGACCACCCAGGAGAGCTCCTACCCCTGCCTGGGACCTTTTCTTTGTTTTGGAGAAACACTCTACCTCCTTTCGAGCCAGCTGCTACTGCCAAGTTAAAATTTCTGTCTCGGAAACCAGCCTTCCTTTTAGCAATCACTTCAGCTGGAAGGATATCTGAATTACAGGCCCTTATGGCAGTGGAGCCTTTCATCATCTTTCATGCTGATAGGGTATCTCAGGACCAATCCATCCTTCATGCCCAAGGTAGTTTCCAGTGTGGCTCTTAATCAGTCCATTCATTTGCCAACCTTCTTTCCCAATCCACAGAACAAAGTGGAACGGATTCTGCATTCCTTGGATGTGCACGGACAACTTAGATTCTACTTGGACAGGACTAAATCTCGAAGAAAATCTGAGCTGCTGGTAGCATTTGCTGCAGAGGGGAAGGCTATCTCAAAACAAACCACCTCTACATGGATAAGCCATTGCATTCATTTCTGCTAAAAGCATAATGGAAAGCCTTTCCCCCAGGGGATCAGATCTCATTCCACCAGAGCTGCATCTACTTCTGCTACCTTTCTCAGAGGTTGTTACTGCCGGGGGCATCCTAGAAGCTGCTGCCTGGAGTTCTCTACATAGTTTCACCAAGCATGATCATTTACCAATTTTCTCTAAATCTAGAGCTGGCTTTCCCACTGCTGTCTTGCAGGGCCTTGTAGCTGGCCCTAACACTGTATAAACTCCTCCTCCCAACCAGAGGTTTGGGAATCTACCTAAATGTCATGATTGCAACAGTGAAACACTAAGAACATAGTACAGTTGTGTACACTTATCATAAATGTAGATGTTAAGTGTATTCACTGTTGCAGTCCTGGTTATCCTCCCTACTGCCCCCTAGTTTTTTCGGGCTATACCTCTGCTTTTCTTTACTATGCTTAAAAGCCTTTTTGGTGTACTTGCTTTTCGTTGAAGGTATATTTTTGTGTTTTTATGTTTTACTCCCCATTAGGGGGGGCTCCTGACATCTGGGGCAAGAAAAAAAATGATGTAATGGTGTCAGCTGCATGTTTTATACCTGTGACGACCTGACGTCAGAGAAGAAGCGACTATTTCCGCCGCAGAAATCTGAAGACTTTGGTATTAAGGCAGGTTGAGGGCTACCTGCAGGCAGAAAACCCAAATGTGATGACCGCAACAGTGAATACACTCTAACATCTACATTTATGCTAAGTGTACACAACTGTACTTTCTGCAGCCTGAGGAACTTATCCCATATATGGGATATGTTATCCCAGTTTACTGTGGGGAGGGGAACTCCCCAGGATTATACAGAAAGTGAAGGAGTAGGGGCCAGAAAAAATCCAGATCACTTTTTTTGACCATACAGCACTTTCTACCCCCTGCTGCAGGTGTTCTTAGTGTTTCACTGTTGCAGTCGTCACACTTGGGTTATCTGCCTGCAGGTAGCCCTCAGTCGGCTCAAATACCAGAGTCTTGGGATTTCTACGTCAGATGCGGTCACCTCTTTCATGACGTCGGGTCGTCAGTGGTGTAAAACATGCAGCCGAAGCCGTTACGTCAGCTTTTCTTGCTGCGTTGGAGCCCGAAGCAGTTTGCAAGTGCAGGTCAGCCGCTACCTGAAATTTTCAAGTTTCAAACCTGAAGTCTTCTAAAGCTAAGTACCCCGTTGGGGATCCTTTTTTCCTTGCTCTAACCGAGGTCAGAAAAAGTTAACAATGGTCTTGCCTGTGGAAATCAAATGCCTCACAGCGATTTTCATTCTTACTTTGTCACCTGTTTGGGCATAGACCACGACGTTGCTTGCCATCTGCTTTGTGCCTTAATGCCTGTACTGTTCGTCGGGCTATCTTTGTCGCTAAATTTTTTCACTCTCATTGTCCGTGTTCCGAAATGGCTTTAAAGTCATCTGACTAAGTAAGGATAAAGACAGACCGCATAGATCCAAAACTGCTGATGACGCTTCCGTTAAGCTAGTCGCCAGTCCGCTGGTACAGGTGCCTTCACAGCCCCTGATACCCACTTCTGGAGATTCACAGGCCTCTACTAAGACCCATTTAGAGTCTCGTATGCCACAAGATGCTTCTTCAATTATAGAACCTGCGGGTGTCTCTACCTTGGATGGGTCCGGAGCTGCTATGCAGGCACTGGCTTCTGAGGGTGTATTCCGACCTTCCGATGTTTGTATTAAACAGACTAGTTTGTTTCTGACTAAAACTACCAAGTTTCTCAGGCCCAGAGTTTGCACTACACCCAAGTGCATTCTCATGCTCCCATGCCACAGAAACAAATGCTTAAAATGGCTGAAGACCTTATTACTTTAATTAGGGGAAGCCAGCCTTCCCACTCTAAAAGACAAAGAATTGGTTTCCCTTCTGATTCTACAGACCATGAGTCTGTTGACTCTGACCCCTCTGATTACCAGGACCTATCCTTATCTTCTGCCTATGAGGATTCAGATGCAGAGGATTCCATTCTCCCCTCCAGAGGACTTTTCTCTCTGTGAAACCTTGCATACCCTAAAAGAGCATTTCCGCTGGGAATGCCAGGACTACCCACAGTCCAAAAAGAGACTCAGAATTTTTAGACTTGCGTCAGCACAGGCCTTTAGCTATACTCCCTGTCCTGGATATTGTAGATGTCTTTATGGAATCCAATCTTACCCCTGATACCTTACCCCACCAGCTCCTAGAAAGCCTGACAGGTAATACAGAGTACCTGAGTCTCACAAATTTCTCTTTAAATATCCCACTGTGGATCTAGAGACCATTTCCCAGGGACCTAAAGGTATTAAGGCTACTACAGCCAAAAACCCTACCCTTTCGGACTGGGATTTTAGGGCTTTAGACAGATGTGGTAAGAAGGTATTTATCTCTGCAAGTGTTGCCATCAGGGCTTTAAATTTCCAGCTTCACATGTTGGAGTACCAGCAGCATATTATGTAACTAATTATACAAAAAATGTTGATTCCTGATTGTGCAGAAAATAAAGATTTGCAACAGTTAATGGAGTCTGCCAATCAAATTGGTAAACATACTTTGCAGTATGGTTTTGATGCCTTAGAAGCATCTTGCAGGGCTGCTGTCACTGTGTCTGTTTTGAGAAGGCATGCTTGGCTGAAGGAACAAATCTTGTCAGACCATGTCAAAGCAAAATTACTAGATGCTCCATTATACCAAGAATGTTGGTTTGGTACAAAAGCAGTAGTAGTTCTTAAAAAGATGGAGAAAAAAGCTAAATCTTTGCAAACTGTTAAAGATTTCTTACAGGTACAGCCACCTAGATTCAGTAGGCATTGGCTTTCTAAAAACTAGTTCTTTCCAGTCCCTCTCAAACCTTCAGTCCAAACCCATGGGCAGCAGACAACAAAGATTACAGTCTCAGGTATGCACAGATCTAAACAGTGGAGTGCTCCCACCTCAAAAACAGGGAGTGGTAAGACACCCCCATATGGAAAAAGTTCACAGTGACTTGTCTTTCATCCTTCCCAGCCATGCTGAAGTACTTGCACCCCTAGGAGGAAAACTCGCTCTGCATGCAAAAAACTGGGAGTACGTTAACCAGGACCGATGGGTCTTACACATTGTATCCCAGGGATACAGATTCTATTTCCACTCACTGCCAACCCCAAGGCAGTTGCCAGATCTTCCTCCAAACTAGTGTGCAGAGGCCCAAAACAAGTACTTTCTCTGCGCAGTATAAGGGCTATTCAACCTGTTCCAACAGAGCAGAGGAGACAGGGTTTCTACTCCAGACTGTTCTGGAGCCCAGAAAGAAAACTCTTGGCACCCTATCCTGGATCTGTCAATTCTCAACACCTTCCTGTTGGTGCCAAAATTCAAAGTGCTTACACTCCAGCAGCTGCTTCCTATGCTAGCCAATGACTCCTTAAAAGAAGCTTATCTGCACATCCTCATAAGGGAATCTTGCAGGAAATGTCTGTTTCAGGGCAGGCTCTATGCACCATCAGTTCTCTGCACTTCCCTTTGGCTTATCTACTGCACCCAGGGTATTCACAAAGTGCCTGGCTCCTGCCAATGCATACTGCAGGCAGAGAAATATTCAAATGTACCCATACTTGGACGATTGCCTGATTCAGGTGGACAGTCAGGAATTGCTACTTCAGCACCTGATGTTTGTAAAGAGACTCCTAACCTCTCTGGGGTATACCATCAACGAAAAGAAATCACATCTGGTACCCAGCCAAAAGATTGTATTCCTGGGAGCAAGCTTGAACACAACTTCCCAGATGGCATTCCTCACTCAAGAAATGCAGTTTTATTTGACAATTTACTTCAAAGTACTGGCCACCAAAACCCAGCTATCTGCAAGAAAAATACTTAAAGCCCTAGGGTTCATGGCGTCATGCATTCTCCTAATTCCATATGCAAGACTGCGTATGAGGAAACTTCAGTGGTACTTAAAAAGTCTGTCAGCATTCTCAGAGCCCGGAAATGGTGATTCTTATTCCTTGCCTAAGGACAGAGTTCTTTTAGTGGGCAGAGGCTTGCAACCACAACAAGGGACTCCCTTTCACTCAACCCCTTGCCGCCCAAATCCTGACAACAGACTCATCAGTCTATGCATGGGGGGCTCATATGGCAGGCAAATGCGTTTAAGGCAAATGGATCCCAGGACAAATTCCCCTGCATGTCGATCAAAAAGAAATGTTAGCTGTTACAGAATGCACTGACAGCCTTCAAATACCTTATCCTTCCAGAACTTTCGATAGACAATACCACAGTTATGTGGTACATAAACAAGCAGGGGGAATTCATTCCTATTCTCTCTGTGGAACACAGTCTTGAACCGTCAAGTGCACCTGCAAGCTCAATTCCTGCCAGGCAAATTCACTGGCAGACTACTTAAGCAGAAATCTACTGGGCCCACACGAGTGGAAACTGGATCCCAACTCATTCAAACTTCTAATTCTCAGGTGGGGGACACCAGAGGTGGGCCTCTTTGCTTCCCCAAAAACCATCAATTGAGCACATTTTGCACCAGAAATCCCCACAGCCAAGCATGGAAAGTAGATGCCCTATACTTTACATGTGAAAACCACTCGATCTATGTCTTCCCCCTCTGCCCCTCCTCTCAGTACTACTACTCAAGATCAAACAGGACAGGCCAAGGACAATCCTTATTGCACCAGACTGGCCATGCCAGCACTGGTACCCACTTCTACGCAGTCTGACAGTGCCACCCTGGCACCTACATCAGACCCCCTCTCTGCTCTCCCAGCAGGAGGGACAGATTTTGCATCCTTTGGTGCAAACCCTGAACCTTGCAGCCTGGCTTATTCCATGAATACATCACCAGCAACCCTCAGCAAACAGGTGCTGGATGTCATCCTTGAGGCCAGGAGGCCTAGTACACTTTTCTGAATAAGATTTCCTAGTAACAGATAATGTTCTTGGAGCCAGTCTCAAGGAAAGGACACAGCAGTGCCCACCTTACTTCAAATCCTAGATTATCTAGCAGAGCTGCTGCACAAAGGCCTATCCTTCTCATCAATTAAGATTGATGCCTCTGCCATCTCACCTCATTACAATACTGAGCCCACCCCTCTTCTCTCACCCTTTGATCAAACAGTTCCTGAGAGGAGCTAATTTAAGACCCCCCCCCCCCCGAGGAGAGCTCCCACTCCTGAGACCTTCTCTTTGTACTGGAGGAGCTCACGCTTCCTCCTTTTAAGCCTGCTGCTACAGCAGAGCTAACATTCCTCCCTTGGTAAACAGCCTTACTTTTAGCAATCATTTCTGCAAGAAGAGTGAGTTACAGGCTCTTATGGCGGTGGAACCCTTCATTGTCTTCAATATGTAGAGGTTTCCCTCAGGACTAACCCTTCTTTTATGCCCAAGGTGGTATCCAGTGTGGCTTTAACCAATCCATCCATTTACCAACCTTTTTCGTAATCCTCATAGTGAAGTGGAAAGGATCTTGCATTCCTTGGACGTGTACAGACAGCTCAGGTTCTGCCTTGACAAGACTAAGCCTTTCAAAAAAACTGACCAGCTGCTAGTCAGCTTTGCTACAGGGGCAGAGGGCGAGTCCATTTCAAAGCATATTATTTCCAAATGGATAGCACTCTGCATCCATTTCTACTACAAACACCATGGAAAACCTGTCCCACAGGGGATCAAATCTCCTTCTACTAGGGCTACCTCAACTTCTACAGCATTTCTCAGGGGAGTCCCTACCAGGGACATCCTGGAAGCTGCAACCTGGAGTTCTGTACACACCTTCACCAAACATTACCACTTGCTTGTCTTTTCTAAATCCAGAGCTGGATTTGCCACAGCAGTCTTACAAGGCCTGCTAGCCAGCCCTAATACTTCCTCTTGACTGCCTCCACCCTTCCTCAGCTTTGGGAATCAACCCAAGAGTGACTGCAACAGTGAAACACGAAGAACATAATACAGTTGTGTACACTTAAAATAAATGTAGGTGTTCGAGTGTATTCACTGTTGCAGTCCTGGTTACCCTCCCTCCAGCCCCCTGACTTCTCTATGTTTTCTGCCTTTGCTCTTTTTGGCCATATTTTATTGCTATGGTATTTACTTTTTACTGGAGGTGTTCCACACCATGTAATTGCTTCCTTTTTTGGGGGCTCCTGACATCTGGGGAAAGAAAAACTAATGTAATGGCGTCAGCTGCATGTTTTATACCCCTGACAACCTGACGTCATGGAAGAGGGACAGCATCTGGCGCAGAAATCCAAATGCTCAGATATTCGGGCCGATTGAGGGCTACCTACAGGCAGATAGCCCAAGTGTGATGATTGCAGCAGTGAATATACTCTATCTACATTTATGGTAAGTGTAAACATCTGTACGTTGTCAGTGGAGACTCCTTACTTGCTGTTAAACCACATCGACCTGGTGACAAAATGCTGTGGACCCCACATACTGCCCAGCCTGTCCACCTTGATCCTTGCAACTTGGGAAAGTGTGACTGTTAAGTTCCGTTTTGGCATTTTTCTAAGTGTGTGCTGCAAATTGTAAAGGAGAGTGGTAAACAAATTCCAAAAAAAGTTTACCTAGATGGAAATTATTCTCCCTCGTGTGCCAAGGAGGAATGTTGACACTACCTAGATGAAGGTGTCTAGGGTTCCTTATCTGTCTGAGCTTTTCTCCAATGGCCTGACTTGCACTTTTGGAAAAGTGAACATTTCTGCCATTTCTGAATAGCTGCCTTAGATCCCCTTCCCACTGTGATGTGATGCCATCAATCCTTAGCTGATTGTGCCATGTTTTGAGCCAGTAGTAGTGTCCTCCCTAAAAATTTGTGTCTGGAAAAACAGCATTTCTAGTAGCATTTACTTCCTGGAGTGTCTGAACTCCAGGCCTCAACATTCAAGCAACTTTTCCATTTCTTTCGGAAGAATAGTTGCACTGTGCCTTAACCCCTCCTCCATACCAAAGGGCATAACAGAAGTGGCTGTAAATTGAGGTCTCTTGCTACCAGTCCTTTTTCCAAATCATTAGAATTAACTGGAAAATGTCTTAATACTTTGATAAAGATAAAACTTTGTCAGATCAAGTGTCTCTGACCTTTGAAAATAAGAATTTGCATGTCATCAGAGAAACTTTGCAAGTTGATTACCCATTTATCATTTTCTGCCATGAAGCCCATGATAAACTTGTACAAGGAAAAATCAGATTGCACACCATTTATTTTCCCCTTGTGTAAGGGGTTAGTGCTCAGTATATAGTGGAGGCAGCCACCTTGTCTTTGGTAAGTACATTCGTTAAACTTTACAGATGAGTCCTAATTTCCAGGGCAAAATCAGTTTGTTTCAGACATTTTGAAAAGGAACTGTAGCAACCCTGTTATGGGAGCAGCTTTCTGAATTTTCAGTTATATGATGAACATAACAGTGACCCACAGAAAACATCTGTGTATTACAGTATTAACAGACTTGCAGATGTTTGAAAGTGGTCACTGTTGTAGTCTGGAGTACTTCCTTCCATCCCTTCCTTCTGGCAAATGGAGGGCTTGGTTGGGTACTCATTCCTCTTAATGAATTCAGAGGTGAACCACATCCTTGTCTCCCATCATACCGTTCAAGTTCCTTGAGAAGGGTGCGAATCTTTGAACATAGCCAGATGCCCTTGTTTTTTTTTAATAGGTAAGGCTTTGTGACCTACAGTTAAGCTGTTGGTTTTGTGCCTTTTCGTAAGTAGTAGGCAGGATAGAAATAAGATGGCCCAGGTGAACACCTTTAATGCCTTATGCATGAGAATATTTGTGGGAAAGGTGAATTCATGTCAGGATGAGGGTGGTGTGTGCTCAGCTCTAAAAGTCTTTGTAGCGCAAGAGGCTGTACAGTATCCTTTCGGAGCTTGAAACGGTCTTCCCTGCTCTGAATGTCCTTTGAGTAGGCATCTTTCCTGGGTCTGTTCTTTTTCTATGAAATGGGCAGTCCGTCATGGTGCATTTCAAAAAAACTGGTGGTGGGGAGGTCCGCTCAGCAGAGGAAGACTTGTTTGGCCAGTAGGTCAGAGACAAATGTTTTCCTTACTTTTTTTTTCTCTGTTCTTTGCTGTCCTGCCTGCAGACAATCAGACCTTCCCTCACTTGAGTTGAGTTAATTCATTCCTCTGCACTTGAGTATTCCATAGTATGGATGCAGAGCTGTTGAAGTTCTCCAGGCAGGTTGAAGGGTGATTACTTCCTCTACCCTACACTTTTTCATCCTTATGCCAGCTGTGGGAATATGTACCTTCATCCCATGTCCATGCTAATCTGAATTTCATCCTCACTTTGGGCCTTATGGGAACTATTTACATCCCTTTATGTGGGACTACTTGGTGTTTACTCTCCATGTCAGCAACCCACTACATACAGAGTGTACTTCTAGGGGCTTATGTGAGCATCCATGTCACTGCAAATGCCTCCTGTGCTTATCACTGCATACATGCTTCCATGTGCACATCTTAAGGGTGTGATGTACCCTTTCTTTGGAGCACCAAAGCAATTTTCTCCTGGTTGCAATCCTTGTCTTGCATGTCTGCAATTGCAAAGTTGCAGTGGACCACCAGAAAGTCACTATTCTGTTATACAGGATGGGTGACCTAGAGTGAGTCTGTCAGTTCCCACCATTCCCCACCCGACTGTTCTTGTTCCCGACTGCTACACAAGCCTGGGTCATCTGGAATGCATTCAGGGATATGTCTTGGGTAAATAGGTCGTTAATAGCCACGTGGTCCAGAAGACTATTGAGCGTAGCTGAAGCCATACTCTGGTTTGTTGATTTGTTTAAGGTCTTGCAGAAGGCAAATGGAGGCTGTTGGAATCAAACCTGTACAGGAAACCACTCATTAACATCTTATAGCCTTAATGCTGGCATAACCAGGCACAGACTTCTCTAATCTTGATCTAATGTAAAATTAGGCAGGATTGTAATTTGCTGAGTATACTTCCCCAGTCTGAAACTTTATCACTTTTCTGCATTGGAAATCAATGCATGCTAGCAGTGATTAGCATGTGGTTAGCGATAACATTTTTTTTTTCTTTTGACATAGTTGAGCCAAAAGGAGTATCACCTTTCCAACATTTAGTGTCCCTGAGGAATTGAACTCAGTGGTGGTCTAATAAGGCCCTCTAGTGCTGCATTGGGTGTTTATATTCTGGGGCTGTGTTTAATTATGATCTTCCAGAAGTGTAATAGGTGAATTTGGTCCTTCCCCTTTTCCACTTCATCAGGGCTGGTGGAAGATAGCACTGACGGTATTTGCCAGCTTGTAACACAGGCGAGTGTACATTTTTTTTCCATTCTTTCTGATTTCATTTATCACCAGTAACAGGGAATAGAGAGTAAAAGACCTTCTTATCGCCACTTCGAGAATTGTGTGGTTTCATAGATGTCCTTCAAGGATGCATCTGCAGTCCTTACATATGGGTTGTCCTGCCTCAGGCAGCCCTTCGGTCGGCCGGATTCCAAAGTCTGGGTCCGGTGTCTGCTGATGTCGCCCTTTCCCCGATGTCAGAGCACCTGGGGTATAAAAGTGTCAGCCGACGCCATCTTCCCCAGTCTTTCTTGCTGCGTGGTGCCCGAAGCAGAAGCAGTTCGCAAGTGCCGGTCGGCCAGCTCCTGTAACTTCAGCTACCGAAGACTTCAAAAAGCTAAGTACTCCGTTGGGGACTCATTCTTGCCTCAGCCGATGTCAGATCAAACGCTTAAAGTTAATAATTGCTTGACTTGTGGGAAACAAATACCTCATAAGGATTTCCATTCCTACTGCCTCCCTTGCCTAGGCCCAGACCACGACGTCTCGGCCTGTACTGCGTGTGCCTCCTTTAATCGACGCACTCTTAGGCGTCGGTCGGAGTTTGCAGAGGAATTTTTCGAGGCTAGTTTCTCTTATAACATGCCGTCAGACTCCGACTTCTCATTTAACCAAAAAACGGAAGGACAAGGACCGACACACGCGGACCGTGGTTTCTGCTGAAACCACACCTAGGCCTACCGCGAGTGTCTCGGCTGAAACAGAGTCCTTGGTACTTCCGACCGTAGAAACGGCACAACTGACAGCCTCGGCCCTGGAGGCGGCTTCTGAGTCGGTTATGGATTTACCCTCTGAAACCGGTGTTCAGGAAACTACCGACACCATTCCCCTAGACAAAACTACACCAGCACGTGGAGCAGCCAGGCCCCCTGCATCCATGTCCATTAAAGCATTCACTAGGGCTAAAGCTGCTAAGCAACAAAAAACTCTGCCTCCCAAGACTATTTCTCAGGGATCCACTACAGGTTCACAGATACTAAGTTTGGCTGAGGACCTTATTTCCCTAATCAGGGGCTCTCAGCCTCATCCGGACAGGGGCTCCCATCCCCCTCTAGACAAAAGGCCCAGGTTGAGTCCGCTGATCCTCAGTCCTCTGAGGCCTCTGATGGCTCTGCTCTATCAGACTACCAGGAGGAGGCCTTCACGGCCTGCGAGGATTCTGATGCAGAGGAATCCATTCCCTCTGCCTCCCCTCCTGAAGAGCTGTCCTTTGGGGAGACCCTTCACTCCATGAGAGAGCATTTCCAATGGCAGGGCCAGGAATTCTCCGATTCCAGGAAGAGATTAAGGACTTTTCTTCATTTACCTCCGCATAGACCTTTGGCTATTCCTCCTGTTTTAAGTGTCATTGATGTGTATTCTGAGTAACACTACCCCTGACACCCTTCCTCCGGCCCCTGTTAAACCCGGTAGGTACTACAGGGTCCCGGACTCGCATCATTTCCTTTACAAGGCCCACTCTGCTGACCCAGAAACTATTTCCCAGGGTCTTCAAGGGGTTGCAGCTGCCACTACTAAAAATCCTCTCCCCTCTGAAAGGGAGTCCAGGGCTTTAGAGAGATGGGGTAAAAAAGTGTATACTACTTCCACTCTGTCTATGAGGGCTTTAAATTGTCAATTTCATATGATACAGTACCAAGAGTATTTGTTAGATGAATTGCAGAAAAAACTGTCTTCTCCTGAACCCCTAGATCGTAAGTCACTTCAGGATCTTGTACATAATTCACAACAGGTTAGCAACCATTTCTTGCAGTGTGGTTATGATGCATTGGAAGCTTCATGTAGGTCAGCAATGACAGGTGCAGTCATACGTAGACATGCTTGGCTGAAGGAACAATCTCTGCCAGATCATGTTAAGGTTAAGCTCCTGGATGCTCCACTGGAAAAGCAAAAGTTATTTGGCTCCACTGCTCAGGTAGTCTTAAAGAAATTTGAGGAAAAGGCTAAATCTGTACAAACAGTCAAAGATTTCCTCCAGGTACAACCACCAAGATTCAGCCGAAATTGGCCGAAGAATTGGTCCTTTCCAGATGAGAGATTTCAAAGAGGCAAGAACAGGCATGCCAGAGGTAGAGGGCAAGCTAGAGGCTCCTACAGAGGACGTCAATGGCAGCCTCCTAACCAGAGAGGTAGTGCAGGACCAACAACTGCTGCACAAGGACAGACTCAATGACTTCACCTTGACCCCGCCGACCAGGGCTCAGTTAGAAGCACCTTTGGGCGGAAAGTTGTCTTTATTCTCAAGAAATTGGCACAGTATTACAAGAGACAAATGGACACTGCAAATAATAGACAAAGGATACAGGTTCCATTTCCATACATTACCAAAAAGAAAAGGAATGCCAAACCTGCCACCAAATCACAGGGCAGAGGCTTTAAAACAAATTGCCAACCTATTGCAAATGAAAGCTATAGAAAGGGTTTCTCTCGCAGAACAAGGCCAAGGATTTTATTCCAGACTATTCCTTGTCCCAAGAAAAGAAAACCAATGGAGGCCTATTCTCGATTTGTCCGCACTCAATACTTATCTCATTGTGCCAAAATTTGAAATGCTGACCCTACAGCAACTCCTTCCCATGCTGGGCAAGAGGTCTTGGCTGGTAACTCTAGACCTCAAGGAGGCATACCTGCATGTCCCTATCAAAGTTGCAGAAGACACCTCAGATTTTTTGCAGGTTCAGAGCATTATCACTTCTCAGCATTGCCCTTTGGCTTATCTACTGCGCCCAGAGTATTCACAAAATGCTTGGCATCAGTAATTGCACACTGCAGACTTTAGGGGATTCAAATATACCCGTATCTGGACGACTGCTGTATACAAGCGGACAGCCAACAAACCTTGGAAAAACATTTGGATTATGCCATCTGCCTACTGCAGGCCTTGGGATATACAGTCAACATTCACAAGTCAAGACTTGTGCCATCCCAAAGAATAACTTTTCTGGGTGCGGAACTAGATACAACCACCCAAATGGCTTTTCTCACAGAAGAAAAACAGACAACTACCGGTTTACTTCAAAAAATCTGACAAAACAAACTCTGATGACTGCAAGGAAAATCATGCAGGCCCTGGGTTACATGGCATCGTGCATTCTTCTGATTCCACAAGCAAGGCTGCATATGAGAACTACAATGGTACCCAAGGAGTTTATGGTCTCAACACAATCACAGCCTAGAAGCTTTGATACCACTCATTCCATGCCTTCAAAAGGAATTCCTGTGGTGGGCCCAAGCAAGCCAGTCAAACAGTGGTCTGCCTTTCAGCAAACCAGTAACCAGCCAAACCATTACTTAGGACCATGGATGGGGGAGCACATATGGAGGACAGATGCATCCAAGGACTATGGTCTCAGACAGAATTGTGCATGCACATAAACCAAAAGGAAATGCTGGCAGTGAGGCATGCAGTCGAGGCCTTCAAGCACTTTCTACATCAAGGCCACCTGCTAATAAGGACAGACAATACCACAGTTATGTGGTACATAAACAAGCAAGGAGGTACCCATTCCTACCCTCTTTGCAGACTAGCAATGAATCTTTGGGAACTTTCCCTAAAACTCAATATAGAGCTGCAATCCCAGTTTGTGCCAGGAAAAGACAATATACTGACGGACAGCCTAAGCAGAAATACCATGGATCCACATGAATGGATGCTGCACCCAGACATCTTCCTTCAGATAACACAATCTTGGGGGAGACCGGACATAGATCTCTTTGCCTCCCACCACAATCAGCTGAAGAAATTCTGTTCAAGGACATACCACCCACAAGCATGGAAAGTGGACGCCCTCTCTTTCAGCTGGAATACTCTAACAGTGTATGCATTTCCACCACTTCCACTAATGACCAAGGTCTTACTGAAAATCAGGACAGAGTAGCCAAAAGTGATTCTAATAGCCCCAGACTGGCCAAGGCAGCACTGGGTACCCACTGTTACGGAGCCTGTCACACACTAAACCGTGGCCTCTACCACAGTGGTCACTCCTTCTGACACAGCACATTTACAAAACTCTGCACTCCAGCCTGAAAACCCTGCAGCTGACAGCCTGGAGAATACCTTGACTCCTCACCAGGAAAAGCTATCCAAGAGAGTGAAGGATATCATCATGGAAGCTCGCAGACCTTCCACGAGAAAGACATATTCAGCAAAATGGAAAAGATTCCACACTTGGAGCACTGCAAAGGGCCTAGATGCCACAGTAATGAGCATGGCACATATCCTGGAATACTTGGCAGAAATGCTCCACAATGGCCTTTCTTACTCTTCCATAAAAATTCATGCTTCAGCAATTTCAGCAGAATACAATACTGATCCACCGGTCTTCTCATCCTCTCCTAAGGCAGTTTCTAAGAGGAATTAAAAACCTCAATCCTCCAAGAAAACCACCAGTGCCTACATGGGACCTTAACTTCATGTTGGAAAAGTTGACTTTACCTCCCTTTGAACCAGCAGCATCTTCAGAGTTACAGTTCCTGTCTTGGAAAACTGCCTTCCTTCTGGCCATAACCTCAGCAAGAAGAGTATCTGAATTGCAGGCACTCATGGCAGTACAACCATTTCTTATTTTTCATCAGGACAGAGTCTCCTTGAGAACCAATCCTTCATTCATGCCAAAGGTGGTATCCAGGCTCTCATTGAACCAAGCTATTCACCTGCCTACCTTCTTTCCAAATCCGCAAAACAAGGGAGAGAAACTTCTGCATACCCTGGACATTCACAGACAGTTACGCTACTACTTGGACAGGACTAAGACTTTCAGAAAAACTGACCAGCTGTTTGTAGCATATGCTGCAGGCATTCAAGGAAAAGCAATTTCCAAACGGACAATTTCAAAATGGATAGGAAATTGCATTCGATTCTGCTACTCTTATCATGGAAAAACTGTGCCAGCTAACATCAGGCCTCATTCCACCAGAGCCACAGCCACCTCCACAGCCTTTTTAAGAGGAGTGGCTACCAAGGACATTTTAGAAGCTGCTACATGGAGCTCCGTGCATACATTTTCCAAGCATTACAATTTGCCCTTATATTCCAGATCCAGACCAGGCTTTGCTACGGCAGTCCTGCAGGGCATTTTAGCTACACCATCATTTTCTTAGATCCTACCACCCCCAGCTTGGCTGTGGTATTCCACCCATATGTAAGGACTGCAGATGCATCCTTGAAGGACATAGTACAGTTTTGTACCTACCATCAATGTAGATGTCCGATAGGTATGCATCTGCAGTCAGGTTTACTCTCCCTCCTTCCCCTCTGTGGTATTTCTTGGGTACTTATCCCTCTTATAGCTAGCTGGGGTTATCTATTATGGTGTATTTGTTTTATATTACTGTGCATGTTTGGAATATTTTGCATTTCTTCAAATGTAGCCTTCCTTAGAGGGCACCTGGCATCTGGGGCAAGAAAAACTGAGGAAGATGGCGTCGGCTGACACTTTTAATACCCCAGGCGCTCTGACGTCGGGGAAAGGGTGACATCAGCCGACGCCGGACCCAGACTTTGGAATCCGGCCGACCGAAGGGCTGCCTGAGGCAGGACAACCCATACGTAAGGACTGCAGATGCATACCTATCGGACATCTACACTTATGGTAGGTACAAAACTGTACTTTTTAGGTGTTTCATTACGCAGGAAGTCCACTTGCTAAAGGCCATTGTTAATTTTCATGGTTGGGTGATGAGCAGCTCTACTTAAGGGCTTTATTCCTGATGTAGAACCCTTAGTGTCCGACCTTGCTGGTGGAGATTTGAGGCATGACTGAAGTTGCTATGAAGCCTTGCAGCAAATAAGCATGTTAACTTCCATGTAGACATTTTTCTGTTTTGGTAGAAGAATTACCTTGTGCACACATTTTTGCTGGTGATCATGACTTTACCTCAGGCACCTTGTGTGATTTCACCCTTAATTTGCATAGTCAAGAAGCACATCAGCTCTTTCCATCTGCACCATGTGGAGAGGAGTGATTGTGGCAGAAACACTGCCAAGGAGTACTTTAGAGGCAGGCTCTAACTTTTTCCGTGAAACTCCTCTTTATTGGAATTTGAACTTCATGATTGACACTGTTGATTTTCTGTTATTAGCTGGATCAGTGGTCCTGACTTTCGTTTTGTGGAAAATGCCTTTTTTTCTGATGGGCATCATCAATACTCAAAGGATTGGAGTTACAGGCTCTCCTGTTGGTGGTCCTATCTGGACTTCGTGTTTCCCCTAAGACTTAAATCCATGTCTTTTTCTGGAAATGGTGAAAATTATCCTAGATACACTCCATTCATTTCACCGTTTTCCTTACCAGTGCAAAAGCCATTCACATGCTGTTTTCTGTCCGGTAAAGTTTTAACTGAGAAGTTGTTTTGAGTATAGACCAATTTTTTGTTTCAAAATCCAGGCAGGATAGGTTTGCAGTGGCCAGCCAAGATTTTTATGGAGTAGTCAGATTTTGAGATGTGGCAGTGCCATACCCATTGGTAAATGATTTGACCGGCAGTAACTCCACTATGTTTGCTTTGGGTATGTGCATGAAGAATGCCATCATTATGGACATCTGTGCCATAGCCATTTTTCTTTGGTGCGTGAATTTTCCAGGTAGTACTGTAACCAAGACTCCCAAGCACTGGACTTTTTCTACATCTTTGCTATATTGATTCAGCCTTTTGATCCTTAATCTTTGGATCTCTTCCAGCCCCCCCCCCCCCCCAAGTGATTTACATCTTAAAATTTCAGCCATATTGTAGGAACCCTAAGGGCACATGTCCAATATCTGATCTTTCAGTTGCAGTTTGTTAGAAGACTTTTACTTCACAGCAGTGTAGGTGTCACATCTTGATTTCTTTATTTGCATAAAGTGTGCTTGCTAGTGTTTTCAGTTACTAGATGTGCATATGCAGCCAGCATGTGATGTCACAGGGAGCACCTGCACTGGGTCTGTCCACTCTGAGCTTGGCATTTCTTAGAAATTTGCTGTATTGTGGTGGTTGCAGAGAATGAGCTCAGCCTTGCAAATGGTCAAGGAAAAGTCTTCTTGCAGATTAACAAGTATTTAAGAATGTCACTATTTTCTAATTACATATGCATTTTGATGTATAGGTGTTTAATGTTGTCTTTCGTTTTTTCCCAGTTAGTGGTCACCACAGCGGAACTCTGGTCCGCTAATGATTGGCAGTTGATTTTTACGTGCTGAGTTGCCAGCCCTGACGCACAACCTTCAACGAAGGTACGCCCAGTCGCCCAGTATAGGTGTTTAATGTGATTTAATTTTTTTGCACTTTTTACCTCATAGGAACGTTTAGAACAAGAGAGGAAGGAACGCAAGAAGCAGAAAGAAAAGGAAAAGAAGGAGCGACTGAAGAAAGAAGGCAAACTATTAACAAAGGCTCAGAAAGAAGCTAGAGCCAGAGCAGAAGCTACCCTTAAACATCTTCAGGCACAGGGTAAGCATCTTTAAGTTTTTTTATGAAGAGGTCGCTGAAAAACTTATTTTAATGAGGATGTATTTTTCAGCTTTTGTTCTATTGCTAAGACTCTTACATTCAGTCTTTGAAAAATAGTTCAAACCTATGAATGAACTCTATTGATTTAGAAAGTTTGAAGAATATTAACAATGCAAACCTTTATTTCTGTTTTTCTCCTTGAACATTGAGTACTGTTGAACTTTTTTTTATGCAGGGCAGTATTTGTTTAATGGTTCCCCTGTATGGCAGTTTAACTAGATTCAGTTTGCACGGCTTGCTGATTGAAAATTTATTTTGACATTTGTTAATCAGGTTAGTCTGCTTGGGCAGATGTCCTTTTTCAGTGAAGGCCTGAGGAGAAAAGCTCTAAAAGATATTTTCATGATAAAATATGACAAAAGAAATTAAGTATAAATTTGTCATATAAATGACCATTTGAATTGTTACACAGTGGGAAGCCTTAGCATTGCAGTACAAAAGTTTGCCCTTAGACATTTTTTATTTGGTTGCAACAAACACCAATGTTTTTCACTGATTTGTTTTACATGTGAGTGAGTGGCACCATCATTTGTTTTAAGTATACTTTTTTTGCACTTGCATTGTTTAAGTTATTAGTTAATATAAGTGTTTTATTTGTCTCACTGAATATTAATTGAATATTGTAATCTTTCTCTCTGCAGTTTGTTTCCGACATTCCCTCCCTAGTGGTGTTGTGGTCTTAAACTTGGTTGGAATTGTCCACCCTGCTGTAAATTTGTGATCTGAAGTAGGCAGACTTCATTTGTCTGCAACCTGTGGGTATCTGATCCGACCTCAGATCCGAGCCGGCATTTCAAAAGCTTTAGGCTCCGAGCTCCTAGCTCCTCCCTCTACCCATAATCCCCTGCCAAGCCCTAACTGACCTCAGATTTCGTTTGCCGCTTTCAAGTTGCAACGGACTCCTCGAGCTCCTGGTTTCAGATAAGCATTTTTGACTAGAAATTTTTTGTAAACTTTAACTTTTATAATTTAAACGGTTAGAGTGTATGTGTTAGGCTTTCCTCTCTCTATCTTTTTTAATTTTTCTTCAGGTTTTTGCGTAGTTTGTGTGTTTGTGTGTGGTGTGTGTTTTAGGCCTGTTAGGGCTTAAGATGTCTGAAGCCCATAAGGCAGTGTTCTCTAAATGTACCGAGTGTGGCCATAAGCTATCCCCAGCGGATGGCCACACTTTCGGTCATCTTGGGGTTGAACACCTGTCATCTGGTTGTACCATTTGTGCAGGGTTCAACCCCCAAGCTTTAAGGGAGCGGAGGTCGAAGCTTGTTCTGGCAGGACTTCTCCCTCCAGATGCGGCTCCGGCCTCTGCCCCTTCTGGCCAGCAGCCTTCTGTAGGTGCTGTTGTCTCCTCTCCTCCGGTTGGGACTCAACCTCCCTCAAAAATGCCGGAGGAGAAGGAGACTTCTAGGGAGAAAGAGAAGGAGAGATACAGGGAGAGGCACCACAAACGGAGAGCCGAAACCTCAAGTTCAGCTCCTCCGTCTAAACGGGCCTCCCCTGTGCCTTCTAGATCTCCTCCTCCTTGGCTCCACTCCCCTCGGTTCTCTTCTGGGCCCGAGGAGGAGGAGGCTAGCCCTTCAGTGAGGTCCTCAAGGCGGCTCTCTAGGTCCGCTTCGGTGGCCTCAACTAGATCCACCTTTTCTATGAGTGAAGCAGACATGGACCGGATGATGAGGAAATTCATCCAGGCCCAAATGCAAACGGGAGTGCTCTTAGCCCCCCCCCCATCCGGGAGGGGCTTTGACCCCTTTTTTCGCCCCCTTGGCTCCTTCTCCGACCCACACCCTGGGTTCGGAGCTTTCGGTGCCGGGCAGAGTTGGATCTGGGGGTGGGTCGAATCCGATAGGTCGGCGCACCTCTGATCCGTCCCATCCCTTGAGTGCTTTGGGTATTTCGGACCCGACCTCTCGGAGCTGAGGGCCGAGCCTCGGGTCCGAGGGAGCTGGTGTGTCTTCGGCTCCATCTAGGTCGGAGCACACCGGTCTCTAGGATCCGACTGTTTCGGCTCCGGTCCGTGCGTCGGATCCGAGTGGGGGTCGGCTCTCAGGGCTTAGAGAAGCTGGCTCCCCCTCGGCCTTCGACGTAGTGGAAAGGGCGCTGTTGAGGACTACCGGACCCCCGGTCCCTGCCACGGCTCCACCCCGCACTCCCTTGCAGTTGGGCCAGGCTCCCACCAGCCGGTCCCAGGGGCAGCCCGCCTCGATGTCCCAAGTAGTTCCCTTGGAACATCCAGCTGCTGAAGAGGACTCCTCGGACAGCCCCCCCCGAGGAAGTGCCTCGGAAGCTTAAGTGCAAAAGGAGGCACATGGACTCCCCAGAGTCCATTACCGAAGACACAGACTTGGATGAAGGGGAGGGCTCCCCAAGATCACCCCCTGAAGACGTCTCATTTGGAGATATTATGGAGATGTTAAGGATCAGGGGGGTGGTCTGCCCCCAAGGCCTCCTCAGACGAGTCTGTGTTCTTGGAGGCATTCGAGGTGGGCCCATCTACCTCTTGGGTGTTCCCCTCCTGCCGATCCTCTGGTGGACCTTATATCCACCAGAGCTTGGAAGGATCCGGACACCATTGAGCCTGTACCCAAGCGTCCTGACCGTATCCTGAGCCCCCCGGCGGACCGCACTCACTGGAGCAAAGGCCCCCCGGTAGATGCCATGATGATGGCTGCAGCCACTAAGAGGGAGTTGGCCCAGGAGAGTCCATCTATGTATCCTCCGGGCAAGGAGTCCCGCTCGATGGATCGCATTGGGAAGCGAGTTTTTAGTTCAGCAACCTTCTCCTTGAGAGCGCTGAACTACATGGCACATGTCATCAGGATGCAGCGGGATCTGATTAAAGAATACGCTGCATCTCCCCCAGGGTCCATGTCGGGTGAGGACAAACAGGTGGCCACTCTTAGAGCAGTTTCCAATACGTCTATGCGGCTACTTTCTCACGCTACCGAGGGAGCCGCTAGAGCCAGCGGAGCGGGCCTAGTCATGAGACTGCAGGCCTGGCTCCGACACTGATTTCGCAGAGCCCTTCAAGGTGACTTTCGCGAATGCCCCCTTTGATGGTTCTGCCTTGTTTGGCAAAACAGTTCGCGAAACGTTGGTCCAGAGCGAGAAGGACGGGAAGACTGTCTGCCGTCGGAGTCCGCTTCTCAGCTCCCCAGAGGTCCTTCTCGAAGAACCAAAAGGGACAGAAGATGTGGTTCCGGAAGTCGCAGCAGTCCCAACCTGCTCCGGATAACCAGTCCTTCCGTGGCAGAGGAGGACAGGGGGGTCGCCGTCCTAGAGGCAGAGGGGCTCCTAGAAACTTTGGGTCCAGAGAACCTTTCTCTGACAGACCCACGCAACAGCCCTGAAGGGTTGCCCTGCTGTCCGTCTCTGGAGGCAGTAGAGGGGCTTTTTCGAGGCACCTGACTTCTTGGGAGTCAATCACATCAGACCGTTGGGTGCTTCGTGTGATATCCAGAGGTTATACCATTCCCCTGAGCAAAGTCCCCAGGTCACGCAGCCTCCCAGATGTACCACCTGACCAGAGGGAGGCAGCAGCTATCGAAATCGGTCAGCTGGTAGAAAAAAGAACCTTCCAGCGCGTCCCCCTAGATCAGACCGGATCAGGGTTTTACTCCAGGTTCTTCTTGGTGCCAAAGAAAACGGGGGACTTAAGACCGATCTTAGACCTTTCCCTGCTGAACCTGTCAGTAACCAAGCAAAAGTTCCGGATGGTCACCCTACAATCTATACTCCCCCTCTTGCGGGAGAATGACTGGATGTGCTCTATCGACCTCAAGGACGCGTACTAACACATTCGGATGGACAGGCGGTCCAGGAGGTTCCTTCGCTTCCGGCTGGGAGCCAGTCACTACCAGTTCAGGGTCCTTCCCTTCGGTCTCACCTCTGCCCCCAGGGTGTTCACCAAGGTACTAGCAGTTGTAGCGGCCCACCTGAGACTCCAGGGATTACAGGTCTTTCCGTACCTGGACGACTGGCTCCTGACGGCATCATCAAGGCATCTACTGTGCTCAGCCAGGGACTATTTCTTTCTTATAGCCCCAAGGCTGGGCATCACCATAAACTGGGAGAAATCTTTACTGCACCCCACACAACTTATAGATTTCATAGGAGGAAGGTTAGACACAAGATCAATGCGAGCCTTCCTCACCCCAGACAGGCTTTCCAGCCTGAAGTGTCATATCACAGCAGTCCTGCAACCGTTTCCGACGGCAGCTTCGGTCCTGAGGGCCCTGGGTTCAATGGCGCCAGCTATTCCACTACTTCATGCTCGCTTACGCATGCGGGTTCTTCAATGGACCCTACAGGTCCAGTGGGTCCCCGCTATATTCCCCTCTCAACAGTCCGTTAGCGGTCAGCAAGGCATGCAAGGACTCCCTTTTTTGGTGGCTCCAGTCTCCGGAGCCTCTAACAGGGAGACCCTTTTGTGCAGCATTCCCCCGAGCCACTGTGACCACGGACGCTTCTCGCCTCGGGTGGGGGGGGGGGGCATTCTGCGGGCAAGATTGTCCAAGGCACGTGGAACTCCTCAGAGACCTCGTTGCATATAAATGTCCTGGAAATGAGGGCGGTGCTCCTGGCGTTGCAAGCACTTCACAGCCTTCTTCCCATGGGGACTATTGCGATCCAGACAGACAACATGTCGGTAGTCTGGTACATCAACAAGCAGGGAGGAACCAGGTCCTACCCCCTTTGTCGAGAGGCCATGAGAGTCTGGGAATGGGCAATTTCCACCAAACGCTTTCTTGTAGCAACGCACATTCCGGGAAGATCCAACATCCTTGTGGACAAGCTCGGTCGCACCATTCTTTCCCTGCACGAGTGGTCTCTCAATCCTCTTGTAGCGAAGAAGATTTTTGCCGTCTGGGGGCAACCCTGTTGCGATCTTTTTGCTTCTCACTCAAACGCCAAATGCGACAGTTTCTTTGCTCTGCTTCCCCCACCTGGGGAATCCCCGAGAGACGCTCTGGTGCATGCTTGGCCTCCCGGTCTCCTTTATGCCTATCCTCCACTACCTCTGATGCAGAGGCTCTTGCAGAAAGCCAACAGTTTGGGGAGCAGAATGATTCTCATTGCCCCGTTCTGGCCTCGTCAACCCTGGTTCTCTTATGTATGGTCTCTCAAAGTGAATCCACCCTGGATTCTGGATCCGATCTCGGATCTCATCTCCCATCCTCTGGGAATTCCGGTCCCCAATCTACACACCCTGAAATTGGCAGCCTGGCTGCTCCAGTTCCATCCTTGATTAGGACTCCCGGTATCTCGTCACCTGTCAAGGCCATTTTAGTGGCGGCTCATAAGCCTTCCACTAGGAAGGTTTATCGGAGCAAATGGAAAAGGTTCTCTGTTTGGGCGGTCCAGAAAAGTATGGATCCTTTTTCAGCACCTATGTCTGCGGTTCTGGATTTCTTAACGGACCTCTTTCATCAAGGGGCTAGTTCTTCCACGGTAAAGGTACAAATGGCAGCGATTTCCCATTATCATATGGGTCATGAGTCAGCTCCCCTCATGACTGCGAAACTTTGTAAGACCTTTCTTAAAGGAGTTTTTCTGTTGAGACCACCGGTCAAAGAAGCTGTACCACCTTGGGACCTGACCTTAGTTCTACAGGCCCTTACTGCTCCTCCATTTGAGCCTGCAGCTTCTGCAGAGTTAAAGTACCTTTCCTGGAAGACTGCTTTCTTGGCAGCCATCACATCAGCCAGAAGAGTGTCGGAACTTCAGGCTCTATGCATCAAACCGCCTTACCTTTCCTTCTTTCCCGATAGGGTGTGCCTCAGGACCAATCCTTCCTTTCTTCCAAAAGTTTCTTCGGAATCTAATATTAATCAATCGATCAACTTGCCTGTGTTTTTCCCCAATTATAAAAACAAATGAGAATACAAGCTGCATTCTTTAGATGTTCATAGTCAGTTGCGATTTTACCTTCACAGAACAGCTGGTCATAGACAATCAGATCAGCTGTTCGTCTCCTTTGCTAAATTTGCTATGGGCAAAGCAGTTTCCAAAGTCGCACTATCTCGATGGATTGCTAATTGTATTCTACAGGCTTATGACACTTCAGGTAGGCCTGCTCCTCAAAGGGTTACGGCTCACTCTACTAGGGCAGTTTCCACGTCAGCTGCGTTTAAGTCCCGAGTGCCCTTGGATGATATATGTGTGGCTGCCACTTGGGCCTCGTCTCATACCTTCATTTCTCATTATAAGGTGGATGTTGTTTCCAGGGGAAGAGCATCCTTTGGCTCAGCGGTACTCCGAAACATCCTTCCATGACGGCCGCCCAAGATTTAGGTAGCTGGGGACTCTGTCCCACAGGTTGCAGACAAATGAAGTCTGCCTACTTCAGATTTAGAAGTTATGTACTCACCATAACGTTCCATCTGAGTAGGTGACTTCATTTGGATGCAACCACCCCCCCCTCCATCCCCCTGACCTTTTTACAGCAAGAGTTTTTGCATTTTTGTAGATACCTTTTGGTAATGTTATTTAGGCAAACTCAATCTGAGGTCAGTTAGGGCTTGGCAGGGGATTATGGGTAGAGGGAGGAGCTAGGAGCTCGGAGCCTAAAGCTTTTGAAATGCCGGGTCGGATCCGATACCCACAGGTTGCATCCAAATGAAGTCACCTACTCAATGGAACGTTATGGTGAGTACATAACTTCTAATTTGGACACTCCTCCTGGACCCATCTCATTTGATGACTCGGCTGAGTACAGTGATAATTTGGAAAGGACTACCCCCTTGCTTTTTTGATTTCAGACACTCCTACCAGTCCCTTCTCAGAAGCTCTCTGTACTCCTGTACAGAGAACATTTGGGAATGACAACCCAGTAGTTAATCTTGCTCTGTTTCCTCCCTCTCCATTTAACAAAAAAATTATACTTTTCAGTTGCTATTACTGTAACTTTGCTCTACCTACTTAACTTATTTTGCTGTTCTTTGTGATCTTAAGTGTTCAAGTGCTCTTATTCTGCATTTTACTACTGCTTGTTAGTAGCCTGATTAAAATTTTCTGCTGTTATAAACTTCTCAGTCTTGGTTTTAGCACTTGTTCTTCAGGTCATTATTTACATCTAGGGTTTTTGTGGTCTATACTCTTGCTGACAAATCCAGCTCTCCGTAAGTCAGCAAAGCATTCAGAACACTGGGCAATTCCCATCAGTTTTTCCTGCCAGCCATGGGCATACTGAGGCAGTGTAGCCACTGCCTCATGTCCAGGGACAGTCTTCTTGTCCTAGCACATAATTCTTCCACTTGTGAGAAATGCATCTACATCAGTAAGCTGGAATCCAAGCTCTCACGCCGCAGTCGGTACTCCTGACAGAGGAGATTGCCAGCACAAACACCACACCATCCACATCACAGAGCCAAACACAACACACACACACCTATGTAGGGGTCCTGCAAAAACTTGCATAAACAGAGACCCCCCAAAACACACACAAACATTCCACACAGCACCAATCACATCATACACAGCAGACAACACACCAGTGTCACTCATACGTAGCCAGTTAAGCCATAACAGTAAAACAGTGCAGCCCATAAGACATAACAATAAACCAAACATACTAGTCATTGGTGACTCAGTGAGACACACTGATGTCCCCCTCACCAGGCTCAACAAGGAGAAGGTCATAGTCAGCTGTCTGTCAGATGCCAGACTCAGCCACATCACACAAGCACTTAAGTTTCTCCATAACCGGTACAAGTATGACTCTCTCATTGTCCATGTTGGTGTGAATGACTTGAGACATATCTCTCTGGACTATATGAAGAGAGCTCTGAGTATGTGTCCCAGGCAGGTATGACTCCAGCAGTAAGTACCATCCTACTTTCGCCAAGAATACCACACTACCAGCAAAAAATTGACTTCAACAATTGGTTTAGTTTTTGATGCCCTTCCAAGGGGATCCAGTGTCTGCCTGGAATGACATGGTTAACAGGCCTCACTGCTTTGCCAGAGATGGCCTTTACCTGTCACCCCTGGGGTTTTGCATCTTGGCCAAGGCTGTTGCCCCTCCCCCCTCATTGTGCCATTTTTAGGCTCTGTCCCAAAGACAAATCTTCCAACATAAAAGATCTGTAAAAAAGCAAATTGAAAATCATGCTGCTTAACGCTAGGAGCCTTAACCTGAAAATGCACTCACTGGAGGCTCTCATCACACTGGAAAATGCCCATATCTATGGTCACAAACTTTGTTCAGGGCTGCAGAGAGCACCGCTGCCTTAACAGGCTATACCTCATTCCACACTTTGACCCCAAAATGAGGTCGGAAGGACTAAGGATGGTGGAGTCTGTTTTCATTAAGGACAGGCACACCTCCAGACTGGGATTGCCAGCATGATATACTGGAATTTTTCCATGTGTAACTGACAAGTTGGCAAGACACCCATCCAAGTTATCGCCAGCTATAGACCCCCCTCCGTGACTCGACACCCTCTCTTCCTACTTGGACCTACTTGACTCCATCAAGGTACCCCCTAACAATCCTGATCCTTCGTGACTTCAACTACCCCACCATAGACTAGGTGAACTATTCCTGCACTAATGCAGTCACCCAACATTTCTTTGACTTCAGTTCTAGCTTGTCTTATCCTCCCCAAGGGGCGAACATTTTGGATTTGGTTCTCTACAACATGGCCGACCAATGCACCACTCCCATAGTATGTTTTCCCTGGTGAGATGAGATCATTGGTCTGTTTCATTTGAAGGTTTTATCCCACTCAACCCCTCCCCAGCCGTAACCAGGCTAAAAAAAACTTCTCAAAAGCGGACTACAGCCTCATAAGAGGGTGTTAGTAACTTACCACCACCATCCCCCTCAGAGGATGTAGACAACTATGGTGAACAGTACGCCAGTGCAGTATGTAAGCACCTGTACAACTGCATGAACTCAGCTATACCCAACAGAACTAAAGCCTGCTCGTCAAGGAAACCCAAACCTGTCTGGTGGACATCCTCTATCAACAGGCGTTACACCAAAAGGAAGAAACTTTTGTCCAGGGGTAAAAAGGAACAAATTCCCAATTGAGAACTCCCTCCTCAGCCTCAATAAGCTAATTATATCACTAGTGAAAACCTCCAATGCCAATTGGGAGTTGAAAATAGCCTCCAAAACAAACCCCAAGTCCTTCAGTTGTGTCAGGAGCCTCCATGGCTCCAACATAAGCAATCTCCAAGCACTTGACCTCACCCAGTTTGGATTTGTCAGGGGCAGATCTTGCCTGTTGAACCTGGTTGACTTTGAGACGGTCATCAAGGCCCTGGATGAGGGAAGGTCAGTACTGGCAGCTTAACTTGACCTTTGACACAATCCCCCACTCTGCCATCATTGTAAAGCTAACACAACTTGGTGTAAATCCCCATCTCGTCAGGTGGGTGGCCAACTGGCTTACCGATAGGACCCACAAGGTCAAAATGGGCGACACCACCTTTGACAGCAGACCTGTCAATAGTAGTGTTCCCCAGGGATCTGTCCTGGAACCCCTACTGTTTGGCATCTACTTCTCAGAGGTTCAGGCAAAGACAAAGGGCCTGTGGCCGAACAGTTTTGCGGATGACTGTAAGTTGGGTGCTGTCATTGACTCCCCAAATGATGGTAACGTACTGCAAGATGGTCTCACAGCAACAAATGACTGGTGTCAAAATCATAGCCATAAGTTACAGAAAAATGTTATCATACCATTTGGCAAAAACACGGTCCCTACTGATTACCATATCAACGGCAACCCCCTAATCACACAACCTGTGGTGAGAGAGCTAGGTATTTATGTTGATCTCACATTCGAACATCATGTAGAGGCAGTGGTCAGAAAAGCCTTTTATTTGATTCATCTCATAAGTAAAGGGATTGCATCCAGAAAAACGGTTACTACCTCTCTGTACTCCTCCTTCATTAGGCCAGTAATTGAGTATAATGCCCCATTTGGTATGTACCTCTCCAAACACCTGCAAAAACTGGAAAGGCCACAGAAATACCTCACAAAGAGATTCCATGGCCTCCAACATATGTACTATGCAGATGAGCTCAAATTACTATCACTGTGCTCAGTATCTTACATATTGCTCAGTGGTGATCTATGTCTCGCCTACAAGGCAGTATCGGACCCTGCCCTACTAGAGGTGCTCCTTATCTGTAAGTCTGACTCCTCGCGGGTTACCTGCTTGAAAGGCCTAAATCTGATATGTGACATCAACACCACCTGCTGGAGAGAGGTTCGTCTCCCAGAGGTTGTCCCATCTCTGGAATAGACTTCCCATACGCGAGTACCTTGCTTTACTCTCCAAACCCAACCTTGATGAGTGGATGGGAAACGAGAAATTTGTCCCAGGGGTTTCACCTTTGTCCCTCATTGAGATGAGTGACAGGTGCTGACTGAGGGTTCTTTTTTGGGCCTAAACTCTTGGCTAGTTTAGGCTTGTAAGGACCCCATGGACATAAGCCTAGTACTCTCCAGTGGTTCTAGGAACCTTTGTCAGAGTGCTCAAAACAGTATCCCAAAGTGCAGGCAGGTTTTCTGGGTGACATGTTTTTGCAATATGCATATTCAGTCCAGGGTCTGAATATCTTTTATCATCTTAAAAGGGATTTTTGCTGCAGAATGAATCTCTATGCATGGATAAATAGCTGAAGGTTTCTTAACTCATTTTCATTGTATAAAGTATATTATTTTTATGTAACTGTTAGAATTTTGGAATGGAAACTTTGATTAAAGTTCTAGAATTAATGACATCCTTGGAAAAAAAAAGTGTCGAAGGCTGTTTTCATCAAAAAATTCACTTGCATTGCCTTTTTTTTTCCTTAGGCAAGAGACATTGTCTTGTAAGCCTTGCAGATTTCAAAAAGGAAATCCTTCTCCTGTAGGTTAAAAATTTGAAGACAATTGGACCTTACATGAAAGATAGTTTTTTTTTTTTTTTTTTTTTTTTTTTTTGCTTTGTCTCAAGGTCAGGTTGACTCCCCCCTCCCAGTCAGCAGCCAAAAAAATGAATGTATAAGATGATGGAGCAACCTAAGTTTAGTCATGAAAGAGATTGCAGAAGACAAGGAGCATGATGCCAGAGTGACATCGACAATGTTATTTAAGTCTGAGGGTATAAGACTGCCAGTGGTCAGCAAGCCTTCTCATTCAGATTGACTTAAGTGTTTCTGTAGTACTTCAAGGATTTCAGTTCCAAAGACTTACCATTTGTCTCAGTTTTCAGGCCAGGTGAGCATCTGCCTCTTTAGGATAACAGTCCTTTCCCTGTACAAAGCTCTCTGCTCACATGATTTTATATCTTTGTTGCACAGTTTGCAGCATGTGTATCTTTCTGTAGTATTTGTAGCCTGATATTATATGGTATGCTCTGAAGCTCAGTCCAATTAGTTACTCCATTGGGTAAAATGTCTTGGTATAGCCGAGACTCTCATTATACTGTTTAGAGGGGTCGAACAACTAATTATGTTTTACTGTATTTCCTCTCCCTAGAAAAAAGTTAGTTTAGGGTAGTTATCACTTGTGAAGATTTTCATAGCTTGTATGTATTGCATTTAGGACCAGAACGCAACACTGAAAGCTGTAGGTTGGGCCAGGGCTTTATTCCTGTAACATTTAAGAAGTGTTCCCTGCAAGCTGTTGAGAGAAGAGTAGGCTTGAAGCTGTGTCTTGCTGTGCGGTAAGGTGTTCCCATTTGTCGATCCTGGAAGTCGTTCCTCCCCAAAAGAAATTGGAAAGTGGCTTCAGCAGAATGTAGTAAGTGTGACAGAGATGTGTCTATGGTGTCCAGTGCTAAGCTCAAAGGTGAGAGCTGTTGAGGCACTTAAGCATCCCAGCTATGAGCCTTCTGGCAAAAGGGTTTTTGGAGGCTGCCATGTCAGTAAATCAAGATGTCCCTTCTAGCTGAAGGCTTTTACATGGAATTTGGAGTGGATGACAGCATTGATTACTAAAGCATGTTTCATGTCTGTAGGGGGGAACAGTTCTAGACTCCTGTCTACAGCTCCAGGCAGCTAGGGTGGCTACCATGAGAAGACAAAAGGTCAAACATAGGACAGCTGATTTCAGCTGCCTGGGCCTTGGTTAAGTGTAGAATAACTTGTCCAGCCATCCCTATCCAAGCTTTTACCCAGTAACAGATCGGTTTCATATACGAGGTCTTGTGTGTCCTGCAGCCAAGATGGGTCAGTCTTCAGTTTCTGTAATTTTCATTCCTTTTGTGTAAAGTAACTGGGAACCATCTACAGAGAGGGATTGATTCCTCAGAGTGGAGGAATTGGAGTAGTAGTCCCAAGCAGATGTCCTTTTCATTTGTTGCAGTATTCATAACATGAGCGGGTTCCCTGCTGTAGGTGACCAGACGTCTACCAGTATACAAAAGTCTTCACTACTGTAGGGCTCATGGTATGTTGCACGTAAGCTGTAATTAGACATTGGGCATAAGTGACGTGCGCATTCACCATCCTCAAAACTTATCTGCCACCAGGTCTAAACACCATATTTCATCGTACCGTTTAACTCTTGAGTCGTTTGTAATTCTTCTAAATTCAGATAAGTGTCCTATTGGGTAATTTTTTTGACTTTTGCTACTGTGTTTGGTTAGGGTTCATGTCATCCAAAATGGGCATGTGCCAGTGGAGGACAGTCCAGAGACGCACCTGCTTCATAACTCAGATCTGTAGGCAGAGTCTGATGTCTAGGCCACCTTGGGATATGAGCATTAGCACGTCCACAGAGGCTGAGCATGCATCCATCTCTGATGTTTGAGGGGAACTACAGCTCGTAATTACAGAAGGCCGTAAGGGGATTCCACAGATTCTTGTTGGGGAAGAAGTAGATTCCGATCTGATTGAATGTAGACGTACGTCGGGCCCTCCTAACTTGCATAAAGCAGACTTGCATGGGAAAAACAAAAAAAAGTTTCCACCAAAAGAACCTGCTAGCGATTGGCAACAATTAATTCAAGGCCTTTTCCAGTGCCTTTGTCACTTAAGCCTCTTCAGGTTTTACAGCCCCCCCCCCTCCAGCCTAGTACTGTTTATCCTCTTAAAAGAATTGGGAAGAGGATGCATCTGAGGAAGAGGCATTTTCAGGAGATGAATCCCTGGCTTACACTTCTCCGTTCCTTTGCCCCCTGAATTATGCCTCCCCAGAAGAGGAATCGAATGGTAGACTCACCAATGGAAGACCTATCCTTTTGAAAGATCCTAGCGAAGATGAGACACCACTTTAAATGGGATAGCAACCAAGTATCTGAAGTACAGAAAAGATGCTCTTTGAGATTCAGTAACGCCTACACTAAATTTACACTGAGTGAACAGACAACACAGACATAAAACTCGCACCTCCTTCCTCCTGATTTTAGTTTTCCTACTGATATTCTTGCAACTTTAAATATTGACATGATTGCATAAAGGTTACCACAAAGTGTAGACTACATGTGCACTTAGTATATCTTTGTGAGTGACCTAGAAAGCACGAAAAATTTGATAAGAATGTCCTTTAACACATATCCTGTACACTTAGTGTAGGCTTTATTGAATCTGGCCCACTACAAGCTACTACAGGTGGAATCACCAAGCCTATCAGCTATCCCATATGTCTTGCATTAGCTTCACAGGCACCAGAGTCCCAGCCAGCTGCCCCTAAGAACCAGATTGCTTCTGCAAGGATCCAGAGGACTGCAAGTTTCTCTTCAGGTGTCCTTCTGCAGACACTTTTGTGGCTTCTGACAAACCATCAAAATTTCTGCCTTCCATTATCCTGTTATCAAATAAGGATAGTAGGATCCTGTGTAGACTAGGCAAAAAAGTATACACTTCTAGGCTTCAGGGCCATAAATTGCCAAACATGTATGGCCAGGTTCGTCTTACAACTTCTGTCCCAACTCTGACACGTAATTGCAGGCCTTCCTGACTCTAAGTAAAGCCTTGGTTGCTGCTTTGCTTGGTGCTTCTCAAGTAGCACGTCTCTCCATAAAATACAGCTGTGATGCTGAGAGGCTTTTGCCAGAGTGGTTGCCTCTGGATCAGTGATGAGAAAATTTTCCTGGCTAAGATTTCAGCCCTTACCTGAGGACATAAAAGCCAAACGTATGGATGCTCCTCTGGACAATTCCACCTTGTTTGGACCTGCAGCTGCTAACCTGCCAAATCATTCAATGAAAAGGGCTAGGAACTGCAGTAGTTGAAAGATATTTTTGTTGCCCTGCAAAGCTTGTATTTTTGCAATACACATTTCCATCACACACAACCCAGAACAAAAAAGACTGACCAGAGACCACAACAGCCTTGGGGCTACACCGGCAGCTCTGCCACCTAAATAGCCCTTTCCAGACAGGCCATCCTCTGCTTCCCCCATCCCAGTTTACCAGCAGCTTCCCCTATCCCCTGCCAGCCTGGGAAAGCACAACCCATGATGCCTGAATCCTCTCTGTTGCCTCAAAATGGTACTTAACGGTATGGGGTCAATTGCCCACCTTTAGGGGCATCCGTCAGTCTCTCACAGAACTTTCTTTTTTCTCAGAGGTTCTGTTAGACTTATTGATCCAAGAGACCATCCTGTATGTCCCCAAAAGCCAAGTAGGTGAAAGATTTTTCTTTGGGTTGTTCCTGGTGCCCAAGAAGGAAAGTCCATGGAGACCCGTCTCATCTCAATACCTTCCTAAGACTACCCACTTTCCTCATGCTGACCCTCCAGACTGTTTCCACTCATCCTGGCTCAAGCCTTCACACTTACCGTGGATATCAAAGCTGCACATTCCCATCCATCCCAACTACAGGAAGTTTTTATGCTTCTCTGTCATGGCATTTTAAATTTTGTGCCTTGCCTGTTAGGCTTTCTACTGCACCAAGGGATTTCACCAAATATTTTGCTCCAATGATAGCCCATTGCAGACTCCAGGGAGTATACATCTTCCTGTACCTGGACAACCTTCTCCTCCTAGCTATCTCCTCAGAGGAGCTGTGACAAAATCTTGCCTTTACCATCAGTCTTCTACAAAATCTGTTCACCATAAACCTAAAAAAAAAAAAAACAGTTCAAAGGTCAAACTTTCCTGGGATACAGGATGTAGACAGATCTTCTAAGGGTCTCTATTCCCCCACAAAAGGTACAGGACCTCCTCTCCTACTTCAAAAACATTCTACTGCTCTGCCACATTACAGCCAGGGAGTTCCCCCGGCATCCACCATTCCCATGCTCCGCTTAACGAAACTCCTCATGGGAAAATGGCAAAGGTATCTAAAATCAGTTTGGATGCAACACCAGCACCCGTTAGAATTATCCATTACCCTCTTCCCCAGTCTGAAGAAGGGCCTTCAGTGGTAGATGCATCATGTCACTCAACCCAGGACTACTTGTACCCTCCTGCTGCTCTCCAGGTGATCTGCAGAGATGCCATGGATGTAGGTTGGGGAACAACCTTCAGCAACCTTGAAAGTACAAGGGATCTGGTCTCCCTCTCAATTGAAGGGAACACTTCAATGTAATGGAAATGAGGTCACTACTATTGGCCATGCAGATTCCCCCCCCCCCCCCCCATTCCAACCAGGACCTCTGAAGCTGTTGACTGATTGACGGTCCTTTGGTATGTGAACAAATGGGGGGACCAAATCCCATCTATTATGCAGACTGGCTCTTCAGGCTTGGGAGCTGGCAGTAAAATTCCAGGTAACCCTTTAGGCAGTGTACATACCAGTTGCATTACATTTTTTGGAAGCACATAATAAATGTAATGAGGGCTTGAAAGGAACTATTTTAGAACAAGTTTGTGTTTCTATGTATAGTGATATTGATGTTAAAACTAGATTAGTGCAGAAAGAAACTGTATATATTTTAAAATTTAAAACCATGTTTCCTTTTGGGCTGAATGAAGAGCTCAACTGGAGAACATTAGTCTGTTGAAATAGTTGTACTAATTGATTAATTATGTAATTATTTCATTTGCTATGTATATAAGCTGCTGTTGCATGCAAGTGTTTTATTCTCCTTGAAGGCTTTTGGCCGAGACGTCAGAGAGAAAGATTTTGTGCTTTTAATAAATCCTGGTGGAACTTGTTCCTGTTGTTTATTCCTATTTACTTGGTTCCTGTTGTTCCAGCTTAGTGTACATACCATCCTCTGAAAATTGTATGGTAGATTACCTGAGCAGGTCTGAAACACCATCCCACGAATGGATGCTTTAGAGTGATGTATTTCTGGTCATAGTTCACCAGAGAGACAGTTTTGCCTTCCCCATAAAGACATCATCTACAGTTTTGTGCCAGAGAGCCACATTCTCTGGCTCTTGGAAAGGGATGTTTCTATATGCATTCCCTCCCCTTCCTCTCATGCCAAAAGTCCTGTCCAAAATTCAGCAGGGCAAACTAAAAATCTTGCTGGCGACTCCCTTTTGGCCAAGACAGCACTGGTTCCCTCTCCTGCATTTAGCCAGGGGCAATTACGTGTTACCTCAGAGTGGACCTCTTCACACAAGACAAAAGGGACCCTCATCCATCCCCACTTGGTGACTCTTCAGTTAAACCTGTGGGTGATAGGGTACTAATCTCTTTCAGACACCTATTCCCTGAGGATGTGCTGCCAGTCCTGCCAGGAAACCAAATACTAGAAAGTCTTACTTCTCAAAAATGGAAGAGATTTTCAGTCTGGTATCTGAAAAAATCAGGACCCATTAATGGAAATTCCCCTGTTTTTGACTTGTTTGTATGAACTGCGCAGTGATGTTTGGCGTACTCTTCAGCAAACGCTCATATGTCAGCTGTGTATGTCTCCCTGCTTCTATATCCACCCTTAGCTAGCAGATTTGAGGCAAAATAATTTCTTAAAGATGTCCTACACATTAGGCCTCCCAGGAGACCAGTACTGCCTCCCTGGGACCTTGCTCGTTTTGTTAAAGCTGACTGTCCCACCCTTCTAGCCAACCTCCTCAGCTTCTGTTAAGTACTGTTCTTGGAAAACTGTATTACTCCTAGCCTTAACTTCAGCCGCATGAGTATCTGAGCTACAGGCCCGTATGGGTATCTCCACCATATCTGTTTTTGTACGAAAAAAAAAAAAAAAGACAGGCTCTCCCTGCGCACAAACCCTGCATTAATGCCTAAAGTAGTTAATGACCTATCTCTAAATCAGTCCATACTTGCCTACCTTTTTTCCTTCTCCCTAGAATTTTAGTGCAAGGGTCCTCCATACTTCACCAGATGCAACTTGGATTATATTTGGGTAAGATCAAGGCTGTTAGAAAGTCAGATCAGCTTTTTGTTTCTTAACTATCCCAGGGTTCTCGGATGGGCTTTGTCCAAGCAGAACAATTCCTCCTGTATTTCCAAGACTGTTTACTTCTGCTACACTCACCATGGTAAGACTCTCCCTTCCCCTTTTTGGAGTTATTCCACCAGGGCTCTTGCCTCATCTGGGGCCTTTTTCAAGGGACTGGAGACTAACTCAATTACTGAAGCAGCTACATGGACCTCAGTCCATACCTTCGCCAAACACTATAAATTAGATGTAATTTCTAAATCTCGGGTAGTTTGCCAGAGCTGTACTGCAGGGCTTCCTAGAAAGCTCCTCCCTTACTTCATGAGGTTTGATATTCTCCCTCATGTTATGAATACTGATGAATAGGACGTAGAATAGTTGTGTAAAATCTTACTATAATGATAGATGTCCTCTCTGTTGCAGTATTCTATCCCTCCCACCTTCCCCTCTGGCCTTGCTTCTACTTACATGATTTGTACCCTACTTCCTTAGGCTGGCTTTCCTTCTGGGGCAGTCAGTCCTGAGGATGGTGCGGATGTATGCCACTTTTATGGCTGTCTGATTGCAGCTTATGTGCAATGCAGCACAGACCCTACAGTAGTGAAGTCTGTTGTGTACTGGCTGATGTTGGGTTGCATATGGCAGGGAACTTCCTCTTGTTATGAATAGTACAACAGAGAAGAGAAGGACATCTATTGTTTTGGTAAGATTTTTCACAACTATTCCCCCCTTTCCTGTAACGTATGACACTCACAGAAAATGTCTTTTGGAGAATCCCTTTGCAGCATGAAGGGACCACTTCATATAGCAAGCTAGATGAATAACACACACACGAGGTATTTTGTTCTGCTAGTCTTGGATACCTGTAAACTTGTAATAGTTTCTGCAGCCTTAAACTCTAAAGGATTTTCTTGGTGATAACCAGATGCCTAACCCCTACCATAGGGCCATAGACTGTTTGCACATGGCACCTCTAGGCTTTTGGCTGCTGTCAAAGGCTGTTGCTTCCCCATAGTGCCTTTTTTAGGCAAGGACTCAAACATGACCAACGTGAAATTAGCAAGTCAGAACAAAATAAGGGTCATGCTGCTAAATGCTAGGAGCTTAAACCAAAAACTCCACCCTTGAAAGTACTTCTATTGCTAGAAGGTGTAGAGTGTCTGCAGTCACGGAAAACTGGTTCATGGCCTCATAGTACCCTGGCCTTGCAAGGCTACAGTGCCTTTCACACCTTTAGACTGCAAAATGAACATGTGAAAACCAAAGGCGATAATGTTTCTATCTTTAGTAGATAAACTAATCTCCCATCTAGTTTGACTGGACAACTCCATTGAGTTACTCCAAGTCCAGGCTACAGTGCGCAAGACCCCCATTCAAGTTGCAGCCAGATGTTCATAGTGTTACACTGCTGCAGTCATTACACTTGGGTTATCCCGCCATCAGGCGGTTCCCCAGTCGGCGTGAGTTCCAATGTCTTGGTCTGTCGTCGGTTGCTGTCACCTCCCTGACGTCAGTGCAACAGGGGTATATAAGATGCAGCCGACTCCATTTTCTTCAGTCTTTCTTGCCGAGCGGTGCCTGAAGCAAAAGCAGTTCGCAAGTGCCGGTCTGCCGTCTCCTGAGATTTTCATTCCGAATTCAGAACCTAAGTCTTCTGCAAAGCAAAGTACCCCATTGAGGAAACCTTTTCTTGCCTCAGACCGATGTCAGTAAAAGTTAATAACTGTATTTCTTGTGGGAAGCAAATACCTCAAGGATTTCCATTCCTATTGTATCCCATGCCTAGGCTCAGACCACGATGTCACTGGTTGTTGGTTTTGTGCTAGGTTTAACAAGCTCTCTGTTAAACGTCTGCTTGATTTTGCCTGACATTATTTTGGTAGAAAATTCAATTATACCGTGCCGTCGGAACTTCCGACTGGAATACACAAAAAGCGCAAAGACAAGGATAGGCATCCGAGGCCCAAAACTGACTAAGCCTCTTCTAGGCCAGTCACCGGTTTTCTGGTTTTCAGCGAGGCACCTTCACAGCCCCTGACGACCGCTTCTGTAGAACCACAGGCCGCCTCTGACTCCCATGTGGAGATGGCTGGGCCTTCGGACACACAAGTTATTCAGCCTACCAAGACTAACCTTTCAGAGGGATCCGGAGTAGGTGAGTAACCCTCAGCTTCAGAGGGTGTCTTCAGACCTATTCAGTTAAGCATTAAAACCCTCAGCTAAGTCTAAGCCTCCTTTAAAATCAAAGAAACAACTACTTCATTCTCCAGGACAGGCCTCCATACCTAAGAAACAAATGCTCAAAATGGCCGAAGACCTAATCACTCTGATCAGGGGGTCCCATCCCCCTCCTGATAAAAGGCCTAGACAGGATGCAGACTGCCTCATCCGACCAGGTGTCCATCTCTTCTGATTTATCCTCAGACCTAGGATACTCTTTACCTCCTTATGAGGATTCTGATGCATTAATTCCATCAGCCTCACCGCCTGAGGACTACTCCTTTGGGGAATCCCTACATACCATGAGGGAGCATTTCCACTGGGAAGGCCAGGAATACTCAGAATCCAAGAAAAGGCTCAGAGACTTCCTTTTATTACCTCAACACAGACCCCTTGCTATTCCGCCAGTGTTGGATATTGTGGCTGATGTGTATACTGAATCCAGCTTAAATCCTGATTCCTTACCTCCATCCCTGTTAAACCTGACAGATACTACAGAGTCCCTGACTCGCATACATTTTTGTATAAAAGCCCTGTAGCTGACCCTGAAACTATTTCTCAGGGACCCAAAGGAGTTAAGGCCTCATCAGCCAAGAATCCAGTTCCCTCTGACAGAGATTCCAGAGCATTAGACAGATGGGGAAGGAAAGTATATATGTCTGCAACTTTAGCATTGAGAGCCTAAAATTGCCAGATGTTCTTCATCTCACATTGCTGCAGTCATAACCTGTGGGTAGTCCGCTGTCCTCGGTCGGCCCGAATACCAAAGTGTTAGGCTGGCGTCGGTCATGGGCGCTCAGAACTGACGTCAGTACGCAGTAGTACTTAAGCGCATGACTGACTCCATATCCCCAGTCTTTCTTGCCGCATGGTCCGAAGCAGAAGCAGCGTTTGCAAGTGCCGTTCGGCATCCTGAAATTTTCGTTTTTCGAGTTTCAGACCGAAGACCAAGTTGGGCTAAGTACCCCGTTGGGGAATATTTTTGTCTTTTCTTGCCTCAGTTAATCCGGATGTCAGAAAAAGTTAATAATTGTATTTCTTGTGGGAAACAGATACCTCATAGGGACTATCACTCTCTCTGTATTCCTTGCTTGGGGCCTGAGCACGACGTAGTCGGGTGTCGCTTTTGCGCTAGATTTAATAAGCGCACCATTAAACGCAGATTAGATTGTGCTAGGCTTGTTTTGTGGCGGTGTAACTACAACATGCCGTCGGATCCTCCGACGCCCGCTACCGCAAAGAAGCGAAAAGATAAATCGTTAGTCTAAACAGGATGAGTCCATTGCGGACGCCGGTTCTATGGAAACTACGGTTGAATCTGTGGATCCAGCCGAGGTCTCGGCTGAATCACAGGGGGAACCTTTAATTTTACAGGAATTGGCCGAGCTGAGGTTATAGAGTGTAAGGAATTGCAGGACTTAGTTCATGCCTCAGATCAGGTTAGTAAGCATTCCTTGCAATGTGGCTTTGATGCTCTTCAGGCTTCCTCCAGGGTGGCTGCCACTGGTTCAGTTATTCGTAGGCATGCCTGGCTTAAGGATCAAAATTTGTCAGAGCATGTTAAAGCTCGAATTTTGGATGCTCCTCTACAATCTGAAGTTCTTTTTGGTTCTCCTGTGGAGTCGGTTTTGAAAAAAATGGAAGACAAAGCTAAGTCCATGCAGACGGTTAAGGAATTTTTACAAGTGCAGCCCCCTAAGTTTAGCAGGAATTGGCCTGCAAAAGGATGGTCTTACCCTTCTTCCGAGTTTCAGTTTAAAGGCAGGTCTAAACGTGGTAGGGGCAGAGCTCATGCTCAGGGTTCTTTCAGACCTAGGACTTGGAGTTCTCCTGCACAATCTTCTGGTGAGGGCAGGGGTCAGCCTTTTCGTAAACAGACCCAATGACCTGTATCTACAGCTGCCAGACTCTGCCTGTCTGGCAGCTCCTCTAGGAGGAAAGTTGGCACTTTTCAAGCAAAATTGGCTTTTGGTCACCCAGGACAAATGGGTGCTGGACATTATAAATCAAGGCTACAAGTTTTATTTTCACACCTTGCCTCCTTTCAAAGGCATGCCGGATGTACCTCCTCAGCAAAGGCTGGAGGCTCACAAACAGATTTCTTTACTTTTACAAATGGGGGCGATCCAGGTGGTACCTCCGTCAGAAGTAGGCCTGGGGTTTTATTCTCGCCTATTCCTTGTGCCAAAGAAAGGAAACACTTGGCGGCCAATTCTGGATTTGTCCATTCTCAATACATAACTAGACATTCCAAAGTTCAAGATGTTAACTTTACAGCAACTTCTGCCTCTGCTAGGCAAAGATCACTGGATGGTAACTCTGGATCTCAGAGGCTTATCTTCACATTCCTATCAGGCCCAGCTGCAGGAGATTCCTGCGTTTCCCGGCTGGTACTTTTCATTATCAGTTCTCTGCATTGCCCTTTGGCTTATCTACTGCGCCCAGGGTGTTCACAAAGGTCCTGGCTCCTGTGATAGCCTTCTTAAGACTAAGAGGAATACAAATTTATCCTTATCTGGACGATTGCCTGATTCTTGCTCAAGACAAAGTCAAGTTACTTCAGCATCTACAGTATGTAATGGCAGTTTTAAGGTGCCTAGGGTATTCTGTGAACGAAACAAAGTCCAGTCTAGTACCCTCTCAGGACATGTGCTTTCTGGGTGTGAGACTGAATACAGCCTCTCAGATGGCCTTTTTGACCCCGGACAAACAAAGAGATCTTCACCTGTACTTCCAGCAATTATCCCTAATGTCCAGGCTGACTGCAAGGACGGTCCTTCAAGCCTTGGGGTTCATGGCATCTTGCATTCTGGTACTTCCCAATGCCAAACTGCATATGAGGAAGCTACAATGGTATCTCAAAAATGTATGGATTCAACACTGCCACGATTTGGACACTGTCATTCAGATATTACCTTGCATCCAGAGGGAATTCTTGTGGTGGGCTCAGGAATGTCACCTAAACAAGGGACTCTCTGTGACCCGACCAGAGGAGAGTCAGATCTTAACGACGGATGCCTCAGACCTGGCTTGGGGAGCACACTTCAATGGGAAATGGATTCAAGACACGTGGCCTCCCAGACTACAGCATTTGCATATCAACATGAAGGAGATGTTAGCAGTCCAATTTGCCCTGATGGCCTTCAAGGATCTACTTCAACCAGGACAGGTGTTGATTCAAACAGACAACACAACTGTTATGTGGTACATCAACAAGCAGGGGGAACCCATTCTTACCCTCTTTGCAGACAAGCTATGATTTTGTGGGAGACTGCTCTGAGGTTGCACATCACTCTTCAAGCACGGTTTCTGCCAGGAGCACAGAACTCCTTAGCAGATGTTTTGAGCAGACAAATTGTGGATCCCCACGAGTGGAAATTGGATCCTCATGTATTCCAACAGTTGACAGTGGCTTGGGGAACTCCAGACCTAGATCTGTTCGCTTCTCCACTAAATTTCCAACTGCCAAAATTTTGCACAAAGATGTTTCACCCAAAAGCTTGGAAAGTGGATGCTCTATCTTTCAGTTGGAACAACCTTCACGTCTATGCTTTTCCTCCTCTGCCTCTCCTTCCCAAGGTACTCTTGAAAGTCAGACAGGACAAGCCTTGCATGATTCTAATAACACCAAATTGGCCACGACAGCACTGGTATCCTCTGCTGAGGAGTTTAATACAGGAGCCTCCTTGGCCTTTGCCACCAATTCCACACCTGTTGTCCCAGGCAAGCAATCATTTTCTCAATGTCAGGGTACAGTCCCTGCATCTGACAGCCTGGCGTATTCTCTTTTAGATCCTGGGGGATCTCAGCTTCCTCAACAAGTTTTGAATGTCATTTTGGAAGCCAGACGGCCTAGTACTAGAAAAGTTTATGCTGATAAATGGAGGAGATTTTTTCTTTGGAGCACAGCAAAGAGCTTTGATGTTTCAGTGCCTAATTTGAGTTTTACTCTACAGTACCTTACTGAATTATTAGACAAGGGTTTGTCTTTCTCCTCTGTGAAAGTTCATGCTGCAGCCATTTCTGCTCACTATGATTGTGACCCTCCTTTATTTTCTCACCCTTTGTTTAAACAATTTCTTAGATGGGCAAAGAACATAAGACCCCCACGTAGAGCTCCTACTCCTTCCTGGGATCTCAATTTTGTGTTGGAAAAGCTTACTTTACCTCCTTTTGAACCTGCAGCTACATCTGAGTTGAAGTTTTTGTCTTGGAAGACTGCCTTTTTGTTGGCCATTACGTCTGCTAGGAGGGTATCTGAATTACAGGCTCTCATGGTAGTTGAACCCTTCCTGATATTCCATAAGGATAGGGTGTCCTTGCGTACTAACCCTACTTTTATGCCTAAAGTTATTTCTAATGTGGCCTTAAACCAGTCTATTCATTTGCCTACTTTTTATGCTGATCCCCAAAATAAAGGAGAAAAAGTCTTGCATTCTTTGGATATTCACAGGCAGTTACGCTATTATTTGAGCAGAACTAAAGAGTTCAGGAAGACTCAACAGTTATTTATTTCTTTTGCTTTGGGTTCACAAGGGAAAGCTGTTTCAAAGCAAACCATTTCTAAGTGGATTGGCCATTGTATTGCTTTTTGTTCTCATCATGGAAAGGATGTTCCGGCTGGGATCAGACCTCATTCCACTAGGGCTACTGCCACATATACTGCCTTTTTAAGGGGGGTAGCTACTAAGGATATTTTGGAGGCAGCTACTTGGAGTTCAGTGCACACTTTTACTAAACATTGCTATCTCCCTCTTTATTCCAAGTCTAGGGCTGGGTTTGCCACTGCAGTTTTACAGGGCATGTTAGCAGCTCCTAATGCTTTTTAGTTTTGCCAGCCTCCCTTTACTTTTGCTTTGCTGCAGTCATAACCTGTGGGTAGAATCCCAATGTGAGACGAAGAACATAGTACAGTTTTGTACCTACCATAAATGTAGATGTTCGAGGATCCACATTGCTGCAGTCCAATTTTCCCTCCCTCCTTCCCCTCTATAGTTTGGGGTTGCTGTGTTTCTTTTGGGATAATTATTATTTTCTCTATGTTGGTTGTTGGGTATTTTCTATTTTGACTATGGCCTTTCCTTTTTAGGCTTTCTGACATCTGGGGCAAGAAAGACTGAGGATATGGCATCGGTCATGTGCTTAAGGACTACTGCGTACTAACGTCAGTTCTGAGCGCCCATGACCGACGCCAGCCTAACACTTTGGTATTCGGGCCGACCGAGGACAGCGGACTACCCACAGGTTATGACTGCAGCAATGTGGATCCTCTAACATCTACATTTATGGTAGGTACAAAACTGTAATTTTCGCATGCTAAAATGTCAGCAATTTTTACTGTCTCAGTTAAAACAAAAAATGCTTCCAGAATCAGATCCTCCTAATTTTAAAGAAATGCAGGATTTATTGCATGCAGCTGAACAAGTGGGAAAGCATACTTTGCAGTGTGGTTTTGATTCGCTAGAGGCGGCCTGCAGAGCAGCAGTTACAAGCTCTGTCATTCGAAGACATGCTTGGTTAAAAGAACATACGTTACCAGATCATGTTAAAGCAAAATTATTGGATGCACCTTTGCAGCAGGATGTGTTATTTGGAGTTGAGGCAGAAGAGGTATTAAAGAAAATGGAGGATAAGGCATAATCTATGCAAACGGTGAAGGATTTCTTACAGGTTCAGCCTTCTAGATTTAGCAGAAACTGGCCAGCTAAGAATTGGTCCATTCCAATTACAGACAGACCTCAAAGGGGAAGATACAGACGTCCAAGAGGTAGAGGTCAAACACAAGGTCCTTACAGGCCTCGACAATGGGTTGCATCAGGCCAGAAAGAAGGGAAAGACAGGCCCCAACCTTATAAAAAGCAGCTCCAGTGACTTCCCACTACAGCTGCCAAACAAATCCCTCTTGGCAGCCCCCTTGGGAGGAAAACTGGCACTCTTCTACCACAATTGGCAAATTATCACCAAAGACAAATGGGTTCTCAACATTGTATTTCAAGGTTACAGGTTCCACTTTCGCACTCTGCCAAGGTTAAAAGGAATGCCATATCTGCCACCAAATCAATGGGCAGAGGCTCAAAAACAAATTACAGCACTCATGGATATGAGAGCTATTCAAAAGGTACCATCAAAGGAGCAAGGACAAGGATTTTACTCTACTCTTTCTGGTACCCAGAAAGGACAAAGCCTGGAGGCCCATTCTGGACCTTTCTTCTCTAAACACTTAACTGGATGTTCCGAAATTCCAAATGTTGACACTACAGCAGCTTCTTCCCATGCTGGGCAAGAAAGCTTGGCTCGTGACTTTGGACCTCAAGGAGGCATACCTGCATGTCCCTATCCGACAAAACTGCAGAAGATACCTCAGATTCATAGCTGGTCCAATGCACTACAAATTCTCTGCACTGCCCTTTGGCTTATCTACTGCGCCCAGGATCTTCACAAAGTGCCTGGCACCAGTAATTGCATTTTGCAGACAGAAAGGAATTCAAATTTATCCGTACCTGGACGACTGCCTGATTCAAGCACAGAGCAAGGACATTCTTCTAAAGCATCTGGCGTTTGTAAAAAAAAGTTAAGTTGCCTGGGGTACACAGTAAACGAAAAGAAATCAAAACTAGTGCCCTCACAAGAGATTATATTCCTGGGTGCCAGCTTGAACACAACTGCCCAGATGGCTCATCTCACGCCAGACAAGCAAGGACAACTGACTCAATACTTTCAATTGATGGCAACAAAGACCCAACTCCCTGCAAGAAAAATTCTAAAGGCCTTGGGTTACATGGCATCCAGACTGCATATGAGGAAACTACAATGGTACCTAAAGAATGTATGGTCTCAACACTGTCAAAAGTTTGGAAACAGTTATACCATTAATACCTTGCCTTCAACAGGAGTTTCAGTGGTGGTCTCAAGCTTGTCACCTCAACAAGGGACAACCTTTTTACACAACCCACAGCCAGGCAAACACAACAGATGCATCGGATTACGCCTGGGGAGCACACATGGCAGGCAAATGTATTCAGGGCACGTGGCCTGCAGAACAAAGGCATCATCACAACAATCAAAAAGAGATGCTAGCTGTACAAAATGCCCTTATAACTTTCAAGGACCTGCTGCATCCAGGACAACTACTGCTCAAGACAGACAACACCACAGTTGTGGTACATAAGCAAGGGGGCACTCACTCCTACCCCCTATGCAGACAAACCATGACCTTGTGGAACACAGCTATAAACCTTCAAGTTCATCTGCAAGCACAATTCCTGCCAGGAGAGAAAGAGACTGGCAGACGACTTAAGCAGAAACATCATGGATCCCCACGAATGGGAATTGAATCCACAAATATTCAGAATGATAACACAGAAATGGTGGAGCCCGGACATAGATCTGTTTGCATCCCAAATTGCCAGCTACAAAAATTCTGCACAAGGAGTTGCCATCCACAAGCATGGAAAGTGGATGCCCTTTCATTCAGCTGGGAGAACCTACAAGTATACGCTTTCCCACCACTACCTCTCCTGCCAAAGGTACTCCTAAAAGCCAGGCAAGAAGAGCCAAAGATGATCCTGATTGCACCAGACTGGCCACGCCAGCACTGGTACCCAATTTTAAGGAGCTTAGCACAAGAACCACCCTGGATTTTGCCTCAAATCCCACATCTGCTGACTCAGCACAGCAATCAAGTACTACACAGCCAGCTAAAGACCTTAAACCTAGCTGCATGGAAGATTCCTTAGTCAAGCAAGCAATGCCTCTCTCCAAAGCTGTTATGGATGTCATTCTGGAGGCCAGAAGGCCTAGTACCAGGAAAGCCTATTCGGATAAATGGAAGAGATTCTGTGCCTGGAACCAAGCTCACAGCCTTGACCCTCTTGTCCCAAACATTCCTCAGATACTACAATACTTAACTGAGATGCTGGACAAAGGCCTCTCCTCCTCATCCGTCAAGATCCATGCCTCTGCCATTTCTGCTCATTACAGCATGGATCTACCAATTTTCTCTAATCCTCTGTTAAAACAGTACCTCAGAGGGGCTAAAAACATAAGACTGCCCCGTAGAGCACCTACTCCAACTTGGGACCTCAACTTTGTTTTGGAAAAACTAACTTTACCTCCTTTTGAGCCAGCTAACACAGCAGAATTAAAATATATCTCTTGGAAAACTGCTCTGCTCCTGGCAATAACATCAGCACAAAGAGTTTCAGAATTACAGGCATTAATGGCAGTGGAACCTTTCCTCATTTTCCACCAGGACAGGGTGTCTTTAAGAACTAACTGTACATTTATGCCAAAGGTGGTATCCAGTGTGGCTCTAAACCAAGCTATTTACTTGCCAACTTTTTATCCTAAACCACAGAATAAAGGGGAGAAGACTACTGCACTCTTTGGACATTCACAGGCAGTTACGCTTCTACTTGGACAAAACCAAAGCTTTCAGAAAATCTGAGCAATTATTGGTAGCATATGCTGCAGGAGCACAAGGAAAAGCCATTTCAAAACAGAGCATTTCAAAATGGATAGGACATTGTATACGGTTCTGCTACACATAGCATGGAAAACCTCTACTAGCAGCATTGGATCTCACTCCACCAGGGCAACAGCCACTTCAACTGCCTACCTCAGGGGAGTACCTACCCAGGATATTTTGGAAGCAGCAACATGGAGCTCTGTGCATACCTTCACCAAGCATTACCGTCTGTCTCTATACTCTAAATCCAGAGCTGGCTTCGCCACTGCAGTGCTGCAGGGCGTTATAGCCACCCGTAATGCCTTATAGAACCAGCCACCCTACCTCAGCTTTGGGATTCTACCCAAGTGTAATGACTGCAGCAGTGTAACACGAACATAGTACAGTTTTGTACCTACCAGAAATGTAGATGTTAGTGTATACACTGCTGCAGTCCAGGTTACCCTCCCTCCTTCCCCTCTTACTGGCTGGTACGTACCTATGTCTCCTACCCTTACTACCTATGGGGAGTATTTGCTGGTAGCTGTAAGTTGTCTTTTGCTTTTCTTATGTATGTTTTATTAGCAATTGGAATTGGCTACCTATTTAGAGGCACCTGACATCTGGGCCAAGAAATACTGAAGAAAATGGCGTCGGCTGCATCTTGTATACCCCTGTCGCACTGACGTCCGGGAGGAGGTGACAGCAACCGACACTGGACCTAGACTTTGGAACTCGGGCCGACTGGGGAACCGCCTGACGGCAGGATAACCCAAGTGTAATGACGGCAGCAGTGTGTATACACTCTAACATCTACATTTATGGTAGGTACAAAACTGTACTTTATAGATCCGTCTGCATGGGTCAGGACACCCACGAAGCATACTTGACCAAACTGGAGAAGATCCAAATTTTATAGAACACTCTGGTTGTGAGGATTTCAATTATCCCACCATCAACTGGGAGACCTACAATAGCCCCAGCTTGCTAGCACAAACGTTTCTTGACTTCAATTCCTGCGCACTGGAACAAATTGTTCATACCACAACAAGAGGAACAAACATTCTAGATTTGGTCCTCACTGACATGTCAAACAGATGCACTGCTGTATCTGTCAGACCCTCAGTTAAATCTGACCACAAAAGCGTCATTTTTGTGGTGGCACTAACACCAGAACTCACAAAGGGTGAAATCGGACTAAAAAAACTTCAAGGCAAACTGCACCCTCCTAAGCAAAGGTATAAATGCATTCCAAGCCCCACCCCAAGCTGGAAGTGGTAACTGCGTGAAGCTTACACTAAAGCCCTGTACAATAGTTGTGTAAGTGTATAAACTCGGCTGTACCAGAAAGAATGAAAACTAGAGCCCCAAATGAAAACAAGCAGTCATGGTGGGCATCCATCAACAAACTTTGCAATAAACAAAGTCGCTGTCCAAGAAAACAAAAGCAAAGCCCCAACAATGGAAAAGCACCCTCCTCAGCCTCAAAAGGCAAATAAGACAACTTAAATCCTCTGTGGGCTCCTTTGAGAGAAACTTAACAAGTACAGCCAGGGATAACCATAAGGCCTTGTATGTACGTAGCCTAAAAGGTAGGACCAAAGCATGTGCAGAACTAGTGATGGCCGGTATCACACGCACACACCGACTCCACAGAGATAGTAAGTAGGTTTGGTTAAAATTTCACTCCCTTGTCTCCTTTTCCAAAGATGGCAAGTCGTTGGGAAATAAATCTGTCCCTCCAGGATGTTCTATTTAAGTTGCAGGCCATATTTAGGTCCCTGGATTTGGGTGGTCCTAGTCTCATTTGATTTACAGATATGCAGCAAGTTCATTAGGTTTCGGTCAGAGATTGCTCTGTAAGCCAGGTACAAGTCTACCCTAAGAAGTCTATACTTGAACGGTTTGATACAGAGTGAAGTGACAGGGACGTTAGTCTGTTTATGGCATGTGCTGGAGTTCCTTGATCATCTTTGTTAGAAACCTTTGAGGTCTCTACAATTGCTGCAGGTGCTTTGCATGGTACATACTGAATGGGGCATTATACTCCGTTATGGGCCTATTAGTGCCTATGGTAGAGGGGTTATTACCTCTCTTGCTGTCGAGGTGATGCCTTTACTAATCAGATGCGCTACGTAGAAAGCCTTCCTTACTACAGTTGACATGTGGAGGTCAAAGTTAAGGTTGTCTTCAACTTGTGAACCCAAGTCCCTTACTGCTTCGTGGGTACTTAGGGTATTGTTTTTTGATAGTGTGAAATGACATTGTTTATGCTGAAGGGAATGATGCAATGTTCTTCGTGTTTCACTGTTGCAGTCATAACTGTAGGGTGTTCCTGCCGGCAGGCAGCCCGAGGTCGGCCAGAATTCCAAAGTCTGGGTCCGGCGTCGGCTGTACCAGCAAGTACCCTGACGTCAGAACGCAGAGGTATAAAGCTGACAGCCGACACTATCTTCTCCAGTCTTTCTTGCCGTGCGGTGGAAAGCAGCTCGCAAGTCGTTGGTTGGCGCATTCAGGACAACGTGCTTTGATTGTCGTTGGTCCGAAGTTTTCTACTTCACTTCTCAAGCTAAGTACCCCGTTGGGGAAACCTTTTTCTTGCTCCTCCGATGTCAGAAAAAGTTAATAATTGTATATCGTGTGGAAAACAAATACCTCATAAAGATTTCCACTCTTACTGTCTACCTTGCTTAGGCCCTGACCACGACGTTTCTTGCTGTCTGTTCTGTGCCAGGTTTAATTCTCGCACTATCAAGCGTAGGTACGATTGGGCCTTGAATTATTTCGGTAGACGATTCAGTTATAGGATGTCGTCGGATACTTTACAGATAACCGGAATTCAAAAGAAATGCAAGGACAAGGATAGGCCTCCGAGGTCCAAACAGGATTCTTTGCAGCCGGAGCCAGCTTCGGGTTCAGCGGTCGTCAGTGAGGCCCTTTTGCAGCCCCTGTCGTCTGCCACCTCGGAACCGATGGCTGACACGGACTCCCATGGGGAGCCATCTAGGCCTAGTATTTTATCTGCTGCAGGACCTTCGGACGTCGCTCCTTCAGATGGGTCCGGAACCGCTGTGCAGGTACCGGCTTCTGAGGGGGGTTTCAGGCCTTCTCATATCACTATTTCTACAAAGACAAAGGCAAAGTCAAAGACTCATGTTAAACCAAGGGTTTCTTCTCAAGCTGCTTCGGATTCAGCTCCCAAGACCCAGAAGCAATTACTAGGGATGGCTGAAGATTTACTTACAATGATTAGGGGATGTCCTTCAAGGATGCATCTACAGTCATCACATATGGGTTGTCCTGCCTCAGGCAGCCCTTTGGTCGGCCGGATTCCAAAGTCTGGGTCCGGCGTCGGCTGATGTCGCCCCTTCCCCGACGTCAGAGCGTCTGGGGTATAAAAGTGTCAGCCGACACCATCTTCCTCCGTCTTTCTTGCCGCGTGGTGCCCGAAGCTGAAGCAGTTCGCAAGTGCCGGTCGGCCAGCTCCTGTAATTCAGCTATCCGAAGACTTCAAAAGCTAAGTACCCCATTGGGGACTCTCTCTTGCCTCAGCCGATGTCAGATAAAGTTAATTGTTTAACTTGTGGGAAACAAATACCTCATAAGGATTTCCACTCTTACTGCCTCCCCTGCTTAGGCCCAGACCACGATGTCTCTGTTCAGCCTGTGCTTCCTTCAACCGACACACTCTAAGACTTCGGTCGGAGTTCGCAGAGGAGTTTTTGGGGCTAGTTTTTCATATAAAAATGCCGTTGGAAACCACGACTTCACATTTAACTAAGAAACGGAAAGACAAGGACCGACACGTGGGCCGTGGTTTCGGCTGAAACCGTGGCTAGGCCTACCACGAGTGTCTCGGTCTCGGCTGATACAGAGTCCTTGGAACTTCCGAACCCTGAAATAGTACAACCGACAGCCTCGGCCCCGGAGGCTCCTGCCGAGTCGGTTACGGAATTAGCTTCAGAAACTGGTGTTTTGGAATCTTCCGACACCATACCTCTAGACAAAGCTACACCAGCACGTGGTGCAGCCAGGCCTTCTGCATCCATGTCCATTAAGGCCTTCACCAGGGCTAAAGCTGCTAAACACCCTAAAGCCATGCCTCCCAGGGTTATTCCTCAGGGACCCTCTTTTAGTTCCCAGATTCTAACCTTAGCAGGGGACCTTATCTCTTTAATCAGGGGCTCTCAGCCCCATCCGTACAGGGGCTCCCAACCTCCTCTGGACAAAAGGCCCAGGGTAGATCCCCCTGATCCCCTATCCTCAGAGGAGGCCTCTGATGGCTCGGATCACTCAGACTACCAGGAGGAGATTTATTCGGCCTACGAGGATTCGGATGCAGAGGAATCTATCCCCTCAGCCTCCCCTCCTGAAGAGCTTTCTTTTGGGGAGACCCTTCACTCTAAGAGAGCATTTCAAATGGCAGGGCCAGGAATATTCTGATTCCAGGATAAGACTAAGAACTTTTCTTTATTCTCAAAAAATTGGCACAGCATTACAAGAGACAAATGGACACTGCAAATAGACAACGGATACAGGTTCCATTTCCACACATTGCCAAAAAGAAAAAGCATGCCAGGTCTGCCACCAAATCAAAGGGCAGAGGCTTTGAAACGATTCTCAAATGTACTACAAATGAAAGCCATAGAAAAAGTTCCTCTTTCAGAACAAGGCCAAGGATTTTACTCCAGACTATTCCTTGTTCCAAGAAAAGAACATCAATGGAGACCAATTCTCGACTTGTCCGCACTGAATACTTATCTCATTGTGCCAAAATTCAAAACGCTGACTCTACAGCAACTCCTTCCCGTGCTGGGCAAAGGGTCTTGGCTGGTGACTCTAGACCTCAAGGAGGCATACCTGCATGTCCCTAGCAGACAAAGTTGCAGAAGACACCTCAGATTTCTTGCAGGGTCAGAGCATTATCAATTCTCAGCATTGCCCTTTGGCTTATCTACTGCGCCCAGAGTATTCACGAAATGCCTGGCATCAGTAATAGCACACTGCAGACTTCAGGGGATTCAAATATACCCATATCTGGACGACTGCCTTATACAAGCGGACAGCCAACAAACTTTGGTAAAGGACTTAAATTATGCCATCAATCTTCTGCAGGCCTTGGGATATGCAGTCAACATGCACAAATCAAGACTTGTTCCATCCCAAAGAATAACCTTTCTGGGTGCGGATCTAGATACAACCACCCAAATGGCTTATCTCACAGAAGAAAAACAAAGACAACTACCGGATTACTTCAAGAATCTGACAAGACAAACTCAGCTGACTGCAAGGAAAATCCTGCAGGCCATGGGTTACATGGCATCTTGTATTCTTTTGATTCCACAAGCAAGGCTACATATGAGAAAGCTACAGTGGTACCTAAGGAGTTTATGGACTCAGAACAGTCACAGTTTAGAAACTTTAATCCCACTCATTCCATGCCTTCAAAAGGAATTTCTGTGGTGGGCTCAGGCCAGCCAGTCCAACAGGGGGTTGCCCTTCACAAAGCCAAAAACCTCCCAAACTATTACAACGGATGCTTCAGACCTAGGTTGGGGAGCACACATGGAGGGCAGAGCTATCCAAGGACAGTGGTCACAAAAGGAGCTACGCATGCACATAAATCAAAAAGAAATGCTAGCAGTGATGCATGCAATCGACGCCTTCAGACTCTTTCTGCATCAAGGCCACCTACTAATAAGGACAGACAACACCACAGTTATGTGGTACATAAACAAGCAGGGAGGTACCCATTCCTATCCTCTTTGCAGATTGGCAATGAATCTATGGGATCTTTCCTTGAAACTCAATATACAGCTACAAGCTCAGTTTGTGCCAGGGAAAGACAATACACTGGCGGACAGCTTGAGCAGAAATATCATGGATGTGCACGAATGGATGCTGCACCCAGACATCTTCCAACAGATAACACAGTCTTGGGGGAGTCCGGACATAGATCTATTTGCATCTCCCCACAATCATCAGCTGAAGTTCTGCTCAAGGACATACCACCCACAAGCGTGGAAAGTGGACGCCCTCTCTTTCAGCTGGAGAAATCTAACAGTGTATGCATTTCCACCTATCCCATTAATGACCAAGGTGTTACTGAAGATCAGGACAGAGCAGCCAAAAGTGATTCTGATAGCTCCGGACTGGCCAAGACAGCACTGGTACCCACTGCTAAGGAGCATGTCACATACGAAACCATGGCCTCTGCCTCTATGGCCACTTCTACTGACACAGCCCAGATGCAAAACTCTACATTCCAACCTGAAAACCTTGCAACTAACAGCCTGGAGAATACCTTGACTCCTCCTCAGGATAAGCTATCCCAGAGAGTGAAGGATATTATTATGGAAGCTCGCCGCCCTTCCACAAGAAAGGCATATTCAGCAAAATGGAAAAGATTTCTCTTTTGGAACACCACAAAGGGCCTAGATGCGACAGTGATGAACATGGCACATAACCTGGAATATTTGGCAGAAATGTTCCACAATGGTCTGTCTTATTCTTCTATTAAAATTCATGCTTCAGCAATTTCAGCAGAGTACAATACTGATCCACCTGTCTTTTTTCATCCTCTCCTAAGACAATTTCTAAGAGGAATCAAAAACATCAAACCTCCTCAGAAACCACCTCTACCTGCTTGGGACCTTAACTTCGTGTTGGAAAAACTAACACTGCCTCCATTTGAACCAGCAGCATCTGCAGATCTACAGTACCTTTCATGGAAGACTGCCTTCCTTCTGGCCATAACCTCAGCAAGAAGAGTTTCAGAGTTGCAGGCCCTGATGGCAGTGCAGCCATTCATTATTTTTCATCAGGACAGAGTTTGATTGAGAACTAATCCTACATTTATGCCAAAGGTGTTATCCAGGGTTTCACTGAATCAAGCCATTCACTTGCCTACCTTCTTCCCAACTCCACAAAATAAAGGGGAGAAGCTGCTGCACACCCTGGACATTCACAGACAGATGTCCTTCAAGGATGCATCTGCAGTCCTTACAAATGGGTTGTCCTGTCGTCAGGCAGCCCTTCGGTCGGCCGGATTCCAAAGTCTGGGTCCGGCCGCTGATGTCGCACTTCACCCGACGTCATCTCTGCTGGTCTTCGGGTATAAAGGCATCAGCCGACGCCATTTTCCTCAGTCTTTCTTGCCGTGGCGCCGAAGCAGAAGCTGTTCGCAAGTGCCGGTCGGTCAGATCCAGAGATTACTACTACCGAATACTACTTCGAAGACTTCTAAAAAGCTAAGTACCCCGTTGGGGACTCTTTCTTGCCTCAGCCGATGTCAGAAAAAGTGAACAACTGTTTAACCTGTGGGAAACAAATACCTCATAAAGATTTCCACTCTTACTGCTTACCTTGTTTAGGCCCAGACCACGACGTAGCAGCCTGTTTAGCCTGTGCTTCCTTCAACCGACGAACGCTTAGGCGTCGGTCGGAGTTTGCTGAACAGTTTTTCGGCTCAGATTTTGCGTACATTGTGCCGTCGGATCCTCCGACTACTCAAATTGTTAAGAAACGCAAAGAAAAGGACCGACACTCGCGGTCCGCGGTTACGGCCGAAATCACGGTTAAGCAAACCGCGAGTGTCTCTGTTTCGGCCGAAACCGAGCAAACGGTTCAATCTTCAGCCGAATCCATGACTACTACCGAGGCCCCTGCTACCCTAGTTGAATCGGCCTCTGAAATTTTGCCTACTAATATGGTTTTTCTAGAATTATCGGACACCATCCCTTTGGATGTCTCTACCCCAGCACGTGGTGCTGCTAGGCCTCCTGCAACCATGTCTATAAAGGCCTTTGCCAGGGCTAAAGCGGCCAAAACTGCTAAGTCTGTACCTGTTAAGCCCCCCTCTCACAGGCCCAGTTCCAGTTCCCAAATGCTTACTTTGGCAGAGGATCTCATCTCTTTAATAAGAGGATCCCAGTCTCACCCAGACAGGGCCTCTCAACCTCCAGAAAAGAGACCTAGAGCAGAGCCCCCTGAGCCAGTGTCCTCAGATGACTCTTCTGATGATTCAGACAATACAGGCCATCCAGAGACTCCTTTTTCTACTTATGAAGACTCCGATGCTGAAGAATCTATCCCTTCTGCCTCTCCACCAGAGGAATTTTCCTTTGGGGAAACCTTACATGCCATGAGAGAACAATTCCAATGGCAGGGACAAGATTACTCAGACTCTAGAAAAAGGCTTAGGACCTTTCTACACTTACCGCAACATAGGCCCTTAGCTATACCTCCAGTTCTTCCTGTTGTGGATGATGCATTTAATGATGCTTGCACTGCTCCTGATACTTTACCTCCTGCCCCTGCCAAGCCCGATAGGTTTTACAGGGTACCGGACACTCATCACCACTTATACAAGGCTCCTCTTGCAGATCCTGAGACTATCTCCCAGGGGCCTAAGGCAGTAGCTACAACCTCAGCGAAAAACCCTCTCCCTTCTGAAAGGGAATCCAGGTCTTTAGAGAGATGGGGTAAAAAAGTATACACCTCTGCTACTCTCTCAGCTAGAGCTTTGAACTGTCAGTTTCATATGATCCAATACCAAGAGTTTATGCTTGATCAGTTAACTAAGAAACTGTCCTCTGATGATTCTTTAGATAAGAAATATGTTTTAGAAATGGTGAATAACATACAGCAGGTTAGTAACCATTCTTTAAAATGTGGCTATGATGCACTGGAGGCTTCATTTAGATCAGCCATGACTGGCACAGTTATAAGAAGGCATGCATGGTTGAAAGAACAGGTCTTGCCGGATCATGTTAAAGCAAAGCTATTAGATGCTCCTATGGATAAGGTCAGTCTATTTGGTTCTCCTGCCCAACAAGTAATGAAGAAAATGGAAGAGAAGGCAAAATCTGTACAAACAGTTAAAGATTTCTTACAGGTTCAGCCCCCAAGGTTTAGCAGGAACTGGCCTTCCAAAAATTGGTCCTTTCCAGACTCCTCCAAATCTCAGAGAGGCAGGAATAGACGTTCCAGAGGCAGAAATCAATCCAGAGGAGGTGCCTACAGGGGACGCCAGTGGCAAGGCAATAACCAACGAGGCACAGATACAACCACTACCACTGCAACAGGACAATCACAGTGACTTGGCTCTGACACCGCCTACCAGGGAACAAATAGCAGCACCCTTAGGCGGAAAGTTAGCCTTATTCTCAAAAAATTGGCACTATATCACAAGAGACAAGTGGATTTTGCAAACTATAGACCAAGGCTACAGGTTTCATTTCCACACCTTACCAGTAAAAAGAGGAATGCCAAACCTACCACCAAATTAAAAGACAGAAGCTCTAAAACAAATAGCTCAACTGACAAAGATGAGAGCTGTGGAAAGGGTACCACCTACAGAACAGGGCAAGGGATTTTACTCCAGACTCTTCCTAGTACCAAGAAAAGAGAAAAGTTGGAGACCTATTCTAGACCTGTCCGCTTTAAACACATTCATCATTGTTCCAAAATTCAAAATGCTGACCCTACAGCAACTTCTTCCCATGCTGGGCAAGGAGTGTTGGCTGGTAACTCTAGATCTCAAGGAGGCATACCTGCACGTCCCCATACGACCAAATTGCAGAAGATACCTCAGATTTCTTGCAGGATCAGAGCATTATCAATTCTCAGCATTGCCCTTTGGCTTATCTACTGCGCCCAGAGTGTTCACGAAATGCCTGGCATCAGTAATCGCCCATTGCAGGCTACAGGGAATCCAAATTTATCCATACCTGGACGACTGAAGCGGACAACAAAAGCAAGCTGACACAAGACTTACAAAGAGTCATTTGCTTACTACAAGCCCTGGGATACACAGTCAATTTAAAAAAGTCAAGACTGATACCATCCCAAACAAGAACATTATTGGGTGCAGAATTGGACACAGTAAAACAGATGGCATTCCTAACTGCAGAAAAACAAGAACAACTTCCTCTTTACTTCTTGGCATTAACAAAGCAGAACAAACTAACAGCAAGGAAAGTACTGCAGGCCTTGGGCTTCATGGCATCCTGCATAATCCTGGTCCCCCATGCCAGACTGCATATGAGAAAGCTTCAGTGGTACCTAAAAAATGTATGGTCTCAACACAGGCACAGCTTGGAAACCGAAATACCACTAATCCCATGCCTGAAACAAGAGTTCCTATGGTGGGCTCAGGCATGCCAGTCAAACCCAGGTTTGTCCTTCCACAACATTCAAGCAAACCAAACCATCACAACGGATGCCTCAGACCTAGGTTGGGGGGCCCACATGCTGGACAAGTGCATTCAAGGCTTATGGACTCCAGACCAGCTGCACCTGCACATAAATCAAAAAGAAATGCTGGCAGTAAAACTAGCAATCTAGAATTTCAGACCATTCCTCAAAGAAGGCCAATTGATGATAAGGACAGACAACACCACAGTCATGTGGTACATCAACAAACAAGGAGGCACTCATTCATACCCACTATGCCGAATGGCTTTGGACCTATGGAATATGGCTCTGAGCTACAACATTCAGTTACAGGCAATATTTGTACCGGGAAAAGAAAACATCCTAGCAGACATGTTAAGCAGAACTAGCTCGGATGCTCACGAATGGATGCTACACCCGGACATCTTCAAGGCCATCACAAAGAAATGGAGAATGCCACAAATAGACCTATTCGCATCCCCACTCAATCACCAGCTCAAGAAATTCTGCACAAGGACATACCACCCACTTGCTTGGAAGGTGGACTCTCTATCCTTCAGTTGGAAAGGCCTCACAGCATATGCATTTCCACCTCTTCCTTTGATTCACAAGGTACTACTGAAAATCAAAGAGGAATGTCCAAGGGTAATTCTGATAGCTCCAAATTGGCCAAGACAACATTGGTATCCATTGCTGAGGAGCATGTCTCGGGGGGGAAACGTGGACTCTGCCCCTGATTCCTTTGATGTTAACTCAGAGCGACTACAACATCCTGCATCCAAACCTGAAAACTCTGCAACTGACTGCCTGGAACATTACATAAGAACAACTAACCCAGATTTATCCCAAAGGGTTAAAGACATTATCCTTGAGGCCCGCAGACCTTCAACAAGAAGGAACTATGCAGGAAAATGGAAAAGGTTTGTCATGTGGAGTACTGAAAGAGGGAAAGATGTGTCAAAGATAGATATTGCCAGCATCCTGGAGTATTTGGCAGAGCTTCTCCATACAGGCCTGTCCTATTCCTCCATCAAGATACATGCATCAGCTATTTCTGCAGAATACAGCTTCGATCCCCCTGTCTTCTCACATCCTCTACTCAGGCAGTTCCTCAGAGCAATTAAGAATGTAAAACCTCCTAGGAAACCACCCTTACCAGCATGGGACTTCAACTTTGTGCTAGAAAAATTGACACTCCCTCCATTCGAACCAGCAGCAACAGCAGATCTCCAACATCTATCCTGGAAAACTGCTTTCTTACTGGCAATTACTTCAGCAAGAAGGATTTCGGAACTACAGGCTTTAATGGCAGTACAACCCTTCCTAATCTTCCATCAAGATAGTGTCTCCATGAGAACTAATCCTACATTTATGCCTAAGGTGGTATCCAGAGTGTCTCTAAACCAGGCAATCCACCTACCTGCCTTCTTTCCCAATCCACAGAACAGGGGGGAAAGACTGCTGCATACCTTGGATGTACATAGACAGTTGCGCTACTACCTGGACAGAACCAAGGGCAATAGAAAAACTGACCAGCTTTTAGTAGCTTATGAAACAGGAAGGGAAGGAAAAGCAATTTCCAAACAGACAATCTCCAAATGGATAGGAAATTGCATAAGATTCTGTTACTCCTACCATGGAAAGCAAATTCCACAGAACATAAGGCCTCATTCTACAAGGGCTACAGCCACTACCACAGCTTTCTTACGAGGAGTGGCTACCAAGGACATTATTGAGGCGGCTACTTGGACCTCCGTGCATACATTTGCCAAGCATTATAACTTACCTCTATAATCTAGATCCCGAGCAGGGTTTGCCACTGCTGTTTTGCAAGGGATCCTGACTACACCATAATTCTTCTTCCTCATCCTCTAGTTTGGCTATGGTATTCTACCCATTTGTAAGGACTGCAGATGCATCCTTGAAGGACATAGTACAGTTTTGTACCTACCATAAATGTAGATGTCCGAACAGGATAGCATCTGCAGTCAGGATTACCCACCCTCCTTCCCCTCTGTGGTACTCCTAGGGTATTTACCCACCTAATAGCTAGCTGGGGGGGATCTCTTATGGTGTATTTGTTTGTATATATGTACATACATGCTTATTTTTTGTGGTTGCCTTCTACCTTTTTGGAAACATTGGCATTTACCCAAAATTTTAGCTTTCCAAGAGGGCATCTGGGGCAAGAAACACTGAGGAAAATGGCGTCGGCTGATGCCTTTATACCCGAAGACCAGCAGAGATGACGTCGGGTGAAGTGCGACATCAGCCGAAGCCGGACCCAGACTTTGGAATCCGGCCGACCGAAGGGCTGCCTGACGACAGGACAACCCATTTGTAAGGACTGCAGATGCTATCCTGTTCGGACATCTACATTTATGGTAGGTACAAAACTGTACTTTGCGCTACTACTTGGACAGAACTAAAGGTTTCAGAAAAGCTGACCAGTTGTTGGTAGCATATGCTGCTGGTACTCAAGGAAAAGCAATTTCCAAACAGACTATTTCAAAATGGATAGGAAATTGCATTCGCTTTTGTTACTCCTTTCATGGAAAGACTGTACCAGCTAACATTAGACCTCATTCTACGAGAGCCACAGCCACCTCCACAGCCTTCTTAAGAGGGGTGGCTACCCAGGACATTTTAGAAGCTGCCACATGGAGCTGCATGCATACATTTGCCAAGCATTACAATGTACCTTTATATTCCAGATCCAGAGCAGGCTTTGCTATGGCTGTCCTGCAGGGTATCTTAGCTACACCATCCTTTTTCTTAGTTCCTCCACCCCCAGATTGGTTATGGTATTCTACCCATATGTGTTGACTGCAGATCCATCCTTGAAGGACATAGTACAGTTTTGTACCTACCATAAATGTAGATGTCCGATGGGTATGCATCTGCAGTCAGGTTTACCCTCCCTCCTTCCCCTCTGTGGTATTTCTTGGGTACTTACCCCTCTATTAGCTAGCTGGGGGGATCTCTTATGGTGTATTTGTTTTTTCATATATGTATATATATATATATATATATATATATATATATATATTTTTATATTGTTGCAAATGTTTGGATTTTTATTGCATTTCTCCAAATTTAGCCTTCCTTAGAGGGCACCTGGCATCTGGGGCAAGAAAAACTGAGGAAGATGGCGTCTGCTGATGCTTTTATACCCCAGACGCTCTGACGTCGGGGAAGGGGCGACATCAGCCGACGCCGGACCCAGACTTTGGAATCCGGCGACTGAAGGGCTGCCTGAGGCAGGACAACCCATATGTGATGACTGCAGATGCATACCTATCGGACATCTACATTTATGGTAGGTACAAAACTGTACTTTCTCACCCTCCTCCTGAAAAAAGGCCTAGACAGGATATACCTTATGATTCCTCTGATCAGGCTTCTGTGTCTTCTGTCTCTTCCTCTGACCAGGATTATTCTTTTCCTCCTTATGAGGATTCTGATGCAGAGGACTCTATTCCCTGTGCTGCTCCCCCTGAAGATTTCTCTTTTGGGGAAACCTTACATGAGATGAGAGAGCATTTTCATTGGGAAGGTCAGGATTATTCTGCTTCCAAGAAGAGGCTTGGGGAATTTCTCCTTCTCCCTCAACACAGACCTTTGGCTATTCCTCCTGTTCTTGATATTGTGGATGATGCTTTTTCTGAAGCTAACCTGAATCCTGATTCCTTGCCGCCTGCTCCTTCTAAGCCGGATAGATTTTACAGAGTTCCTGATTCCCATCAATTCTTATTTAAGAACCCTTCTGCAGATCCTGAAACTATTTCTCAGGGTTCTAAGGCTGCTAAGGCCGCTTCATGTAAAAATCCTATTCCCTCTGAAAAGGATTCTCGTGCCTTGGGCAGGTGGGGCAAAAAGCTTTATACTTCTGCTACTCTTTCTATTAGAGCTTTAAATTGCCAGTTTCACCTGTTAAAGTATCAGCAATTTCTTTTGTCTGTTTTAAAGCAAAGGCTTTCTACCTTTCCTGCATGTGCAGAGGACATGGAATTACAGGATGTATTGCATGCAACTGAACAAGTTAACAAACATAGTTTGCATTGTGGTTTTGATGCCTTGGAAGCTTCTTGCAGGGCCGCAGCCTCTGGTACTGTTATCAGGAGACATGCTTGGCTTCGTGAGCAGAATTTACCTGAGCAGGTTAAGGCTAAACTGTTAGATGCCCCTGTTCAGCATGATGTTTTATTTGGATCCAAGGCTGAGGAGGTTATTAAAAAGATGGAAGAAAAAGCAAAGTCTATGCAGACTGTTAAAGATTTCTTACAAGTTCAGCCTCCTAGATTTTCTAGAAATTGGCCCTCCAAAAATTGGTCCTTTCCCACGTCTGACAGGCCTCAAAGGGGAAGATATAGACGCTCCAGAGGTCGGGCTCAGGCCTCTTACAGGTCCAGACAGTGGACTGCTTCTTCACCTAGAAGGGGAGAAGACGGACCTCAATCACAAAGGAAGCAGACCCAATGACTCTCTCTGTTGGGCTACAGGTCCTTCTTGCCTGGAAGCCCCTCTAGGAGGAAAACTTTTTCTTTTCTACCAAAATTGGACTCGTATTACCCAGGACAAATGGGTTTTAGACATGATTTTAAGAGGCTACAAATTCCACTTTCATACTCTGCCAAGTTCTTATGGTTGGCCAGGTCTGCCAAAACATCAATGGTCAGAGGCCTTAAATCAAGTGGACGCTTTATTGGCCATGAGAGCCATAGAACCTGTTCCACTTCCAGAGATGGGAAAAGGTTTTTACTCAAGACTATTTCTGGTCCCAAGAAAACAAAACTCATGGAGACCTATTCTGGACCTCTCAGTATTAAATATCTTTCTGGAGATTCCAAAATTCAAGATGCTTACGCTGCAACAACTTCTTCCCATGCTCTCCCAGGATGCTTGGATGGTGACATTGGACTTGAAGGAAGCCTACTTACACATTCCCATCAGACAGGAACGCAGAAAATACCTCAGATTCAAGGCAGGCTCGAGACACTTTCAGTTCTCTGTACTGCCCTTTGGCTTATCTACTGCCCCCAGAGTCTTTACCAAGTGTCTGGCTCCAGTAGTAGCTTATTGCAGACTCCAAGGGATTCAAATTTACCCCTATCTGGACGACTGCCTTATTCAGGCGGACAGCAAGGATCTTTTACTTCAACATCTGCAGTTTGTTCAGCGTCTTCTCCTACTACTGGGATTTTCAGTGAACACAGTCCCATTTGATCCCCTCTCAACAAATGATCTTTTTGGGAGCTCTTCTAAACACAAGCTTGCAAAGGGCCTTCCTAAACACAAGCTTGCAAAGGGCCTTCCTTACTCCAGAAAAGCAAGTACAACTGGTATAAATTTTCAAGACCTTGGCTACTTTAACTCCGCTCACTGCAAGGAAATTCCTGCAGGCATTGGGCTACATGGCTTCTTGCATCCTGTTGATCCCAAATGCAAGGCTTCATATGAGAAAACTTCAATGGTACCTAAAGAGTGTATGGTCTCAGCATTACCACAGTCTGGATACAATTATACCTCTGATTCCCTGCCTCCAAAAAGAGTTCCTTTGGTGGTCCAGGACTTGTGCTTTAAACAAAGGGAATCCCTTTCGTCTGCCTCATCCTTCGCAGATCATAACCACAGACGCTTCGGATTATGCTTGCGGAGCTCATTTTCTAGACAATTGCCAGCAGGGCTCTTGGACAAAGAAGCATCTTCCCTGGCACATCAACTTGAAGGAAATGTTGGCAGTCCAAAATGCTCTTCTAGCCTTCTAGAATCTTTTGCAACCAGGACATCTTCTGATTCGTACAGACAATACCACAGTCATATGGTACATAAACAAGCAGGGGGGCTCTCACTCTTACCCCCTTTGCAGACTAGCCATGAGTCTATGGGACACAGCTCTAAATCTGAATCTGCATCTTCAAGCTCAATTCATACCAGGAAAACAGAATCTCTTAGCAGACAGCCTAAGCAGAAATCTTTAGCATCCTCACGAATGGATGCTGGACCCCAACTTATTCAACAGGATTACGGCAGTTTGGGGTTTCCCTCGGATAGATCTGTTTGCATCCCATCTCAATCATCAGTTGCCTCTCTTTTGCACCAGGTCCTTCCACAAAACAGCTTGGAAAGTGGATGCCCTGTCTTTCAGCTGGAGGAATCTTTCGGGATACGCCTTCCCTCTTCTTCCTCTTCTGCCTCGGGTGTTACTGAAAATAAAACAGGACAAACCCAAGATTATTATTTTGATAGCTCCAAATTGGCCTCTGCAGTTTTGGTATCCAACTTTGACACCTGTTCTTGGAACCTCCATGGATTCTGCCTCTGTCTCCTTCCATTCTGTCCCAGCATCAGGGTCAGATGCTACACTCTCAAATCAAGACTCTATGCCTGGCAGCTTGGCTCTACAAGGGTCTTTGATTCCTTCTGCTCTTCCCAAACAAGTTTTGGATGTTCTCTTAGAAGCTAGGCGGCCTAGCACTAGAAAATCTTATGTTTCTAAATGGAAAAGATTTTGTATTTGGATGCGGGATCGAGGTTCTGATCCTCTTTTGCCTGATATTTCCTCCATTTTACTTTACCTCTCTGACCTTTTGTTTAAAGGCCTCTCCTTTTCTTCCATCAAAATCCATGCTTCTGCTATCTCGGCTCATTTCAACACTGATCCTCCCATCTTTTCTCACCAGCTGGTGAGACCATTCTTGAGAGGGGCTAAGAATTTAATACCTCCCAGAACTCCTCCTGTTCCTGCTTGGGATCTTAATTATGTTTTGGAGAAACTTACTTTACCTCCCTTTGAGCCTGCTGCTGCTTCGGATATCAAGTTCTTATCCTGGAAGACAGCTATCTTATTAGCATTGACTTCTGCCAGAAGGGTGTCAGAGTTGCAAGCTCTCATGGCTGTGGAACCACACCTTATTTTCCACCAAGACAGAGTTGCCTTGAGGACCAATCCTACATTTATGCCTAAGGTGATATCCTTCAAGGATGCATCTGCAGTCCTAACATATGGGTTGTCCTGCCTCAGGCAGCCCTTCGGTCAGCCGGATTCCAAAGTCTGGGTCTGGCCTCGGCTGATGTCGCACTTCACCCGACGTCAGAGCTGCTGTCAATTGGGTATAAAGGCAGCAGCCGACGCCATTTTCCTCAGTCTTTCTTGCCGCGCGGCGCCCGAAGCAGAAGCTGTTCGCAAGTGCCGGTCAGTCAGAACCAGAAGTTACTACTACCGAAGACTTCTAAAAAGCTAAGTACCCCGTTGGGGACTCTCTCTTGCCTCAGCCGATGTCAGAAAAAGTAAATAACTGTTTAACTTGTGGGAAACAAATACCTCATAAGGATTTCCACTCTTACTGCCTTCCTTGCTTAGGCCCAGACCACGACGTAGCAGCTTGTCTAGCCTGTGCTTCCTTCAACCGACGGACACTTAGACGTCTGTCGGAGTTTGCTGAGTTTCTCGGCCCCGCTTTTGCTTACAACATGCCGTCGGAGACTCCGACTTCACAATTAGCTAAAAAGCGTAAGGAAAAGGACCGACTCTCGCGGTCCGCTGTTTCGGCCGAAACCACAGTTAAGCCAACCGCGAGTGTCTCTGTTTCGGCTGAAACAGAGTCCTCTGTTCTTCCTTCAGCCGAAAGCATGCCTCCTACTTCCGAGGCCTCAACTTGCATGGCTGAATCTGCTACTGAAATTCCACCTGCTGTTGCAGGTTCTCAGGATTTATCAGATACTATCCCCTTAGACATTTCTACTCGTGGAGCTGCTAGGCCCCCTGCATCCATGTCTATCAAGGCTTTCTCTAGGGCTAAAGCAGCTAAATCTTCTAAGGCCTTGCCTGCTAAAACCCCCTCACACAGGCCTAGTTCTAGTTCCCAAATGCTCAGCCTGGCAGAGGATCTCATTTCTTTGATCAGGGGATCCCAACCTCACCCTGACAGGGCCTCTCATCCCCCTCCAGAGAAGAGGCCTAGAGCAGAGCCCCCTGAGCCAGTTTCAACTGATTACTCCTCGGATGATTCAGAAAACTCAAACCCTCCAGAAGGCCCTTATTCTCCATATGAGGACTCTGACGCAGAAGACTACATTCCTTCTGCCTCTCCTCCTGAGGAATTTTCTTTTGGGGAGACCTTGCATGCTATGAGAGCAATTCCAATGGCAGGGCCAGGATTTTTCAGATTCTCGGAAAAGGCTAAGGACCTTTTTACATTTACCACAGCATAGGCCTTTAGCTATTCCTCCAGTACTAACAGTTGTGGATGATGCATTTAATGATGCTTGTACTGCCCCTGACTCTTCCCCCGGCCCCCACTAAGCCCGACAGATACTACAGGGTCCCGGACACACATTATCACTTGTATAAGGCTCCTATTGCAGATCCTGAAACTATATCACAGGGCCCCAAAGCTGTAGCAGCAGCCTCTGCCAAAAACCCCCTCCCCTCTGAAAGAGAATCTAGAGCACTAGAGAGATGGAGTAAAAAAGTTTATACTTCTGCTACTCTTTCGGCTAGGGCCTTAAACTGTCAATTCCACATGATTCAGTATCAGGAATTTTTGTTAGATCAGCTAAATAAAAAACTGTCCTCTCCTGAACCTTTAGACCGTAAGTCCCTTCAGGATTTTGTACATAACATTCAGCTGGTCAGTAATCATTCCTTAAAATGCGGCTATGATGCACTGGAGGCTTCCTTTAGATCAGCTATGACTGGTACAGTGATCAGAAGGCATGCATGGTTAAAAGAGCAATCCTTACCAGACCATGTAAAGTCAAAGCTCCTGGATGCTCCCATGGAGAAACAGTTTGTTTGGCACCCCTGCACAGCAAGTGTTAAAGAAGGTGGAAGAAAAAGCAAAATCTGTCCAAACAGTCAAGGATTTCTTACAGGTCCAGCCTCCGAGGTTTAGTAGAAATTGGCCTTCGAAGAATTGGTCCTTTCCAGACACCTCCAGAGCACAGAGAGGCAGAAATAGGCGCCCAAGAGGCAGAGGTCAATCCAGAGGTGCCTACAGGGGACGTCAGTGGCAGCCTAACAACCAGAGAAGTACTGCCACAGATCCAGCTACTACCACTTCCACAGGACAGTCACAGTGACTTGGCTCTGATTCCGCCTTCCAGGGAACAACTGGAAGCACCCTTAGGCGGAAAGCTAGCCTTATTTTCAGTAAACTGGCATTACATTACAGCAGACAAATGGATTTTACAGACAATAGACAAAGGCTACAGGTTTCACTTCCATACTCTACCAAGAAAGAGAGGAATGCCAAACCTACCATCAAACCAAATGACAAACGCTCTAGGACAAATCAACAACTTACTAAGGATGAGAGCTATAGAAAAGGTACCGTCTATGGAACAAGGACAAGGATTTTACTCCAGACTTTTCCTGGTACCAAGAAAAGAAAACCAATGGAGACCTATTCTCGACCTGTCCGCTCTGAACACATATCTCATTGTTCCAAAATTCAAAATGCTGACCCTACAGCAACTTCTTCCCATGCTGGGCAAGGAGTCTTGGCTGGTGACTCTAGATCTCAAGGAGGCATACCTGCACGTCCCTATGCGACCAGATTGCAGAAGATACCTCAGATTTCTTGCAGGATCAGAGCATTATCAATTCTCAGCATTGCCCTTTGGCTTATCTACTGCGCCCAGAGTATTCACGAAATGCCTGGCATCAGTAATTGCTCATTGCAGGCTTCAGGGATTTCAAATTTATCCATACCTGGACGACTGCCTGATACAAGCGGACAACAAGATCAAATTAAGAAAAGACTTGGAAAAGGTTATTCACCTATTGCAAGCCCTGGGATACACAGTCAACATAAAAAAGTCAAGGCTGGTACCATCCCAAAGGATAACATTCCTGGGTGCAGAACTGGACACAGCAAATCAAATGGCATTTCTCACAGCAGAAAAGCAAAAGCAACTACCACTCTATTTCATGGCATTAACAACGCAGAACCAGCTTACAGCAAGGAAAGTCCTGCAAGCCCTGGGTTACATGGCATCCTGCATAATATTGATTCCACATGCCAGACTACATATGAGGAAGTTGCAATGGTATCTAAGGAATTTATGGTCTCAGCACAAGCACAGCCTAGAAACCCAAATTCCAATAATTCCATGCCTGAAGCAAGAATTCCTGTGGTGGGCTCAGGCCTGTCAGTTGAACAGAGGACTACCTTTCCACAGCCCTCAACCAAGCCAGACTATCACCACAGACGCCTCAGACCTCGGTTGAGGGGCACACATGGTGGACAAGTGTATACTAGGCCTATGGACACAAGACCAGCTGAACCTACACATAAATCAAAAAGAGATGCTGGCAGTGAAACAGGCAATTCAGACATTCAGACCGTTTCTTCAACAAGGTCATTTGCTGATAAGGACGGACAACACCACAGTGATGTGGTATATCAACAAACAGGGAGGCACACATTCATATCCTCTATGCCGGATGGCAATGGACCTGTGGAATGTGGCCCTGAACCTCAACATTCAGCTCCAGGCCATGTTTGTGCCAGGAAAAGAAAATATACTAGCAGACACCTTAAGCAGAACTACCACGGATGCCCACGAATGGATGCTGCATCCAGACATCTTCAAATCCATTACAAAGAAATGGGGGCTACCAGAAATAGACCTGTTCGCATCCCCACACAACCACCAATTGAGGAAATTCTGCACAAGGACATACCACCCACTTGCTTGGAAGGTGGACTCCCTATCCTTCAGTTGGGAAAACCTGACAGCTTATGCATTTCCCACCTCTTCCTTTGATGCACAAAGTGCTACTGAAGATCAAAGATCATCACCCAAGGATCATCCTGATAGCTCCAGGCTGGCCGAGGCAACATTGGTACCCGCTACTGAGGAGTATGTCTCGGGAACACGCATGGCCTCTACCTCTAATTCCTTTGCTGCTAACACAGAACAACTTCAAGATCCTGCATCCAAACTTGAAAACACTGCAGCTAGCTGCTTGGAATATTACATAAAACAAAATAACCCAGATTTATCTCAGAGGGTTAAAGACATTATCCTGGAGGCTCGCAGACCCTCCACAAGGATAACTTATTCAGCCAAATGGAAAAGATACCTCATTTGGAGTGCAGCAAAAGGAGAAAATGCATCATTAGCAAACATAGCTAACATCCTGGAATATTTAGCAGAACTTTTCCACAATGGCCTGTCTTACTCCTCCATTAAGATTCATGCATCAGCAATTTCAGCAGAATACAACATGGATCCTCCAGTCTTCTCTCATCCTCTACTCAGGCAGTTTCTGAGAGGAATTAAAAATGTAAAGCCTCCAAGGAAGCCACCTTTGCCTACATGGGACCTGAACTTTGTGCTAGAAAAGTTAACACTTCCCCCTTTTGAACCAGCAGCAACAGTAGAATTACAGTTCTTATCTTGGAAAACTGCTTTCCTGCTTGCAATCACTTCAGCAAGAAGCGTCTCTGAATTACAGGCATTAATGGCAGTACAGCCCTTCCTTATCTTCCATCAGGATAGAGTGTCCTTAAGAACTAACCCTACTTTTATGCCAAAGGTGGTCTCCAGGGTATCATTGAACCAAGCAATCCACCTACCAACATTCTTCCCCAACCCGCAGAACAGGGGGGAAAGACTACTACATACCTTGGATGTGCACAGGCAATTGCGCTACTACCTGGACAGAACCAAGAACAATAGAAAAACTGACCAGCTCCTGGTAGCATATGCAACAGGAATGGAAGGAAAAGCAATTTCAAAACAGACAATCTCAAAATTGATAGGAAATTGCATTAGATTTTGTTACTCTTTTCATGGAAAGACAACTCCAGAAAACATCAGACCTCACTCCACAAGGGCTACAGCCACTACCACAGCTTTCTTACGAGGAGTGGCTACCGAAGACATTTTAGAGGCTGCTACTTCGAGCTCCGTGCATACATTTGCCAAGCATTATAATCTACCTTTATACTCCAGATCCCGAGCAGGTTTTGCCACTGCTGTTTTGCAAGGGATCTTAACTACACCATAATCTTCTTAGTGCCTCCTCCCCCAGTTTGGCTATGGTATTCTACCCATATGTTAGGACTGCAGATGCATCCTTGAAGGACATAGTACAGTTTTGTACCTACCATAAATGTAGATGTCCGAGAGGTATGCATCTGCAGTCAGGATTACCCTCCTTCCCTCTGTGGTACTCCTAGGGTATTTGCCCATCTTGTAGCTAGCTGGGGGAATCTATTATGGTGTATTTGTTTGTATATATGTATATACATGTTTATTTTTGTTTGCTCTCTACTGTTTGGAATCATTTGCATTTATCCAAATTTAGCCTTCCTAGAGGGCACCTGGCATCTGGGGCAAGAAACACTGAGGAAAATGGCGTCGACTGATGCCTTTATACCCAATTGACAGCAGCTATGACGTCGGGTGAAGTGCGACATCAGCCGAGACCAGGCCCAGACTTTGGAATCCGGCCGACCGAAGGGCTGCCTGAGGCAGGACAACCCATATGTTAGGACTGCAGATGCATACCTCTCGGACATCTACATTTATGGTAGGTACAAAACTGTACTATTTCTAACGTGGCTTTAAATCAGACTATTCACCTTCCTAATTTCTTTCCAAATCCTCAAAACAAAGGGGAAAGGATTTTACATTCATTGGACGTACACAGACAACTACGATTTTACCTGGACAAAACTAAAGATTTCAGAAAATCTGATCAGTTGCTTATCTCTTGTGCCTCCAGTTCTCTAGGCAAGGCTATTTCTAAACAAACTATTTCCAAATGGATTGCTCATGGGATAAGGTTTTTTTACTCTCACTTTGGGAAACAGATTCCAGGTACTGTTAGAAGTCATTCTACTAGAGCAGCTGCCACTTCAGCAGCTTTTCTCAGAGGAGTTCCTACCAAGGACATTTTGGAAGCTGCCACTTGGAGTTCAGTGCATACTTTTTCTAAGCACTATAATCTCCCTTTGTATTCTAAGTCTAGGGCAGGTTTTGCCTCTGCTGTCTTGCAGGGTCTTCTGGCTGCCCCTTCTGCATAACCTCCTCCCTCCTTCACAGCTTTGGGATTCCACCCTACAGTTATGACTGCAACAGTGAAACACGAAGAACATAGTACAGTTGTGTACACCTACCATAAATGTAGATGTTCGAGTGTCTTCACTGTTGCAGTCGGGGTTTCCCTCCCACCAATCCCCTCTAATTTTTTGCTTGTTCTATCTTCCTCTTCCTTTGTGGTGTATTTGTGTTTCTTTTTGGACACCTTTTGGTTATTTTGGGGGGGCTTTTAACATCTGGGGCAAGAAAGGCTGGAGAAGATGGCGTCGGCTGTCAGCTTTATACCTCTGCGTTCTGACGTCAGGGTACTTGCTAGTACAGCCGACGCCGGACCCAGACTTTGGAATTCTGGCTGACCTCGGGCTGCCTGCCGGCAGGAACACCCTACAGTTATGACTGCAACAGTGAAGACTCTCTAACATCTACATTTTATGGTAGGTGTACACAACTGTACTTTTCTTTGCATTCAGTTTGAGCCCGTAACCAAGACAGTAGTCGCTGGTCTGCGTAAGACCCTTCTGGAGTATATTGACATTTGCGGATTCAGTAATTGCACCCAGTTTGTAGTAGTCTGCAAACTTGGTCAGCCACAACCCCTTAGTTTTGACCTGAAGTTCTAGGAACTATATACCAAATAGTAGGGGCCCCAGAACTCACCCCAGTGGCAACCTGCTGGCAACAGGTCTGCTGGCTGATAAGTCGCCCACTTGGACAGTGTGTCCGGTTTGAGCCAGTTAGCAACCCAGCTTACAACTGAAGGGTTAACATTTAGTTTAAGTTAATCAGTAATATCGGAGTGTGGGATTGTGCTGAAAGCCTTTGCTAAGTCGAGGTATGCTGTTATGCACAGATTTGCCCTCATTGGCCTTGGTTATGTTTTCAAAAAAATCCACAGGACTTAACAGGCAGGATCTGCTTAATGAAGCAGAATTTGTTGGGGTCTAGGGTTTGGAAGTCCCCTATGTATTTAAGAGGTCCATAATGATATGTTAAATGGCCTTACAGATGAGGCTGCTCAGGTTTATTGGGACTTTTAATTCCCAGGGTTTGTTACTAGGCCACCTTTGTGGATGGGAATAACTGTTCTTCATTCTGCAGGAACAAAGCCTGTGGTTAGACTGATAGAAAAGGGTATTTAACGTTGATGCTAGTTAATGTTTTAGCCTGGGATGCCATCTGGTCTCAGAGGCTGTGTTTTTTGCCTTGGACAAGGCTTTGATGACCTGTTGAGATATTGTAGGGATGAGGCAAGGTTTGTGATTTGATGGAGATAGGGGGTGAAATTCTCACCAGATATATCCATTACCAGGTTTGCTATCTGTGTGGGGTCAGTGTGTTTGATACCAGTGGACCCAAGCATGTGCAGAACTAGTAAACTACCTTTTAGGCTATGTACATAGCTGTAAAAGACTTTATGGTTTATCCTAGGCTGTGTTGGGTAATTTTTCTTTTCTGAGAGGCCCTTAGAGGATTTGACAAGTTATTTGCCTGTTTATGCTCAGGAGGGTCCTTTTCTGTTGGGGGTCTTGCCTTTGTTTTCATGGATAGCAACTTTGTGTTTAATGTAAAGTTTGATGTTGGATGTCCACCATGGCAGCTTGTTTTTACTTTGGGCTTTGGCTTTGATTCTTTCTGGCACAGCTGAGTCTATACACTTGTGCAAGTGATTGCTCAGGGCTTTAGTGTAAGCTTTCAGTAGACTGTTAACAATATAATTTATTTATTTCAGTTTCATGACCGGGGAAGTCCACTGGGCTTTGAGACGCCTATTTTCAGTGGAGGCCCGGGGATATGAGCTCCATGACACAATTACAATAACAAGTCAATTGCAAGTAAAAAAATAAATAAATAAATATTTAACAATAGTAAATTAGATCCATCTTTAAGAGAAAATTGTGCAGATCGAAGATACAAAGACTGGTAGAGTTTACAGGGTTGAAGGTGTTCCATAGGTTCCTTAAGAAGGATTCAAAATTAGTTTGCGATTCAGATAGTGATGCTAATGATACTCTGCCTTTTGATTCTCTGCTTGCATGCATGCAACCTGTTAAGTAGTCCTTCAAGGGGAATTCAGTATTTGAGATGGACTAAACAATAATATTGCTTCTCCATAGAATTTTAAGTATGTTCTGGAAAAAGATTGCTTTTGAGACTGCTTCTTTAGTCCCACTTTATCTTGCCTGGGAAACTGCTTTCCTGTTGCTTTACAGTTCAGCTAGAAGGATGTCAGAACTATTTTTAGATCTCATGGCCTTTTCTGTCTGAATTCAATGGATGGGTTATTGGTTCTGACTGGATCTGACAGACACTTTTCTTAGGCTCTTAAATTAAGGGTTCAGGCAGCCCCCCCAAGATCCTTAATTCCCCTTCTAGCCGTACAATACTTCAGATCTTGTTTGCAGCCTGTCTGGCTTGGAAGCAATCTGGGGTCTCGGCACTTTTTTCAGGTTAGTGTTACACTGAAGTTGTTGCCTAGCTAGGTGTTTCACGATTTCCATTGGATATCTTTTCTTTGCTTATACATTTAGATGTGTTACTAGTGCTTTCTGCTGTTACTGGTGGGTTTTTTTTGCATTGTTCTTCCCTTCTCTGATCAAAAAGATTTGATCTGATGTTAATTTTCATTCTGTCCTCGACATGTTGGTTTGGGTCTGATCTCTTGGATCGTACCTGGCCATTGCAAAAGCTTGTGACAACCAGAAACCTCTTTTACTTTACCCACAGTGCATCACCCCAAAGTACATTACATCTCATTTGCCAGTTCTAATCTAGACTTCTAATGTCTTATAAATCTACTTCAGACACTATCATTTTTATATCAGTTGCATCTCTTACCCTCTCCTTTTTCGTGCTGTTGTACTCCTCCATATGCTATCATTAGTATATTTTTCTTGAATAAGCTACATTTACTGTAATTGTATACCATTTTTGGTATTTCTTCCTTTCCAATGTCCTTTCTGATTAAAAAAAAAATCTCTTGTTTAAATTTTGGTAGAGTTTGGTACATCTTAAAATATACAATGTTAAGATGTTCTTCATCTCACATTGCTGCAGTCCTAACACTTGGGTAGTCCGCTGTCCCTCGATCGGCCCGAATATCAGAGTATAAGGCTGACGTCGGTCAAGGCGCATTTGACTGACATCAGAACGTCAGGGTACAAATGCGCATGACCGACGTCATATCCTCAGTCTTTTTTGCTGCATGGTCCGATGCAGAAGCAGTGTTGCAAGTGCCGTTCGGCATTCTGAAATTTTTCGAATTCGGAGTTTCAGACCGAAGTCAGAGTTGGTTAAGTACCCCGTTTGGGAATATTTTGTTTTTTTCTTGCCTCAGTGGTTTACCGGATGTCAGAAAAAGTGAATAACTGTATTTCTTGTGGGAAACAGATTCCGCATAGGGACTACCATAATTTGTGTATACCTTGTTTGGGACCTGAGCACGACGTTGTTGGGTGTCGCTTTTGTGCTAGGTTTAATAAACGCACTATAAAGCGAAGGTTGGATTGTGCCAGGTTGGTCTTTGGGAAGCGGTGCAATTACAATATGCCGTCGGATGCTCCGGCGCCGGCTTCCTCAAAGAAGCGCAAGGACAAGGCAGTTAAAACTAGGTTAGAGGAGTCGTCCGAACCGGACGCCGGTTCTTTAGAGGCGTCAGGGGAACCGGTGGTTCCGACGGAGACCTCTCTGGAGTCCCAGGGAGAAACTTTGATTTTACAGGATGTGGCCTCCCAGGAGGCAAGTCAGGCTACAGGGGCTTCTCAGATTACTTTACTCCCCTCCCTTCCTAAGGTGTCTAGGCCCTCTCTTTCTGCTTCCAAGGCTTCTCCTAGAGGCAGGTCTAGTTTAGCTGCTGTGGGTGTCACTCCGAGTTCTTCAGGTTCTGTGCCCAAGAAGCACATGCTTAAAATGGCAGAAGATTTAATTACTTAGAGGCTCTATGCCCCCTCCTGATAAGAGGCCTAGGATGGAGCCAGTGTTGGGGGATTATGAGCAGGCTTCGGATGTGTCTGAGTCTTCGGCTGAAGACTTGCAGGAGTATTCTCATTATTCTGATTCTGATGTTGATGATTCTACTCCTTCTGCTTCTCCTCCTGAGGATTTTTCTTTTTCAGAGACCCTTCACTCCATGAGAGAGCTTTTAAATGGGAAGGTCAGGACTTCTCTGACTCCAGGAAAAGGCTTAGGGAATTTTATTTTACCCCAGCATAGGCCTTTGGCTATACCTCCTGTTTTGACTGTGGTGGAAGATGTGTTTGCAGAGGCTTCTCTTAATCCTGATTCTTTGCCTCCTGCTCCTGTTAAGCCAGATAGGTATTACAGGGTGCCTGAAGCTCATAAGTATCTTTTTAAGAGTCCTAGGGCAGACCCAGAAACTGTTAGCCAGGGGCCTAAGGGTGTTAAGGCTTCTGTTGTCAAGAATCCGGTTCCTGCAGATAGAGGCCAGGGCCTTGGATAGATGGGGAAAGAAAGTTTATACTTCTTCCACCCTAGCCATGAGAGCTTTGAATTGCCAGTTTCATATGTTAAAATATCAAAATTATCTGCTTTCACAGTTGAAATCTAAGGTTGATGCTCTGGCAGAAGGTATTGATTGTAAAGAGTTACAAGATTTAGTGCATGTTTCTGAACAGGTGGGTAAGCATTCTTTGCAATGTGGTTTTGATGCTGTACAGGCGGCCTCTAGGGTGGCTGCCACTGGGTCAGTTCTTCGCAGGCATGCCTGGCTGAGGGATCAAAATTTATCTGACCATGTTAAAACTAGGATTTTGGATGCCCCTTTGCAATCTGATGTCTTGTTTGGTTCTCCTGTTGAGGCAGTTTTGAAGAAGATGGAAGACAAGGCTAAGTCTATGCAGACTGTTAAAGATTTTTTGCAGGTTCAGCCTCCAAAGTTTAGTAGAAATTGGCCTACTAAGGGGTGGACGTATCCTTCTTATGATTCCCAGTCTAGGGGGTAGATCTAGACGTGGCAGGGGCAGAGGTCAGGGCTCTTTCAGGCCTAGAACTGGGGGTTCTCCTGCACAGTCTTCGGGTGAGGGCAGGGGTCAGTCCTTTCGTAAACAGACCCAATGACCTACCTTTTCAGCTGCCAGAACCTTCTCGCCTGGCAGCACCTTTGAGAGGAAGGTTGGCACTTTTCAAAGAAAATTGGAGTTTGATTACCCAAGACAGATGGGTGTTGGATATCATACATCACGGGTACATGTTTTATTTCCATACCTTGCCTCCTTTCAAAGGCATGCCAGACATTCCTCCTCAACAAAGAATAGAGGCTCACAAGCAAATTTCTCTGTTACTCCAAATAGGGGCCATACAGCCAGTTCCTATGCCAGAAAGAGGCCTAGGATTTTATTCTCGCCTGTTCCTTGTACCAAAAAAGGGGAACACGTGGAGACCAATTTTGGATTTATCTATCCTCAACACTTATCTGGACATTCCCAAGTTCAAAATGTTGACGTTACAACAACTTTTACCTCTGCTGGGCAAGGATCACTGGATGGTAACTTTGGATCTCAAGGAGGCTTACCTTCATGTTCCTATCAGACTAAGCTGCAGGAAATATCTGCGTTGGACTGGGACTTCTCACTATCAGTTCTCTGCATTGCCCTTTGGCTTATCTACTGCCCAGAGTATTCTGAAAGTTCTGGCTCCAGTGATAGCTTTCTTCAGACTAAAAGGAATACAAATCTATCCTTATTTGGACGATTGCCTGATTCTGGCTCAAGGAAAGGACGAGCTTCTTCGTCATTTGGAATATGTGATAGCAGTGCTAAGATGCCTGGGGTATTCTGTGAGCGAAATAAAGTCCAGTCTAGTACCCTCTCAAGACATGTGCTTTCTGGGTGTAAGACTGAATACAGCATCCCAGATGGCCTTTCTAACCCCGGACAAACAAAAGAATCTTTCCCTTTACTTCCATCATCTTTCTCTTCAGTCCGGGCTGACTGCAAGGACAGTCCTTCAAGCCTTAGGGTTCATGGCATCTTGTATTCTGGTGCTTCCCAATGCCAAACTGCATATGAGGAAGTTGCAATGGTATCTCAAAAATTTATGGACTCAGCACTGCCAGGATCTGGACACTGCCATTCAAATAATACCTTGCATTCAAAAGGAATTTTTGTGGTGGGCTCAGGAATGTCACCTAAACAAGGGACTCTCTGTGACCCGGCCAGAGGTGAGTCAGATTCTAACAGATGCCTCAGACAAAGCTTGGGGAGCTCATCTAAACGGACAGTGGATACAAGACAAGTGGCCTGTCAGACTACTGCATCTACATATCAATTTGAAGGAGATGTTAGCAGTCCAGTTTGCATTAATAGCTTTCAAGGATTTACTTCTTCCAGGGCAGGTGTTGATTCTAACAGACAACACAACTGTCATATGGTACATCAACAAGCAAGGGGGAACACATTCTTATCCTCTATGCAGGCAAGCAATGATTTTGTGGGAGACTGCTCTCAGTTTACAACTAAGTCTTCAGGCAAGGTTTCTGCCGGAGCACAGAACTCCTTAGCAGACGTGTTAAGCAGTCAAATCATGGATCCCCACAGTGGAAACTGGATCTTCATGTATTTCAGAAATTGACAGTGTCCTGGGGAACTCCAGACATAGATCTGTTCGCTTCTCCACTAAACCACCAGCTGCCAAAGTTTTGCACGAAGAGGTTTCATCCCACAGCTTGGAAAGTGGATGCTCTTTCTTTCAGTTGGACAAATCTTCATGTGTATGCCTTTCCACCTCTGCCTCTCCTCCCAAAGGTACTTCTGAAGGTCAGACAGGACAAGCCAAGGATGATTTTGATAGCTCCAGATTGGCCTCGACAGCACTGGTACCCATTACTGAGAAGTCTAGTACGGAAGCCTCCATGGCCTTTGCCTTTGATTCCACATCTGTTGTCCCAGGAGGACAGCCATCTGCTCAATGTCAAGCTTCACTCTCTTCACCTAACAGCCTGGCATATTCTGTTTTAAACCATAGAGGGTCTCAACTTCCACATCAAGTTTTGAATGTGATTTTGGAAGCTAGAAGGCCTAGTACAAGGAAAGTGTACGCAGATAAATGGAAGAGATATTTGTTTTGGAGTGCAGCTAAGGATTTGGATGTTTCTGAGCCTGATTTAAGTGTGGCTCTTCAATATCTTACTGAGTTATTGGACAAAGGTTTGTCCTTCTCTTCTATTAAGATTCATGCTGCAGCAATTTCAGCTCACTATGACTGTGACCCACCATTGTTTTCTCATCCTTTGTTCAAGCAATTTCTTAGAGGGGCAAAATATAAGACCCCCACGAAGAGCTCCTACTCCTGCTTGGGATCTCAATTTTGTGTTGGAGAAACTCACTCTACAACCTTTTGAGCCTGCAGCGACTGCTGAGTTGAAATATTTGTCATGGAAGACTGCTTTTTTGTTGGCCATTACCTCTGCAAGAAGGGTTTCTGAATTGCAGGCCCTTATGGCAGTTGAGCCTTAATTTTTCATAAGGACAGGGTATCTTTGCGTACTAATCCTTCCTTTATGCCTAAAGTGGTTTCTAGTGTGGCTTTAAACCAAACTATTCATTTGCCTACTTTTTATGCAAATCCCCAAAATAAGGGGGAAAAGATTTTGCACACTTTAGATGTACACAGGCAGTTGCGATATTATTTGGACAGAACTAAAGGGTTCAGACAATCTCAGCAGTTATTAGTTTCTTTTGCTTTGTGCTCTCAGGGCAAGCCCGTGTCAAAACAAACTATTTCTAAGTGGATTGGATTTTGCATTGCTTTCTGTTATTCCCATCATGGCAAAGAGATTCCAGCTGGGATTAGGCCTCATTCCACTAGGGCTACTGCCACTTCAACAGCTTTTGTGAGGGGTGGCAACTAAGGATATTTTGGAGGCAGCCACTTGGAGTTCAGTGCATACCTTTTCTAGGCATTACCACCTTCCACTGTACTCTAAATCCAGGGCTGGTTTTGCCACTGCCGTGTTGCAGGGCATTTTGGCAGCTCCTGCTTCTATATGATTTGGCCATCCTCCCTTACCTCTGCTTTGGGATTCTACCCAAGTGTTAGGACTGCAGCAATGTGAGATGAAGAACATAGTACAGTTTTGTACCTACCATAAATGTAGATGTTCAAGATCCACATTGCTGCAGTCCAATTACCCTCCCTCCTTCCCTCTGTAGTGTGAGGTGGTTGTGTGGGTTGAGTTATCCATCTGAGGTATATTGTGCATATTGTATATATGTTGTATATATTGTACATATTTTTGGTATTAGGCTGGTTGGTTGTTTAGTTGTTGTCTTTGGGTTTGGACCTTTCTTTTTAGGGTCTTCTGACATCTGGGGCAAGAAAAGACTGAGGATAAGACGTCGGTCATGCGCATTTGTACCCTGACGTTCTGATGTCAGTCAAATGCGCCTTGACTGACGTCAGCCTTATACTCTGATATTCGGGCCGATCGAGGGACAGCGGACTACCCAAGTGTTAGGACTGCAGCAATGTGGATCTTCGAACATCTACATTTATGGTAGGTACAAAACTGTACTTTGTCTATCTCGCCTTCATTCTTGCTGGATGGGTTCGGAGCCGATCCTTGGCTCCGACTCGGCCAATACCAAAGCTCGAGAGCTAATTCCACCGGCTCGAGGCTCCCCCATATCCCACAATGCTAGGCGAGAACTCCTCAGATCTCGTTTGCCGCTTAGCTGACGAGGTGCTTTTTCCAACCGGCTCTGCAGGTTAGTTGTTTAGATAGTCTTTACTAATGTAGACCCCCTTAAGTTATTTTTTTCTGTAATATTTAGTTATTTGAATAGTTTTTTAACCACTCCCTTCCAATTTCTTCCCCTTTTTCCAAAAAATTTTTCAAGGGTTCTTCCCTTAGGCCTTTAGGGCCCTTTCCCTCCCCTCCTAGTAGTTGGAGTGACTGTTTTTTCTGGGGAAATTTTGTTAAGTTAGTGACTTAATTTAATTTAGTGTAATCTGTGTGTGAGTGTGAGTGATTGCACTATTGTTCTTTGGATATGTCTAAAGATTCGAAGGTCTCTGGCTTTAAGAAGTGTGACTCGTGCTGTCAGAAGATCTCTCTGACAGACGGTCACACTTCTTGTGTATACTGCCTGGGACCTTTACACCTGCAGGACTCTTGTGCTGTCTGTCATGGTTTCAGCCCTAGAGTCCTGCAGGAATGTAAAAATAAGCTAATTTTAAGAGGCTTATTGAAGCCTGAGGGTCCCCCGACAGTCCATGTCGGGGAAACCTCCTAAATCCTCCAGGCAGTCTGCTCCAGCGTCCGAGCCGTCCTCCGGAGGTTCTAAGACCGTTTTAATGGTTCAGTCATCGGCTCCGGCCTGAGCCGATGACTCTAGACCTACTACACATACTGTGTCCTCGGCTCCGGCTGGAGCAGAGACAGACGAGTCTAAGTCGGCTGCAACACTTTTGTCGGAACCGACTACTAGGAAAAGGTCCAGGTCTCCTATCGGCTCCGTTCATTTGGCTCCAGCCTCACCGCTCTTGTCTGAACGGAGCCATTGTCTGAACGGAGCCATAGGTCACACTCCTCTAGGTCCTCCAGACTTTCGGACCATAATTTGCAGAGAGTGGTGAGTAGACTTCTTAAGTCCGAGGGACTGGCCCAGATGTTACACAGCCCGACTCAGTCGATGGCTGCCCCTGTTCCATTAGGCATTCCTCCTCCAACTCTATCGAGTTGGGAGCCGGTGCTGCTTGGAGCCGAGACTGTGGGAACGTCAGAACAGATACCTTTCCTTTCTCCTTTTTGGAGGGATCTCTGCGCCGGACTTCCCTCATCGGCTCCAAGGGGGCGAGTGACATCAGACCCTTGTCTGACCCCCGCTCTCCCTCTCGGTGCTTCGGCGCTGGTTAGTTCGGCTCCGACATTGGCTTCAGAGCCATCCTTGTCGGTGCCGGCGGAGGTTTTCAGCTTTTCGGAGCGGAGACCTTTGGCCCTGCCTGATAGGGGTGCCTTTGAGGTCATGCGGAGCGTGTTAGAACCTGGTTCTACTCCACAGTCTGCTCCAACAGCTCCTCCCTCTACAGTGCCTGCGGTGATTTCTTCTCACCCCCTTGCTTCGGACCGTAGAAAATCTGTGCCTCAAGTTTCCCCAGTGGGAATTTCCACCTCTTCCGAGGCCTCTCCTGATCTTGCAGAGGAACCCCCTAGGAAGAGGCAGTGCAAGAGGAAGCACATTGACTCCCCTGAGTCTGTCACCTCTGACACTGATTTGGAAGATTCTGAGGGTTCCCCTCTGTCCCCCTCTGAAGATGTCTCCTTTGCAGACATACTGGAAATCCTGAAGCAGAGGGGGAATTGGCCAGCCCTTAACCCTTCAGAGGACGAATCAGTGTACCTTGAGGCATTTGGTTCTCGACCTTCCACCTCCTGGGTGTCCCCTCCCTTTGACCCACTCATGGAAGTGGTTGCGAGGAAGGCTTGGACGGCTCCTGACTCAGTGGAACCCACCCCTAGGAGGCCGGCCAAATTTATCACTGCCCCCAAAGACAAGGAGTTTTTGTCCAAAGGTGTCTCTGTGGATGCCATGGTGGTGGCTGCTGCCACCAAGAAGGAATTAGCGGATCCTTCGGTGCCTGTCCATTCTCCTAATAAGGAATCTAGGACCATGGACAGGCAGTAAGGCGGATGTTCTCATCAGCGACCTTTTCCATGCGTTCGCTGAATTACCTGTGTCATTTCACTCGTCTCCAGAGGGACTTGCTCAAGGAAATGAGTGAAGTGTTGAAGGACCCATCAGCTGCGGGTTTTCAAGATAGGATGAACTCCCAGCTGGCTACCCTTAATTCAGTGGTTAACTCCTCCATGCGCCTGATTTCGTACGCGGCTGATGGAGCGAGCAGAGCCGCAGGTACAGGGGTGGCTTTACGTTGCCATGCCTGGATGTGGCTATGTAGCTTTGCAGACCCTTTAAAGGCGTCTTTCACTAACTCCTCTTTTGACGGATCATCTCTCTTTGGTCCACAAGTGAAGGATACTCTGAGAAGGTGCGAGGTAGAAGGTAAGACTCTGCTGTCTGAGTCCATTTTTCTACCCCTTCTAGGCCTTACCCCAAAGGTCAGAAGGGGGGGGGGAGATGTGGTTCCGCAAACAACCACAGGGAGTCTTACCGGACGCACAGAGTCGATGTCCTTCAAGAATGCAACTGCAGTCCTGACATATGGGTTGTCCTGCCTCAGGCAGCCCTTCAGTTGGCCGGATTCTAAAGTCTGGGTCTGGCGTCGGCTGATGTCGCCTCCTCCCCGACGTCAGAGCGGCTGGGGTATAAAGGCATCAGCCGACGCCATCTTCTTCAGTCTTTCTTGCCGTGCGGTGCCCGAAGCAGAAGCAGTTCGTAAGTGCCGGTCGGTCAGCTCCTGTGTTTTCAGTTACCGAAGTCATCTGAAAAGCTAAGTACCCCATAGGGGAACATTTTTTCTTGCCTCAGCCAATGTCAGAACAAATTGAGAAAGTTAATTGTTTGTCTTGTGGTAAACAAATACCTCATAAGGACTTCCATTCTTACTGCCTCCCTTGCCTGGGCCGAGATCACGACATCTCGGCCTGTGCTTGCTTTAATAAGTGCACTCTCAGGCGCCGGGCAGAATTTGCCGAAAACTTTTTGGGCGAATCCTACTCTTACATCATGCCGTCGGAACAACCGACAGCACAACCTAGCAAAAAAACGTAAGGACCGGGACCGACACCCTCTGCCCGTGTCTTCCACCGATAGTACTCCTAAGCCCTCCGCGAGTGCTTCGGCCCCTTCGGAAGCGATTATTCAACCGCTCCAGGCCGACGACACTGCGTTACCACGCTCTTCGGTCTCGGAGACTACACCGGTGCCGGTTGTTGATTTTCCCCCAGAAACCGAAGTTCTCGATCTTCCCGACACCATTCCTGTGGACAAGGTTACCCCTGCACGTGGGGCAGCTAGGCCTCCTGTATCCATGTCCATCAAGGCCTTTGCACGTGCTAAGGCCGCCAGCCAGGCCAAGGCCCATCCTAAACCTACCTCACAGGCCCCTTCTGATAGACAGATTATGTCTCTTGCTGCAGATCTAATCTCTCTTATCAGGGGGTCTCAGCCCCATCCAGACAGAGGTTCTCAGCCACCTGCAGAAAAAAGGCCTAGAACTGAGCAGGCAGACAACTTCTCTTCAGATGAAGCCTCTGGGGATTCAGAGCATTCAGACACCCAAGAAGAATCCTTCCAAGCCTATGAGAACTCTGATGCTGGGGAATCAATTCCCTCAGCTTCTCCTCCGGAGGATTTTTCTTTCGGTGAAGTCCTCCACTCCATGAGGGAACTTTTTAAGTGGCAGGGTTAGGAATTTTCTGATTCTAGGAAAAGGCTTCGTACCTTCCTCAAGTTACCCCAGCACAGACCTTTGGCTATCCCTCCAGTTTTGGATGTTCTGGATGATGTATTCTCAGACTCCAGTGCTTCCCCTGATTCTCTCCCTCCTGCTCCTGTCAAGCCAGACAGATATTACAGGGTCCCTGACACTCGCAAGCATTTCTTTAAGGCCCAATCTGTGGATCTAGAAACTATTTCACAGGGCCCCAAAGGAGTGGCTTCCTCCTCGGCCAAAAATCCACTTCCAGCTGACAGGGAAGCAAGGTCCCTAGAGAGATGGGGTAAAAAAGTTTATACCTCTACCACCCTTGCCATGAGGTCACTTAACTGCCTTTTTCATATGTTTAAGTACCAGGATTATTTACTGGATGATTTGCAGAAAAAACTAGCCTCTCCTGAGCCTATAGATAGAAAGGCATTGCAGGATTTGGTTCATAATTCTCAGCAGGTTAGCAACCATTTTCTTCAGTGTGGTTATGATGCATTGGAGTCTTCATGTAGGGCAGCTATGACAGGGGCTGTTATTCGTAGACATGCTTGGTTGAAAGAGCAGCCGCTGCTGGATCATGTTAAAGTTAAGCTCCTGGACGCACCTCTGGATAAACAGAAGCTATTTGGTGCATGCTCAGGATGTGTTGAAGTCTATTGAGGAGAAGGCAAAATCAGTACAGACAGTAAAAGATTTCCTCCAGGTTCAGCCACCCAGATTCAGCAGGAATTGGCCTTCAAAGAATTGGTCCTTTCCAGACTCAGACAAGTTTCAAAGGGGAAAGAACAGGCATGCTCGAGGTAGAGGGCAACACCGAGGCTCCTACAGGGGCCGCCAATGGCATCCTCATAATCAAAGAAGTGGCACAGGTAGTTCACCTGCACCACAGGGACAATCACAATGACTTACCTATCACTCCGCCTACCAAGGCTCAAAGAGAAGCACCTCTAGGCGGAAAATTATCTCTATTCTCAAACTGGCACATTATAACAAAGGACAATTGGATTCTGGACATAATAGACAGAGGTTACAGGTTCCACTTCCATACTTTACCAACAGGACAAGGCATGCCAAACCTGCCACAAAATCAAAGGGCAGAGGCACTCAGAGAAGTCTCAAAGCTGTTACAAATAAAAGCAATAGAGAAGGTTCCTCCTCAGGAACAAGGCCAGGGATTTTACTCAAGACTGTTCCTTGTTCCAAGAAAAGAAAAGCAATGGAGGCCTATTTTGGACTTGTCCGTTCTAAATACTTTTCTCATGGTGCCAAAATTCAAGATGCTGACGTTACAGCAACTTCTTCCCATGCTGGGCAAGGGGTCTTGGCTGGTTACTCTGGACCTCAAGGAGGCATACCTGCATGTCCCTATCAGACACAGTTGCAGAAGATACCTCAGATTTCTTGCAGGAACAGAGCACTATCAATTCTCAGCATTGCCGTTTGGCTTATCTACTGCGCCCAGAGTATTCACGAAATGCCTGGCATCAGTAGTGGCACATTGCAGACTCCAGGGGATACAAATATACCCTTACTTGGACGACTGCCTCATTCAAGCAGACAGCAAACAAACCTTGATAAAACACTTGGATTATGTCATTAAATTGCTGCAGGCTTTGGGATACACAGTCAACATGCAAAAATCAAGATTGCTGCCATCCCAAGAGATTATCTTTCTAGGAGCAAAGCTGAACACACAGCTACAAATGGCCTTCCTCAGAGGAGAAACAAGAGCATTTAACAGATTACTTCAAAAGCCTAGCAAAATTATCCCACCTGACCGCAAGGAAAACCCTGCAGGCCCTGGGGTTCATGGCATCTTGCATTCTTCTAATCCCTCTGGCAAGACTACACTTGAGAAAACTGCAATGGTACCTAAAAGCTTGTGGTCTCAACACAGCCACAGCCTGGAAGACACAATACCACTCATACCATGCCTGCAAAGGGAATTTTTGTGGTGGGCTCAAGCAAGTCACTTAAATGAAGGAATGCCTTTCAACAAAGCTCCAACAACTCAAACTATTACAACAGACACCTCAGACCATGGATGGAGGGCGCACATGGATGGCAGATGCATTCAAGGGCAATGGACTCCCAAGGAAATGCATCAGCACATAAATCAAAAGGAGATGTTGGCAGTGATACATGCAATAGAAGCCTTTGGAACATCTCTTCAGCAAGGTCATCTGCTAATGAGGACAGACAACACCACAGTCATGTGGTACATAAACAAACAAGGGGGCACTCATTCCTACCCCCTCTGCAGACTAACAATGACTCTCTGGGAAAACTGCCTGAAACTGAACATCTACTTGCAATCCCAGTTTGTTCCGGGCAAGGACAGTGTTCTGGCAGACAGGTTGAGCAGAAATTTCTTGGATCCACACGAATGGATGCTACACCCACGCATACTCACACAAATAACTGCATGGGGAAGACCAGACATAGACCTCTTTGCATCTCATCTCAATCATCATCTGGAAAGGTTTTGCACAAGGATACGCCATCCTCTAGCCTGGAGAACAGATGCTCTATCCTTCAGCTGGAATGCCCTAGCAATTTATGCATTCCCTCCCCTACCTTTTAATCACCAAGGTGTTACTGAAGATCAAGGCAGAACAACCAAGAGGAATCTTGATAGCTCCAGACTGGCCAAGGCAACACTGGTATCCACTGCTACTGAGCATAACTCACACCAAACCGTGGCCCTTACCTCTATGGCCTCAGCTCCTGACTCGGCACAATTACAACACTGTTCATCAGAACCTGCAAACCTTAAAGCTGAAAGCTTGGAGAGTTCCATGACTGGGACCCATGACTCCCTCTCCAAAACAGTTCAGGAAATTTTGCTGGAGGCACGCAGACCTTCCACCAGAAAAACCTATTCGGCCAAATGGGAGAGATTCATCATCTGGAATGTCAACAGGGGCCAGGATGCATCACTGATGAACATACCTCAGATATTAGAATACTTGGCAGAAATGTTTCACAGTGGCCTCCCATACTCTTCCATCAAAATCCACGTTTCAGCTATCTCAGCACATTACAACTGTGATCCACCTGTGTTTTTGCATCCCTTGCTAAGACAGTTTCTAAGGGGTATAAAGAATATCAAACCTCCAAGGAAACAACCAACTCCTGCATGGGACCTCAATTACGTCTTGGAAAAATTAACTCTTCCTCCCTTTGAACCAGCAGCATCTTCAGAAATGCAATTTCTCTCTTGGAAAACGGTTTTCCTGTTTGCAGTCACCTCAGCAAGAAGAGTCTCTGAGATACAGGCCCTCGTGGCAGTTCCTCCTTTTCTCATCTCATCAGGACAGAGTTTCCCTTAGGACCAATCCTTCCTTCATGCCTAAGGTGATATCCAGAGTGTCTCTAAACCAAGCAATTCACCTGCCTACTTTCTTTCCTAACCCTCAAAACAAAGGGGAAAAGCTGTTGCATACTTTAGACATTCACAGACAGCTACGCTACTACTTGGACAGAACAAAGTCTACCAGGAAGTCTGACCAACTGTTTGTAGCTTATGCTGCTGGGGCACAAGGAAAGGCAGTCCCCAAACAAACCATCTCAAAATGGATTGGACACTGCATCAGATTCTGTTACTCTTTCCATGGAAAAAGTGTGCCAGCCAATATTAGACCACACTCCACCAGAGCTATGGCCACTTCCACAGCCTTTCTAAGAGGAGTGGCTACAAAAGATATTCTAGAGGCTGCTACATGGAGCTCCGTGCATACATTTACCAAACACTACAACCTGCCATTGTACTCCAGATCCCGAGCAGGCTTTGCTTTGGCAGTCCTGCAGGGCCTTCTAGCTACACCATCTCTGGCTTAGGCCTACCACCCCCAGCTTGGCTATGGTATTCAACCCATATGTCAGGACTGCAGTTGCATTCTTGAAGGACATAGCACAGTTTTGTACCTACCATAAATGTAGATGTCTGATAGATATGCAACTGCAGTCAGGTTTTCCCTCCCTCCTACCCCTCTGATGTTCTTCATTCCACATTGCTGCAGTCCTAACACTTGGGTAGTCCGCTGTCCCAGTCGGCCCGAATACCAAAGTATATGGCTGACGTCGGTCAAGGCGCATTAGTCTGACGTCAGGACGTCAGGGTACAAATGCGCATGACCGACGTCATATCCTTAGTCTTTTTTGCCGCATGGTCCGATGCAGAAGCAGTTTTGCGAGTGCAGGTTGACGTTCTGAAATTTTCTGAAGTCGGAGTTTCAGACCGAATCAAAGTTGGCTAAGTACCCCGTTGGGGAATATTTTGGTTTTTTCTTGCCTCAGTATTTAACCGGATGTCAGAAAAAGTGAATAACTGTATTTCTTGTGGGAAACAGATACCTCATAGGGATTACCATACCTTGTGTATACCTTGTTTAGGGCCTGAGCACGACGTTGTTGGATGTTGCTCTTGTGCTAGATTTAACAAGCGCACTATAAAGAGAAGGTTAGACTGTGCCAGGTTAGTTTTTGGGAAGCGTTGTAATTATAAAATGCCGTCGGATGCTCCGACGCCTTCCAAAAAGCGCAAGGACAAAGCTGCAAAGCCTAGGTTGGAAGAACCGTCAGTCCCGGACGTCGGTTCTTTAGAAGGCTCAGTGGAGCCGGAGGTTCTGCCAGGAGTTTCTTTGGAGTCTCAGGGAGAGACTTTACTGTTACAGGATGTGTCCTCTCAGGAGGTAGGCCAGGCTGAGGGGGCTTCTCAGGTGGCTGTTCTTCCCTCTCTTCCTAAGGTGGTTAGAGCCTCCCCTTCTGTTTCCAAGGCTTCTTTGAGAGGCAGGCCAGGTTTAACTTCAGTGGGGGTTTCTCCTAGCTCTTCAGGATCTTTGCCTAAAAAACATATGCTTAAAATGGCAGAAGATTTGATTACTATGATTAGAGGTTCTATGCCCCCTCCTGATAAAAGGCCTAGGGTGGAACCTGAGTTTGAGAGTTTTGAGCAGTGTTCGGAGGCTTCTGAGTCTTCGGCTGAAGACGTGCAGGAGTATCCTCCTTATTCTGATTCTGATGTGGATGATTCTACTCCTTCAGCTTCTCCTCCTGAGGATTTTTCTTTTTCAGAGACTCTTCATTCCATGAGGGAGCATTTTAAATGGGAAGGTCAATATTTCTCTGATTCCAGGAAGAGGCTTAGGGAATTTTTGTTTTTGCCCCAGCATAGGCCTTTAGCTATACCTCCTGTTCTGAATGTGGTGGAAGATGTTTTTGCAGAGGCTTCCCTGAACCCTGATTCTTTGCCTCCTGCCCCAGTTAAACCAGATAGGTACTATAGGGTGCCTGAAGCTCATAAGTATCTTTTTAAGAGTCCTAGGGCAGACCCGGAAACTGTTTCTCAGGGGCCTAAAGGTGTTAAGGCTTCTGTTGTTAAAAATCCTGTTCCTCCTGATAAAGAGGCAAGGGCTTTGGATAGATGGGGAAAGAAAGTGTATACTTCTTCCACTTTAGCCATGAGGGCGTTGAATTGCCAGTTTCACATGCTAAAATATCAAAATTATCTCCTTTCACAATTGAAGTCTAAGGTGGATGCTCTGGCGGAAGGTATTGAGTGTAAAGAGTTGCAGGATTTAGTTCATGTGTCTGAACAGGTGGGTAAGCATTCCTTGCAATGTGGTTTTGATGCTGTGCAGGCCTCCTCGAGGGTGGCTGCCACTGGTTCTGTTCTTCGAGGCACGCCTGGTTGAGGGATCAGAATTTAGCTGAGCATGTTAAGACAAGGATTTTGGATGCTCCATTACAGTCTGATGTGTTTGGTTCGCCTGTGGAAGCAGTTTTAAAGAAAATGGAGGACAAGGCTAAGTCTATGCAGACTGTTAAAGATTTTTTGCAGGTGCAGCCTCCGAAGTTTAGTAGAAATTGGCCTACTTAAGGGATGGACATATCCTGCTTATGATTCCCAGTCTAGGGGTAGGTCTAGACGTGGTAGGGGCAGAGCTCAAGGTTCTTTTAGGCCTAGAACAGGGAGTTCACCTGCTCAGTCTTCTGGTGAGGGCAGGGGTCAGTCCTTTCGTAAACAGGCCCAATGACCTGCCTTTTCAGCTGCCAGTACATTCTCGTCTGGCAGCACCTTTGGGAGGAAGGCTGGCTCTTTTCAAAGAAAATTGGGATTTAATTACCCAAGACAGATGGGTATTGGATATCATTCACCACGGTTACAGGTTTTATTTCCATACCTTGCCTCCTTTCAAAGGCATGCCAGACATTCCTCCTCTACAAAGAAAAGAGGCTCACAAGCAAATTTCTCTGTTACTCCAAATAGGGGCCATTCAGCCGGTTCCTGTGCCAGAAAGGGGCCTAGGATTTTATTCTCGCCTGTTCCTAGTACCAAAGAAGGGGAACACGTGGAGACCAATTTTGGATTTATCTATCCTCAACACTTATCTGGACATTCCCAAGTTCAAAATGTTGACGTTACAACAGCTTTTACCTCTGCTGGGCAAAGATCACTGGATGGTAACTTTAGATCTCAAGGAGGCTTACCTTCATGTGCCTATCAGGCTAAGTTGCAGGAAGTATCTGCGTTTTCGAGCTGGGAATTCCCATTATCAGTTCTCTGCATTGCCCTTTGGCTTATCTACTGCGCCCAGAGTATTCACAAAGGTTCTGGCTCCAGTGATAGCTTACTTCAGGCTAAAAGGAATACAAATCTATCCTTACTTGGACGACTGCCTGATTCTGGCTCAAGAAAAGGAAGACCTTTTACAGCATTTGGAATATGTGATAGCAGTGCTAAGATGCCTAGGGTATTCTGTGAACGAAATAAAGTCCAGTCTAGTACCCTCTCAAGACATGTGCTTTCTGGGTGTGAGACTGAATACAGCAGCCCAGATGGCCTTTTTAACCCCGGACAAACAAAAGAATCTTTCCATTTACTTCCATCGTCTATCTCTTCAGTCCGGGCTGACTGCAAGGACAGTCCTTCAAGCCTTAGGGTTCATGGCATCTTGTATTCTGGTGCTTCCCAATGCCAAACTGCATATGAGGAAGCTGCAATGGTATCTCAAAAATGTATGGACACAGCACTGCCAGGATTTGGACACTGTCATTCAAATAATACCTTGCATTCAAAAGGAATTTTTGTGGTGGGCTCAGGAATGTCACCTAAACAAGTGACTCTCTGTGACCCGGCCAGAGGCGAGTCAGATTCTAACGACAGATGCCTCAGACATTGCTTGGGGAGCTCATCTAAATGGAAAGTGGATACAAGACAAGTGGCCTGCCAGACTACAGCATCTACATATCAACATGAAGGAGATGTTAGCAGTCCAGTTTGCATTGATGGCTTTCAAGGAGTTACTTCTTCCAGGGCAGGTGTTGATTCTAACAGACAACACAACTGTCATGTGGTACATCAACAAACAAGGGGGGACACATTCTTACCCGTTATGCAGGCAAGCAATGATTTTATGGGAGACTGCGCTCAGCTTGCAACTAACTCTTCAGGCAAGGTTTCTGCCGGGAGCACAGAACTCCTTAGCAGATGTGTTAAGCAGACAAATCATGGATCCCCACGAGTGGAAACTGGATCTTCATGTATTTCGGAAATTGACAGTGTCATGGGGAACTCCAGACATAGATCTGTTCGCTTCTCCACTAAACCACCAGCTGCCAAAGTTTTGCACAAAGAGGTTTCATCACACAGCTTGGAAAGTGGATGCTCTTTCTTTCAGTTGGACAAATCTTCATGTGTATGCCTTTCCACCTCTGCCTCTTCTCCCAAAGGTGCTCCTAAAGGTCAGACAAGACAAGCCAAGGATGATTTTAATAGCTCCAGATTGGCCTCGGCAACACTGGTACCCATTACTGAGGAGTCTGGTAAGGAAGCCTCCATGGCCTTTACCTTTGATTCCGCACCTACTGTCTCAGAGGGACGGTCATCTGCTCAATGTCAAGCTTCACTCTCTTCATCTAACAGCCTGGCATATTCTGTTTTGAAACACAGCAGGTCTCAACTTCCTCAACAAGTTTTAAATGTGATTATGGAAGCCAGAAGACCTAGTACAAGGAAAGTGTACGCAGAAAAATGGAAGAGATTTTTATTTTGGAGTGCAGCAAAGAATTTGGAGATTTCTGAGCCTAATTTGAGTGTGGCTCTTCAATATCTTACTGAGTTATTGGACAAAGGTTTGTCTTTCTCCTCCATTAAGATTCATGCTGCAGCAATTTCAGCTCACTATGATTGTGACCCACCATTGTTTTCGCATCCTTTGTTCAAGCAATTTCTTAGAGGGGCAAAGAATATAAGACCCCCGTAGAGCTCCTACTCCTGCTTGGGATCTCAATTTTGTGTTGGAGAAACTTACTCTACAACCTTTTGAGCCTGCGGCTACTGCTGAATTGAAATACTTGTCATGGAAGACTGCTTTTTTGTTGGCCATTACTTCTGCAAGAAGGGTTTCTGAATTGCAGGCCCTTATGGCAGTAGAGCCTTTTTTGATTTTCCATAAGGATAGGGCATCATTACGTACTAATCCTTCCTTTATGCCTAAGGTGGTTTCTAGTGTGGCTTTAAACCAAACTATTCATTTGCCTACTTTCTATGTAGATCCCCAAAATAAGGGGGAAAAGATTTTGCACACTTTAGATGTACACAGGCAGTTGCGTTATTATTTAAGCAGGACTAAGGATTTTAGGCAGTCTCAGCAGTTGTTTATTTCTTTTGCTTTGAGTTCTCAGGGCAAGCCTGTGTCAAAACAAACTATTTCTAAGTGGATTGGGTTTTGCATTGCATTTTGTTATTCCCATCATGGCAAGGAGATTCCAGCTGGGATTAGGCCTCATTCCACTAGGGCTACTGCCACTTCAACAGCATTTCTAAGGGGGGTGGCAACTAAGGATATTTTGGAGGCAGCTACTTGGAGTTCAGTGCATACTTTCTCTAAGCATTACCACCTTCCTCTCTACTCTAAATCTAGGGCTGGTTTTGCCACAGCTATTTTGCAAGGCATGTTGACAGCTCCTGCTTCTTTATGATTTGGCAGCCTCCCTTACCTCTGCTTTGGGATTCTACCCAAGTGTTAGGACTGCAGCAATGTGGAATGAAGAACATAGTACAGTTTTGTACCTACCATAAATGTAGATGTTCGAGGATCCACATTGCTGCAGTCCAATTTACCCTCCCTCCTTCCCCTCTGTATTTAGGGGTGGTTGTGTGGGTGAGGTTATACTCTTGTAATTTTGTATATATTGTACATATTTTTGGTGCAGGAGTGTTTGGTGTTTGTGGTTTTGGCCTTATCTTTTTAGGGTCTTCTGACATCTGGGGCAAGAAAAGACTAAGGATATGACGTCGGTCATGCGCATTTGTACCCTGACGTCCTGACGTCAGACTAATGCGCCTTGACCGACGTCAGCCATATACTTTGGTATTCGGGCCGACTGGGACAGCGGACTACCCAAGTGTTAGGACTGCAGCAATGTGGATCCTCGAACATCTACATTTATGGTAGGTACAAAACTGTACTTTTTTGCCCTTGGGTCCATTTCCCCCCTTTCCTATAAGCTGGGGATATCTGTTATGGTTTATCTGTTTATTACTGTTGTGCATGTCTGAATTTTTTGTTTATCCATTCACAAAATTTAGCCTTCCTTGGAGGGCAGCTGGCATCTGGGGCAAGAAACACTGAAGAAGATGGCGTCTGCTGATGCCTTTATACCCCAGCCGCTCTGACGTCGGGGGGGGGGGGGAGACATCAGCTGACGACGGACCCAGACTTTGGAATCTGGCCGACCGAAGGGCTGCCTGAGGCAGGACAACCCATATGTCAGGACTGCAGTTGCATATCTATCGGACATCTACATTTATGGAAGGTACAAAACTGTACTTTTTCCTCCTAGAGGCAGAGGGGGGAACAATAATAATAGATGCCATCCTAGAGGCAGAGGGGGCCCGCAGAATCAGGGTAGTCGAGAAACTTTCTCTGACAAACCCTTTCAGCACCCCTGAGGGGTTGCCCGACTGTCCACTTTCGGAGGCAGTCGGGGGAAGATTATCTCTGTACCCAAAAGCCTGGCTCTCCCTTACTCAAGACAAGTGGGTACAGTCTATCATATCCGAAGGCTACAGAATCCTTTTTATTCGCATCCCATAACAGTCCGGAAAATCCCTTCCAGACGTTCCACCCAGTCAAAGGGAACAAGCAGCACTAGAAATTTCAAAGCTGCTAGCAAAAAGAGCCATTCAACCAGTTCCAGCAGACCAACAAGGATCCGGAATTTACTCCAAATTCTTTTTGGTTCCAAAAAAAAACAGGGGACTGGAGACCCATTTTGGATCTCAGCAACTTGAACAAGTTTGTCAAGAAAACGAAATTTCGGATGGTCACGCTGCAGTCCATCCTGCCCTTTCTGGGCCAGGACAACTGGATGTGCTCTATAGATCTCCAGGATGCGTACTATCACATCAAAGTGAACAGACGATCCAGGAGATTTCTCCGCTTCAGGCTAGGGGCCAGTCATTTCCAGTTCAGAGCCCTGCCCTTTGGTCTCACTACAGCCCCCGAGTGTTCACCAAATGCATGGCAGTGGTTGCCGCTCATTTGAGGGGCCAGGGATTCCAGGTGTTTCCGTATTTAGACGACTGGCTTTTGACTGCCACCACCAGGCATCTTCTTCTCTTAGCCAGAGACTACACCTTACGAACCTGTCAGGATCTAGGCATCTCGGTAAATTACGAAAAGTCTGTCTTGTCGCCTTGTCAATCTATTATTTTTATAGGCACAAGATTAGACAGTCAGTCTGTCAGCCAGACTCACAGAACAAAGAGTAGCAGACATTCACAAGCAGATTTCCCTTCTCTTACGACAGAACAAGGTCAAGGTCAGACTAGTTTTGAAAGTCCTAGGGATTATGGCGGCGGCTATTCCTCTCCTCCCCTTAGCCCGCTTTTACATGAGGATTCTACAGCGGATGCTTTTCACTCAGTGGTCCTTTCAACTTCTACCAATGTCCCACACTATCAGCATAACTCAGTCATGCAGGAATCATCTTCTATGGTGGGTTACTCCCCTCCCCCCAACTTCTTCTAGGCAGACCATTCACCCCCCCGCCCCCGGCTGCAACTCTGACAACGGACGCCTCCCTGATAGGGTGGGGGGGGGTCATTACCAGGGCAGGACAGTCCAGGGCACGTGGCAGCCGATAGAGTGCCACTTGCACATAAATGTTCTAGAGATGAGAGCAGTGCTTCTAGCGTTGCAAGCCCTTCAAGACTCTCTTCCCAAGGGAACCATAGCAATTCAGACGGACAGTATGTCCGTAGTGTGGTACATCATCAAACAAGGTGGAACCAAATCTTACCCCTTATGTCGAGAAGCACTCAGACTGTGGCAATGGGCGATCTCTTCTCAGCGCTTCCTGATAGCAACGCACATTCCCGGCAAGTCCAATGTGATAGCAGACAGATTGAGCAGAGCAATCCTCATGCCTCACAAGTGGTCTCTGAAGAAATTAGTGTTGGAAGAAGTTTTTTGAACTTGGGGCCATCCTTGCTGCGATCTTTTTTCCACTCCCCAAAACAGCAAGTGTACCGAGTTCTTCACCCTTTTTCCCTTACCAGGTCATCCCATCAGAGGCGCTCTAGCTCACGATTGGCTTCCGGGGCTCCTGTATGCCTTTCCCCCCTTCCCACTGATACCTCAGCTGATTCGGAAAGCCATTGCTCTGAAGGCCTTAATGATCCTCATTGCTCCTTATTGGCCTCGACAAGTTTGGTTTCCCTTTCTTCATCGTTACCTTTTGGCGCAACCATGGCATCTGGACCCAGTTCTAGATCTCTTGATCCATCAATCGGATCAACTGCACCAATCCCTTCCTTCTCTGAACCTCACAGCTTGGTTCCTCCAATTCCAACCTTAGCCAGGCTTCCCTTAATATCTAACTCAGTTAGAGATATTCTGATAGCTTCTCATAAGTCTTCTACCCGGAAGATTTATAGCAGCAAATGGAAACGTTTCCCTTTATGGGCAGTGTCCAAGAGTATAGACCCCTTTACTGCTCCTATTCAGTCCATTCTTGATTTCCTAGCTGAACTTTTCCAAGCAGGCTCTTCTCCTACTATCAGAGTTCAATTGGTGGCTATATCTAATTTTCATGTGGGAGTGTCAGTCTTCTGTCATGTCCCACAAACTCTGTAAAGCCTTTCTCAAGGGAGTTTTTCTTAAGCCCCCTGTCAGGGATCCACCTCCTCCATGGGATCTGAACTTGGTTCTAGCATCTTTGATTCTACCCCCCTTTGAACCTGCAGCTTCATGTTCTATGAAGTTGCTGTCTTGGAAAACGCTTTTTCTAATAGCCATCACTTCGGCTAGAAGGGTTTCGGAACTTCATGCTCTATGCTGTCGTCCTCCGTATCTAATTTTTCACAAAGATAGTTTCCTTGCGCACCAATCCATCCTTTTTGCCTAAAGTGGCCTGTCAAACAAACCTGAATCAAACTATTGATCTTCCAGTTTTTTTCCCCAATTATGACAATAGGTCAGAACAAAAATTGCACTCTTTAGATGTTCATCGCCAACTAAGGTATTATTTAGACAGTACTAAACAGCTCAGAAAAATTGACCAGCTGTTTGTTTCCTATGCGGAAGGCAAGATGGGTCTTCCAGTCTCTAAAGTGTCACTTTCGAGATGGCTTACTTCTACGATTACCTATATTTATGAGATCAGACACCTACAATTGTCCTCTAAGCCTAGAGCTCAACTCTACAAGGGCATTAGCTACATCCATAGCCTTTCAGGATAGGCTGCCTATTGACTCTGTTTGTTCAGCAGCAACTTGGGCCTCACCTCATACCTTCATTTCTCATTACAAGTTGGACATAGCCTCCAGAGACCGTGCCAACTTTGGTTCCACTGTTCTCAAGAGTCTGTTCCGATAGGCCACCCGGGACAAGGTGCTAGGGACGCGGTCCCATCCAGCAAGAATGAAGGCAAGATAGACAACTTAACATTAAGAAGTTATGTACCTACCATAACGTTCCATGTTAGTTGTCTTCTTCTCGCCTTCTTTTTTGCGTCCCACCCTCCTTCCCCCTAGCCTGGAGAGACCTAGAGGAGATAATTTGTGACCTCTAATCTTTGTCCCACTGTTTTACCACCTCTATATATTTCCTCTTAGGTTTGAGTCGCCTCACATTCAGCCCTATAGAGGTGGTTTACCCTTCTCCATATTATGGAGACCTTTTTTCTTGCTTGGCCTAGCTTTCAAATGAGATCTGAGGAGTTACCGCCTAGCATTGTGGGATATGGGGGAGCCTCGAGCCGGTGGAATTAGCTCTCGAGCTTTGGTATTGGCCGAGTCGGAGCCGAGGATCGGCTCCGAACCCATCCAGCAAGAAAGAAGGCGAGAAGAAGACAACTAACATGGAGCGTTATGGTAGGTACATAACTTCTTAATTTCTTTACTTTTGCCGATAAAGATAAAGCCTTGGCTGGGTTTAAGAAATGTGACAGGTGTTGACAGAATTCCATTTTCGGATGCCCACACACTGTGTGTACTGTTTGGGTCTGCTCCATCTGCCAGAAAACTCTTCAGTATGTCTTGCTTTCAACCCAGGAGCTCTGTTTGAATGCAAGATTACTTCTCTCTTCCTTTAGTGAGGCATTATCTGGAGTTCCCCCTCTACAAGTATTTCTTCGACATCTTCTAAATATTTGGACAAGTCTGAGACCTTCATTGGATCCGATAACTTCCTTGGATTCTAAGAAAAAGATTGTCATCTGATCCTACTTCAACCTTGTATCCTAAATTAAGAGAGACTCCTTGGATTCAACCACACTATCGGACCAAAACCAAAAATCGCTTCTGATGCACCTGATCAGAGTGCTTCAGATCTGACACGGAAAGCATGGGATTAGACGCCCAGCATTCAGTGTCTCACGAGAACCAGATGCTCTCCATCATTGGACCCAGTCCACCCTAGGTTTCTTTGCCCTTTTTGAGAGATGAAAATTCCCATCAGTAGGTCACACTTGCTCTTCCAGGAGCCTTACGGAAGAAGACCTGGAGAGTTTAGTGAGAGACACTCTTGAGCATGTCAAGTGCCCTATCGACTTCTATCCCTCTGGGTGAGATCTGACCTTCCACTATATCCCCTTTGCAAGTTCCTCCTCCAACTCCCATCTCGGTCTTGGAGTTTTTGGATCAGCATCTTACAGCATTGGGTACAAGTAATGTTTTATCCTTGGATCCAAAGCTCACTCTGAGCTCTTCGGTTCCATCTGATCCAGAGAGCTCTCAGAGCTGGGGCTAAACTGTCAGGTCCAAGGTGTCAGTTGACACCAATGTTTTCTGAGCCATTTCTGCACCTTGGGGCCTTGGCTCAGGATAATTCTGCTCTGACTCCATCATTAGGAGAGTTCCCGTCTGAGCAGAAGGGTACGATCCGAAGGAATGCCCTTACAGATCCAGGGTCTCTTGGGGTGGGGGGCTTGCGTTTGAGGCCATAGAGCCTTTTCTGCTTCCGTGACAGACTGTTCCCTTCCCCTTGGATCCTCAGTCTGCTGGCTTGCCATCTCTTCATCTGAAATCTCATCTATTCTCTGCATAGGGACAGCTGGTATTGAAACCCCATGTTCCCAGCAGGGTGTTCCCACCTCTTCTGTTGCCTCCCCAAAGCATCCGCAGCAGAAGACAGGCAGTTTTGGACAAAAGGAGTGCTTATAGATGCCATGGTCGTGCTGGCAGCCACAAAAGATTTCTTCAAATAAAGTTCCACTGCCAATCCACCGAACAAGGAGTCTGAGGTGATGGACAGGTGTTGGAAACATGTCTGTGCTTCATTGACCTTCTCCTAAAAATCTCTGAACTATTTAGTACATTTCACCAGATTGCAGAGAGACCTAATTAAGGAACTGTCTGATACTCGTTCAGGATTAGTTTCTGATGAGGTGCAGGCATCTGTTACCTCTGTTGGCTACCCTGCAATCTAGCTCCAATTCCTCCATGAGGCTTATTTTATATGCAGCCGAAGGAAACCTCAGGGTTAGCAGGTTCTGGCATTTCCATCAGGAGGCATGCCTAGATGCACTTATTTGATTTTCTTGAACCCTTCAAGTCTTAATTTCAGTGCTCCCTTTGATGGAACATCTTTGTTTGCCCACAGAGTTAAGGATACTTTATCCAGTTGTGAAAAAGGTTGGAAATATCCTGTCGTGGGCATACATTTTTACACACCTTAAAGACCCTTCTCCAGGAGTAAATGAGGTGCTACAAAACCGTGGTTCAAGAAGTCCCAGGGGTCCTTTCTTTGCTGAACATGGACGTGGATCCCCCAAGGGTATATGGGTGGAGCTCAAGTGGTAGATGCTGCCCTCACGGCAGATGTGGCCTGCAAAACCAAGGGTCCAGAGATACCTTTTCCGATCAACCCTTCCAGTGCTCCTAAAAGGAGGCCAAATTGTGCCCTTCTGGAGACAACTTGAGGTTGTTTAACCCTGCACCAGAGAGCCTTGCTAGAGATGACAACAGATACATGGGTGCAGAGAATCATTTCCACAGGTTGTACAATACCCTTTTCCGTTTCACCTCCACCCTCAAGAAACAGCCCCAGTATGCCACCTCATCAGAAGGAATAAGCAGCACTTCAAGTACAAAAGCTTCTAGAAAAGGAAGTCATCCAGACCAGATAAAATCTGAATTTACTCCAGACTCTCTCTAGTGCCGAAAGGGGAGTGGAGACCAATCTTGGATCTCATCATCTTGAACAAATCAGTTGTCACACCAAGTTTTGGATGGTCACAGTTCCGTCCATCTTGGGAAAAAATAATTGGATGTGCTTGTTATATCTTCAGGATGTGCATCGCATAAAGATGAACAGGTGGTCCAGAAGGTATATAAACATTCCAGAAGGTATATAAACATTCGTCTGGGAGCCAGTCATTACCAGTTCAGAGTTCTGTCCTTTTGTCTCGCCATAGTCCCAGAGATGTTCACCAAATGCATGGCAGTAGTAGCAGCTCACTTGGGACTGCAAGGATTCCAGGAGTTTCAATATTTAGACAACTGACTCATTGCTGCCCCGAACAGGCATCAAGTAACCGAGATGAGAGAGCATGTTTTTCAGACATGCTCTCATCTAGGGATAACCATAAACTACAAAAAGTCTCTTTGGAACCTACTCAGAATTTGGAATTTATATGTGCACTGTTCAGCACACAGTCAATGATTGCCTCAATGCCGCCTCCTAAGAGTTCAGACCTTAAGAACACTGGCCAAGCAAATCTGCAGTGCCAAGGTTTCAGCGCAATTAATCCTTCAGGCTGTAGGATCAATGGCAGCAGCAATAACTATCTTTTGCAAGATTTTACATGAGGATTTTACAGTGGATGCTATCTATGCAGTGGTCAATAGGTTAGCAACCTTTGTCATCCCTGATGCGTATTACTTAGATTTGCAAGATCTCAGGTGGTGGATTCAGAGTAGGTTCTACAAGGCTATCCATTCCTTCCACTCAGCCCAAGGCCATAGTGACCACTAAAACTTCCCAGTTGGGGCATTACCTGCAGAAAACTGTCCAAGGCACTTGGTCCCCCAAAGAGGTCAATTTGTATATCAATGTCCTAGAGGTGAGAGCACTGCTTTTAGCACTGCAGGCCTTTCAAGAAGCTATCCCCTCAGGGACAATCGCATTTCAGACAGACATGTCAGTTTGGTAAATCAACAAACAAGGAGGGACCAAGTCTTACCCTTGTGTCAAGGAACACTCAGAGTATGGCAGTTTTCGATCTCATCCAAACACTTTATTACAGCAATGCAAATTTGGGGGAATTCCAATGTGATAGCAAACAACCAAAGCAGGTACATTCTTCTACCTCACGAATGGTCTCTCAACAAGAATTTATTTTTTTATTTTACATTTGTTAACTGGTGGTGCCTGAGCCGAAAAGACAATTTTCAGCAGCAGCCCGGGGAGAAAAGCTCCACATAGAATAAGTAAATACATTTAGATATTTTGACATGATCAGTATATGCACAAATTACAATAGACATGTTTTTACAGTGGTATGCAGCTTGTCAACAGTTACAGTGGAGAGAGAACAAACAAGAAAATATTAATTTAAAAATAAACATAATAGATTTGTGGTGTACAGCTGAAGTTTGGAACATAGGTAGAAATGCATACATAGTACGCAGGTACAGTACATACATTGTGCATTAGCCAGTGATTGTAAGAGTGAAAACTATTATCAAGTACTCTAGGTTAAGTATGTGTACCTTATCCGCTTTCACTAGCCTGAGGAGCAGTCATGGCACTGCCAACTTTGCTTGATGTTGCTTAATGAGGTTTTTAAAGGAGGATTTGGACGATGTGTTTTGTATGCTAGTGGTGAGTGTATTCCATTTTTTAGCCACTGAACTATTATATAGTGCGTCTCCAAAGCTATTGTAGCTGTTGGTGACTTCTAGTAGTAGTTTGCTTGATTATCTGAGGCCTTTTAGTTGAGTGATGTACTAGGTTTTTGAGGGCAGGACACTTATTGGGGAGGTAATAGAATGACAGAGGCAGAGCTGTTTGTAGTTTAAGAGGTTGACAGTTCAAGCCAGTGGAGCGCTCTCAAAGCAGTACAGTAATGAGTTCTGTATGAGCAATTCACAGCAAAGCGGGCAATTCTGTTATAGTAGGCTTCCATTTTGCTTAGTTCAGTTTTGTTGAGATTAGTCAGAATGGGAGATGCATAGAGTAGGGTGGATAGAAGTTGGGAGCGAACAGTGGCTGATCTTGTGTTGGTAAGAAATGGTTTGATACGGTAGACTGATCCCAGTTTGGCATGTACTTTTTTAATAGTTGAGATGACTATCAAATTTTAGGTGGGAGTCTATGGTTATTCCCAGTAGCTTAGCCTGTGCCACTGGAGTGATTGAAGTAGCATTTGTGGAGTAGACAGTGAATTGACTTTAGTGTTTTTGTTAGAGCTGGTTGTAATCATTAGCTGAATTTTCTTTGGATTGGGGATAATTTGGGCTTTGGTTAGGTAGTTTTCAACGTCAGAAAATGCTAGTTGCGTTGTTTGCAGGAAGGTGGGAATGTTTTGTGCAGCACAGATTAAGGTAGTATCTTCTGCTTACTGAATGATGGATGGCATTCTTTGTGGAGGTAAGGAGGTCATTTGTGAAGATTGTGAATAGTAGTGGCAAATATGATTTTTCATAAGCGAGGCTAGCCTTGCTGTGATATTTTTGCTTCTCCTTTAAACAAATGCAGCAGCTACTTTGCATTGATTCCCCCTCCCACAGATGAGTCATTGAGGGTGTTGTACTTCATGATTGTCGCCCTGGCTTGCTTTATGCCTACCCACCAGTCACATTAATTTCCAAATTCTTGCAGAAAGCTGCCATGTTATCTTCCACCTTTTTGTCCTTGACAGATTTGGTTCCCCTTCCTTTGGCCTCACTCACTCCACCCACTGTGGATTCTAGTTTCTGCTCCATACCCTCCTGTTGCACCAAACAGGCATGATCCATCCGGACATGTATCGAATCTCAGGCTGTGACAGCCTGGCTTCTCCAATTCCATTAGAAGCTAGACAACCTATGCTTTCCTCTCCAGTCCATCAGATACTTTTACCTTCCCATTAGTCATCTATACGTAAACTCTAGTCTAGTAAATGAAAAAGATTTGCTTACTGGGCCCCCAAAATAAGGTTGATCCCTTTTCAGCTGCTTAGCATAATATCCTTGAATTTTTAGCCTTACTTTTTAAAGAAGCTAGCTGCTCCACAGTGAAAGTCCAGCTAGTGGTGGTATCAAATTTTCAATTGATTTGAAGGTGCTTCTGTTGGCTGCCATATGCTATGCAAAACCTTTTAATGAGGTACTCTTCCTCTCAGGCCACACTTAAGGGACCCTACTCCCCCATGGGACCTTAGTCTGGTACTGCAGCAACTTACTCAACCCACTTTTGAACCTGCAGCTAAACGTGACCTCAATTCTCTCCTGGAAATCTATTTTTCTAGTAGCCATTACTTCTGCCAAAAGAACTTGAGATTCAGGTTTTATCTTTGAAACCTCCTTACTTGATTTTTCTCAGACTGGGTCACTTTACGAACTAATGCTACCTTCCTCCCTGAAGTTGTTTCAGAGATTATTCAGTCTATTAACTTGCTGGTATTCTTAATTTTTTCTAACAAAGGTGAATACACTTTACATTTACTGGCTGTTCAGAGGCAATTATAATTTTACTTGCACGTGATAGAAAATATTAGACTGACCACATTATTTGTCTCTGACATAAAACTAGGAAAACCTGTTGCCAAAATTACTTTAACCAGTTGGTCGATGGATTGTGTTTTGTATATATAATAAATTGGGCATTACCTTATCCGTCAATGAGCTCATTCCACTAGAGTCATGGCTACTTCATTAGTCTTCCATTCTAGAGCTTCCATTGATAACATTTATGTAGCAGCAACTTCAGCTATTCCCCATACTTTTGTTACTCATTACAAATTGGACATGGTCTCCAGGGGCAAAGGCTCATTTGGTTCAGTGGTGCTCAGGAATAGTCGAGTCCACCCAGGGATTTAGGTAGCTGGGGAGTCTGTCCCATACGTTGAGGACAGAAGGTATATTTACCACACCAGTTAAAGAAGTTATGTACTCACCATAACATTCTGTGTTGTCCATTTTCATCCTTCAACTCCCCTCCCACCAACCCCTGTCCTGAAAACTCCTGGAAGAGAGTGAGTGTTTTTAAGTATATCACTTCCTTGGTACATAGCTCCACATATAGTCTCCTCTATCTGTAACAGCAGTACGTCTTTCTGCTCTTATTAGCAAACAAGATCTGAAGTACTTTGGGTTGGTGCATTGAGGGTAAGTGAGTAACTCAAGAGGTTTCTGGTTGCCACGAGCTTTTGCAACGGCTGAGTCTGGTTCTAGGTATCCAATCTGAACCCAGAAGTTGAAGAATGAAAATGGACAACACAGATGGAACGTTTCAGTGAGTACATAACATCATTTTATGTCTATCCTCTTATCTTTATATAGTGTTGGCTGTATGGTTTGTGCATTCTTGGCGGTATGTTTTTCTAGTGTTTGCCTGTACACTTGGAAATGAATGTCAAAGGCTACTAGATTTAAAAAGTGTACTGCATACAGGCAGCAGTCACCCCCCCCCCCCCCGGCCCCCTGTGCGTTGTGTGCGCACCTTTGAGAGTGGATCACCTTGCTACTGAGTGAGAGTCCTGTGCTTTGTTTGGGTCCAGGCTTCTTATTCACAGGATAAACTAGTTCTGAAGGGCCTTCCCCCTACTACAGTAGGAGAATTGACCCCTTGTGGCTCAAGCCTCTGCTTCCTTGTCATCTGAGAAGGTTGGGTACAAGACTAAAGACTGAGAAAAGAGGGACAAAGCAAAGGTAAAAGAAAAGGATGAGCAGAAAGAGAAGTTTGGTAGATCAAGGAATCTCTTCTGAAAGCCATTCTTTTATCTCAGACCTTCGGGTCCAGTTCCTAATCCTTGACGCTGTTGGATGCTATTAGTTTGAGCCAATCCAAATTTGATCTCCAAGCATATTTTTTCTGAAGCTGACTAGTTCTCTGTTCCTTTCTCTTGCTCATTAGAAATGATCTGTGCACTGCTCCTCCAGGCCTCCTTTGGGTGGTGCCTCCACATTTAAGTCCTTTTGGTCAGTAAGTCTGTTAAGACATCAACAGAATGAAACAAGTTTCTGTCAATGCAAATCCAGATTGGGATCCTCCTTGCCAGGCCCAACTCCAGCAACAACCCTATCATCTCATTCTGCAGTCCAACCTTCATGTCTGGTGTCTGTGGAGCAGTGTGTTCACCATGGGGTGGCCTTGTCAGACTAGATAGCTTTATCAGCTTTGACTGAGTTTCTCTTTATCCACTCTGCTTGTAACAAAATCTGATATTGAGGAGTATCTTGCATGTCAGGGCAAGGTTTGGGATGGACTTAAAGGTTGTCTGAGCCATCTTAACCTTTGCTTGCTTCAGCTCTAGATAGTGCTGCCCCAGTCTTTGCTTCAGAGCAGAGTTTAAGCTGGCCCCAGGAGGTTCCTTTGCTGGTATCTTCAGTTCCTAAGGACTTTTCCTTGGCTTTGGCTTTCAAGGCCTTTGAAGGGGTACTATCCAGATTTAGTCTCTTTCAATGCCTTGACCCTCTGTTCTTAAGCTTCTCCTTCTGGTCATCCTGTCAGAGGTAGCTATCCCAGCAAGTCTCGAAGATTTCCACCTGGTGAGTTCCCCCTGCCTGTTTTGAGCCACTCCAGGAGTCTCCCACCAGGGAAGGGCTTAGAAAATGATATTGCCAAAGGAGATATCTGGATTCCTCATGAAAGATTCCAACTTTGAAGAGGATGTTTCCAATGTCTTTCTTAGAAGACATCTCTTTTGGAGACTTCCTTGAATTGATGTAACAATGAAGGAGTTGGTCCACGGATACTTCCTTTTAAGAGGAGTCTGTTTTCCTCGGGGCTTTTGGCTCATTGACTCTGTCTCTCAGTGGGCACAGAGAACCTCATGGGGTGGAACTGATCCTGTGAAAACCTGACTATATTTGTATCCCCTAAGAATAGGCATTACTGGAGCAAGTGTCTCGCTGTCTATGCTGTAGTGATTACGGTAGCCGTGCAAAAGGAGCTGTCTGTCCATCTCCATAGCAGGGAGTCTAGGGCATTGGACAGATTTAAAAAGCAGATTTGTGTTTCAGTGATGTTCTCTCTACTTGCTCTGTATTAGCTTACATGTCACAGGGTTCCTATCACAAAATCGAACTTCCAAGCTCAACTTTCTGGTGTCCAAACTTCTGGAAGTTCGAAAGTTGAAAATGTTGAAGTCGCAGAAATCTGAATTCTTTCCCAGGTAAAGAATTTGGTTGACAGTTTCTGCGGCTTCAACATTTTCTCCACTGTGGTGCATAAGTTATGGAATGGGTTAAGGGTAAGTGTGCGATAGTGACAACAGACTTAAGGGTTAGGGTGCAGGTAAGGTAATTGTGCGATTGTGATGGACCTTAGGGTTAGGGTTCTGGTTAAGGTTAGTGCATAGATAGTTGTGTCCATAAGGTTTAGTGTAGGTTTATACGATTTTGGTGTGCTTGTATTGTGTGTTTTTTGGAACAGCAAATTTTTTTCCCTGGGAAAAAATTTGCTGTTCTGAAGATGTTCGTGTTTCACTGCTGCAGTCATTACACTTGGGTTATCCTGCCGTCAGACGGTTCAGCAGTCTGCCAGAGTTCGAAAGTCTTGGTCCGGCGTCAGTTGCTGTCGCCTCTTCCCTGACGTCAGTGCGCCAGGGGTATATAAGATGCAGCCGAAGCCATTTTCTCCAGTCTTTCTTGCCGCGCGGTGCCCAAAGCAAAAGCAGTGTGCAAGTGCCGGTCGGCCAACTCCTGAGATTTTTGAAGTCTAATTTCAGAACCGAAGTCTTCAATAAAGCTACGTACCCCATTGGGGAAACTTTTTCTTGCCTCAGACCGATGCCAGTAAAAGTTAATAATTGCATTTCTTGTGGGAAGCAAATACCTCATAAGGATTTTCATTCTTACTGTATTCCATGCCTAGGCCCAGACCACGACGTCACTAGTTGTCTGTTTTGTGCTAGATATAACAAGCGCACTGTTAAACATCAGTTTGATTTTGCTTGCCATTATTTTGGCTGGAGGTTCAATTATACCATGCCATTGGAACAACCGACGACCGGAATACACAAAAAACGCAAAGAATAAGGATAGGCATCCGAGGTTCAAAACAGACGATGAAGCCTTTTCTAGGCCAGTCGCCTGTTCTCTGAGGCGCTTTCGCAGCCCCTGATACCCACTACCTCAGAACCACAGGCTGCCTCCGACTCCCACGTGGAGATTTCTAGGCCTCTGCAAACTCAAGGTATTGGGCCTACGGAAATTAACCCCTCAGATGGGTCCGGAGCCGCTGTGCAGGCATCGGCTTCTGAGGGTGTTTTCAGACCTCCACAGATTGCCATCAAAACTACAACTAAGTCTAAAACTCCATTAAAGACAAAGAAACAAGTACAGCATTCCCCTGGGCAGGCCTCCATGCCTAAAAAACAGATGCTCAAAATGGCCGAAGACCTAATTACTCTGATCGGGGTTTCCATCCCCCTCTTGATAAAAGGCCTTGGCAGGATACAGACTGATTCCTCTGACCAGGTTTCCATTTCTTCTGATTCCTCTTCAGACAAGGGATACTCTTTACCCCCCTATGAGGACTCTTATGCTGGAGAATTAATTCCTTCAGCCTCTCATCCTGAGGATTACTCTTTTGGGGAAACTTTACATACCATGAGGGAGCATTTCCATTGGGAGCCAGGATTATTCAGAATCAAAGAAAAGGCTCAGATTTCCTTTTATTGCCTCAGCACAGGCCCCTTGCTATTCCGCCTGTGTTGGATATTGTGGATGATGTGTTCTCCAAATCCAGTTTGACTTCTGATTCTTTGCCCCCAGCACCAGTCAAGCCAGATAGGTACTACAGAGTCCCTGACTCTCAAATTTCTTTATAAAAACCCTGCTGCTGACCAGAAACTATTTCCCAGGGTCCCAAAGGGGTAAAGGTTTCCACTGCTAAAAATCCAGTTCCCTCTGACAGGGATTCTAGAGCTTTTAGACAGATGGAGGAAGAAAGTTTACACTTCCTCAGCTTTAGCAGTAAGGGCTTTAAATTGCCAGTTCCACATGTGCAAGTACAAACAATATTTACTGTCTCTCTTAAAGCAGAAAATGCTTACAAGCTCAGAAGGTCCTGATTATAAGGAAATGCAGGATTTATTGCATGCAGCTGAGCAAGTGGGAAAACATACTCTGCAATGTGGTTTTGATTCATTAGAGGCTTCTTGTAGAGCCGCAGTTGCAGGATTTGTAATTCGAAGGCATGCTTGGTTAAAAGAACAAGGTTTACCTGATCATGTTAAGGCAAAATTATTGGATGCTCCTTTACAGCATGATATCTTGTTCAGTGTTGAGGCAGAAGAGGTATTAAAGAAAGTGGAAGACAAGGCAAAATCTATGCAAACAGTGAAGGATTTCTTACAGGTAAAGCCATCTCGATTTAGCAGAAATTGGTCCTTTCCAGTGTCAGATAAGCCACAAAGAGGCAGATGCAGACGCCCAAGAGGTAGATCTCAGCCCCAAGGCTCTTAAGACCACGACAGTGGGGGTGCTTCAACCCCCCAAAGGAGGAGAAGACAAGTCGCAACCTTATAGGAAATAGTCCCAATGACTTCCCCTTTCAAATGCCAAGCAGTTGCCTTTTGGCTTCCCCCTTAGGGGGAAAACTAGTACTTTTTTCACAAAATTGACATATAATCACCCAAGACAAATGGGTACTGAATATTGTCTCAAGGTTACAGGTTCCACTTTCTCACTTTACCAAGGCCAAAAGGAATGCCAGACCTGCCACAAAATCGATGGGCAGAGGCACAAAAACAAATTACAGCCCTCATGGACATGAGAGCTTTTCAGAAAGTGCCAAAACAGGAACAAGGACAAGGATTTTACTCTAGGCTTTTCTTTGTCCCCAGAAAGGACAAAACCTGGAGACCCATACTGGACCTATCTACTCTAAATACTTACTTGGATGTTCCGAAATTCAAAATGTTGCCACTACAGCAACTTCTTCCCATGCTGGGCAAGAAGGCTTGGCTGGTTACCTTGGACCTCCAAGGCATACCTGCATGTCCCAATCAGAAAAAATTGCAGCAGATACCTCTGATTCATAGCAGGCACAATGCATTACCAATTCTCTGCACTGCCCTTTGGCTTATCTACTGTGCCCAGGGTCTTCACAAAGTGCCTGGCACCAGTAATTGCATTTTGCAGATAAAAAGGAATTCAATTATATCCCTACTTGGACGACTGCCTTATTCAAGCAGAGAGCAAGGACATTCTTCTAAAGCATCTGGCATTTGTAAAATGATTGCTAATTTGCCTAGGGTACACACTAAACGAAAAGAAGTCAAAACTAGTGCCCTCCCAAGAGATACTATTCCTGGGTGCCAGCTTAAATACAACGGCCCAGATGGCTTATCTCACGCCAGACAAAAACTGACTCAGTACTTTCAATTGATGGCAACAAAAACCCAACTCCCTGCAAGAAAAATTCTGCAGGCCTTGAGGTTCTTGGTGTCCTGCATACTACTGATACCATATGCCAGACTGCATATGAGGAAATTACAATGGCACCTAAAAAGTGTGTGAACTCAACACTGTCACTGTTTGGAAACAGTAATACCACTTATTCCCTGCCTGCAACAGGAGTTTTGATGGTGGGCACAGGCATGTCACCACAGCAAGGGGCAGCCTTTCACTTTACCCACAGCCAGGCAGACACTAACAGATGCTTCGAATTACACCTGGGGAGCGCACATGGCAGGAAAATGTATTCAGGGCAAGTCGGCCGCAGACCAAATGCATCTTCACATCAATGAAAGAGATGCTAGTTGTACAAAATGCCCTAAAAGCTTTCAAGGACCTTCTGCATCCAGGATGACTACTACTAAAGATGGACAACACCACAGTTATGTGGTACATAAACAAGCAAGGGGGCACCCATTCCTATCCCCTCTGCAGACAAGCCATGACTTTCTGGAACTCAGCACTGACCTATCAAGTTCATCTGCAAGCACAATTCCTGTCTGGAAAGAAAAATACTCTGGCAGACTATTTAAGCAGAAACATCATGGATTCTCACGAGTGGAAATTAAATACACAAGTATTCAGCATGATAACACAAAAATGGGGGTGCCCAGACATAGATCTTTTTGCCTCCCCTCTGAACTGCCAACTACAGAAATTCTGCACAAGGACTTAACGCTCAAGCAATGAAAGTGGATGCTCTCTCGTTCAGCTGGAAAACCCTAAAAGTTTATTCCTTTCCACCACTGCCTCTCCTTTCAAAGGTATTCGTAAAAGCCAGACAAGAAAGGCCAAAAATCCTGATTGCCCCAGACTGGCCACGCCAGCACTGGTACCCAATCTTAAAGAACTTGGCTCAAGGCCCAGCATGGATTTTACCTCAAACTCCTCAACTTCTGACTCGACAAAACAATCGGATCCTGCACAGCCAGCTCAAAACCTTAAACCTGGCTGCATGGCAGATTACATAGCCAAGCAACCAACACCTCTCTCTAAAGCTGTTATGGATGTTATTTTGGAGGCCAGGAGGCCCAGCACCAAGCAATCCTAGTCAGAAAAATGGAAGAGATTCTGCGCCTGGAACCAAGCTCAAAGCTTTGACCCTGTTGTTCCAAATATTCCTCATATTACAATACTTAACTGAGAGGTTGGACAAAGGCCTATCCTTTTCATCCATTAAGATCCACGCCTCTGCCATCTCAGCTCATTACAACAGGGACCCTCCTATTTTTTCTCATCCATTATTAAAACAGTACCTCAGAGGGGCTAAAAACATAAGACCGCCCCGCACCAACACCAACCTGGGACCTCAACTTTGTCTTGGAAAAACTAACTTTACCTTCTTTTGAGCCAGCCAATGCAGCAGAATTAAAATGGGTCATGGAAAACCGCTCTGCTTCTAGCAATCACCTCGGCACGAAGAGTCTCGGAGTTACAGGCACTAATGGCAGTGGAACCTTTCATCATTTTTCATCAGGACAGAGTTTCTTTAAGAACAAACCCCACATCTGTGGTAAAGGTGATATCCAGTGTGGCTCTTAACCAAACTATTCACTTGCCAACATTTTATCCAAATCCCCAGAATAAGGGGGAGACATCTGCACTCATTGGGCATACACAGGCAGTTACGCTTCTACTTGGACAAAACAAAAGCTTTCATGGAAACTGTGCAATTGTTTGTTGCATATGCTGCAAGATCACAGGGAAAGGCTATTTCAAAGCAGACCATTTCAAAGTGGATAGGACACTGTATCCGTTTCTGCTACACACAGCATGGAAAAACTGTACCTAGCAACATCAGGCCACATTCCATCAGGGCAACAGCCACCTCAACGGCCTACCTTAGAGGAGTACCTACCAAGGATATTTTGGAAGCTACAACTTGGAGTTCAGTGCACACTTTACCAAGCATTACCACTTACCTCTTTACTCAAAATCCAGAGCTGGCTTTGCCACTGCAGTGCTGCAGGGCCTCATATCCACCCCAAATCCTTTATAGACCCAGCCACCCAAACTCAGCTTTGGGGTTCAACCCAAGTGTAATGACTGCAGCATTGAAACACTATGAACATAGTACAGTTTTGTACCTAAAATAAATCTAGATGTTAGTGTATTCACTGCTGCAGTCCAGGTTACCCTCCCTCCATCCCCACTTTCTTAGCTGGAACTTATCTATACCTTTCTTCCCTATACAATCTATGTGGTGTATTTGCTTGTAACTGAAGGTATTGTTTTCATTTTTTATGTATTTTTTATTAACAATATGTATTGCCTACCTATTTGGGGGCACCTGACATCTGGGGCAAGAAAAACTGAAGAAAATGGCGTCTGCTGCATCTTGTATACCCCTGGCGCACTGACGTCAGGGAAGAGGCTACAGCAACCGACGCCGGACCAAGACTTTGGAGCTCTGGCCGACTGCGGGATCACCTGACGGCAGGATAACCCAAGTGTAATGACTGCAGCAGTGAATACAATCGAACATCTACATTTATGGTAGGTACAAAACTGTACTTTGGTGTTATCAGATTTCTATCTTCCAAGTTCAAACTTATGGTGTTCGTCATTTTGGAAATTCGATTTCGTGATGTAGACCCATGTCACATTTCCAGAGAATCTTGACCAAGGAGGTTTCAAAGTCCCTTTCAGGTAAATCTTACCTTACAGTATCCAGAGGACTGTGGAGCCTCAGCTAACCACCCTTCAGTCAGTGTCTAATGTGTCCATGTGCCTGCTTTTCATTGCAGCTGATGACATGTCAGGAGCTGCAGGCACCAGTCATTGTCATTCACCAGTATGCGTGGATGCTTTTCTGATTTTACAATGTGTTTCAAAATGCCCTTTATCAATGTTCTTTTCTTTGATCATGGGTCCAAAAAGCAAAATAAAAAGCTTGCCAAAAGCAAACTGGAGGAGAAAATGCTGTCTGCCATGGATATCTGTTTTTCCAACACACCCCGAGGACATTTTACTGGAACCAGAAGGGTGGAAAGAAGTAAGGATTTTGCAGATCCCAAAGATTTGGTCAGGATTCTTCTGGTGAAAGACCCCCGTCAGGCAGAGGAGGAAGCAGTTTCACTAAATGTTGCCCCTGTGGCAGAGTGGGCCCACAAAATCATGGGTTTCAGGGTCTTTTTATTGATGAGCCTTCCAACGCTCCTGAACGGTTGCCTGACTGCCACATTAATTTCAGTCAAAGGCACTTGTCTCTATACCCTCGTATCTGATTAGCCCTCACACAAGTCTGTTGGCCACAGACTATTTCCTTTGCTTCCTATCTGGCAAATTAAAATAAAATGCCTGACATTGTGACGGCCTTGCACTGGCCTACTAGTCAAGGAACCTCCATCCTCACCACTGGCAACAGCTAGGGGATGTGCACACTGGGAGAATAAGTACACATACAGTAAAGTGCAGTTTCCCTTAAGAACACACAGAGATCATGGTAAGTCTGGGGCTGGTTTCTCCCACTTTCTTCAGATCCTCAATAAGACTCCCCACTGGCACAGCTATAGAGTTGAGATCTTAGCACAGTGGCCAGGCTAAGATCTCCAGCACCCTGTCTCCAACCAGTGCATAGTGTCCCTTCCTGAGTAGCTGACGCACGCACACTGAGATTTGATTCATATACAAGTACACACACACACACCTAGGGAAGGCTGGCGCAGGTTTTCCAGTTATGCCCTCTTTTGCCCAGACTATAAGGTAGTTCCAGCTGCCACCAGCCACCCTTAGGTACTATATGACCCTTAAAGGGTGTCCATTCCTACTGTGCAGTGTTAGTATTAAAATGGTAGTCTGACCAAGAGCAAGGCTATTTAGGAGTGGCTTGTACAATGTCACCAATACATATGCAAGTACTCTAACAGCTTAAGTTGTTGTCTTTCGGCTTTTCCCAGTTAGGGGTCGCCACAGCGGAACTCAGGTCTGCTAATGATTGGCAGTAGATTTTTTTACGTGCCGAGTTGCCGGCCCTGACGCACAACCTTCAACGAAGGTATGCTCATTCACGTATGTCTCCACACAGAAGACGCTCTAGCTGAGAATTGAACAGGACAACGTCTTAATGCGAGGCGACAACGCTACCGCAGCGCCACCACCACAGTATATATGTCTCGAATATCAGCCACAAAGATAAGTTTAAATATATTCAGTAGTAAATGTTAACTGAACAAGCCAATATTCAGTAAAACACAGTAACTTGAATTCAAAATCACAGGAAGTATTTAAAACATCATTGCAGGACAGTCTCAAGTAAATAAAACATCCTATACTAATCTTTGCTATAGTCCTATCCGAGTCTAAAAAGAGTTATGCCCTAAAAACTTACAGAGCAAGGCAAGTGCAGATGGTAAGGAGTGGATGTTCTTGCTAGGTCGAAGACAAAATACAAAATGCAGTCTCTCAGAGTTCTTAAATTTATACTAAATATTACTGCTGGGCCAGCTTGGATGACATCACTCTGTCACCTGACATCAGTTCCCAGGCTAAACAGATAGAAACAGAATTGAACATGTGTGTGACAAGTACATAACTCTCAGGTCTGCAGCTCTTGCAAGTCGTAAAATAAAATGCTTTTACATTTGAAACCTAGTAATTCTCTTCCAAGACAGTACAAAAAACGTCTGTCTCTAGACATTGTCAGCTATTGAACTGAAACTTAGATGTGACATTTTATGGCCCAGCTACGAAGTAACTTTAACCTGCAAAACTTAAGAAAAGTTTTGAGGTTATCTTCTGTGTTTCAGCAGGGTACACTGTGGATGTCAGCTCAGTACATAACGTTCAGTTGTCCATCAATTTTCACTGTTGCAGTCTTTACACTTGGGTTATCCTGCTGGCAGGCTACCCGCAGTCGGCCTGAGTTCCACAGTCCTGGTCCGGCGTCTGTTGCTATACGTCATATCAGTATTCACAAATGACAGACTTGTTTGCAAAGTTCCAGATAGCTGGGCTGGCAATATTTCCCTATATCACAGACATTATACCCAGTCGGAGTAAAATGGTAGCAGCAGAGTTTTCAGAGCTGCCAGAAAAACAAGTCACCAAGGAGGTCCCACCAAATCAGTGGGGATCCGGAGTCTCCAAGATTCTTCTTGGTTCCCATAAAGACCAGGGACCTTAGGGAAATTTTGGACCTTGGTCTAAGTTCACTGATCATGGTTCAGTCCACTTTGACTCTCGAAGGATGACTGCATGTTGCTCGATGGACCTTCACAGAATGCCTTTTGCCACATAAAGATAGAGGCAGTGCAGGAGGTTCTTCCACTGTCTGTTGGGGGCCAGTCTTTCATTTCATAGTACAGCCTTTGGTCTCACCACAGAACCCCTAGGGGTTTCACGTGCATGGCAGTGGTAGTGTGTCCTTTATTTAGAGAATTGGCTCCTCACCACATCCATCAAGGATCTATTTATTCCAGGGGCTGCTTGCTCCCACCAACCTTCTCACTAAATTGGGGTCTATGCTCAATCTAAAGAAAAGCCAGCTGACACTGACCCAGATGATGGAATTCTTAGTGTGCCACCGGGACATGTAATTGCATATTGCCTGACTTTTGGACTGTAGTACTATCCTTGTGTTGGCAAATTTCCAAGGATCTGTCTTGAATCTTTCAGCAAGATGACTTTGGTTACTGGGGTTGAAGGCCTCCTCAGTCACATTAGTTCCTTAGACCAGAGTTTACATGAGGGTGCTGCACTGAACCCTTTCTGTCTAGTGGTCCATGTTGGATGAACCCATGCCGTTTCCTGTTTTTTACACAGATGTGCAGGCATATACACTGGCTCACTTCCCCACTATTGATTTGGGGTCAGCCATTCATCTTCCAGTGGTCTCCATCCTGTTTGCAGATGTAGTCCATCACCAGTATGAACAGCATTGGGCCCAGAGCTGAACCCTGATCACTGGACTACATACAAATGAAAGTTGACTGCTTAACAAAGTAGCTGTAACTGAGACCTCAGATGTCAGTTTCATCACATCTGTCTCCAGCAACAACACTAACTTTATAAAGTCTTTTAATATGCAGAATTCCTCTGGTCAGCAAGACCAGCAAAATCAGATGGAGAAATAAATCCGATGGTGTGCTAGACACACTGGAATCAGTCTGCAGCAGTCTCTAATTCTATCCAACTGCCAAAACACTATCCCAGTCATCAAGCAAGACAAATGTTCCAGCAGAGTTGAAAGTGTCAGGTTTGTCAGCAAACACACAGGATCAAAGATGCAAGAACGTTCTCCATTGCTTTTTCTTTGCTGCCAGTGAGTTAAAAACAGATCCACTTATTATTCTCTCAAAGGCATTGATGAAACTATTTCAACAGCTCAAGTCCAAAAATAAGTCCACTGAACATCATCCAGCAAGAGCAAAACTTTAAGTATAAACAGTAAAATAGCTTGTAGCTTTGAAACCACAACATTGAGACAGAGCTGTCTGCCACCATCATTGGACATGAACAGCTCCTGAAGTGATTAGATTGATTTTGGGAGCTCTGTTTAAGGTCCTGGCCCAGAGAATGCCCACATGTATTCCTGCTTAGTATCCTTAGGTCCATGCCTTGGAACAAGTGGAGTGTACGTCCTGCTTGACTTCCTGGAAAAGTGCTATAAAATGGCATGCTTACAGGGAATGGGTCTGGCCCTTTAGGACAGATCTCTACCCAATCTGGAGGCAGAAGCTGTGCTGGATATCAAGCTTTCTGTAGCTGAAGTTTCAGTAGCAAGTACTACTGCACTGGTGATCAGCTGGAATATGTGATGTGTACTATTCTCATGTTGCAGTATTCTTACTGTGAGATCCTCCACCTCAGGCGACCTGAACGTCGGCTCCTAAATAAAAGCTTTCGGTCTGGTTGCTGCTGGTGCATGGGACGTCACACACAGGGCCATAAACCAGATACCTTAACTGTGATGTCTGCATGCACAGGCCTCAGAACTTTTCTCCCACAGTCAAATGTCAGATCGATCGCATTGCTCCTTTTTATCAAGACATCCAAAGCTATGTTACCCCATTGGGGATTTCTTTCTTGTATTACTTGCTTGAGCTTGGTTTGCTGGTTTTTACATTTGCCGATGTCCACTAAGAAGGGTAAATGCTGATGCAGGCATCAAATTTCTCATAAGTTTACCCATGACCGTTGCGTCTTTAGTCTAGGCCAAGAACACTACCATAACTCCTGCGCCATCTGCCAATCCTTCATCCCTAAAACTTTTAGAAGCAGTTTGGCTGCCTTTAACCTGTACTTAGAAAATCAAAGGCTTAAGAAACTAGTCCTTGGGATGCATTTGGAATCAGCTGACCCACTAGAAACACCAAAGAAAAAGACCAAAGTTTCATGGCCCATCACCACTGCCTCTAAGTCGTCGGACGCCCTGCCAACCGCCGATATAGGGGTTGAGGGGCATCCACTACAGCCATCTGCTTCTGTGGCTCCCCTCAAGGTAGCTTTATCTGAAGTGCTGGCCAGCGTGTCCACTGAGATGTCTCTGTTGTCTTGTATTCCTGATGTTGAGGGGGAACCAGGTTCTACCGAATGCCCTTTTGGATCTCAGGAATCAGTCTTTTTCCTTTGCTAAGGCCCCAGAATCATGGACTACAGTGTCTCCCAAAACAACTCCTTTTAAAAGAATGAAGACTAAACAGTTATCTACCCCCTGAAGGACTACTGGACTGGCAGTCCTTTGCTCATTCCCTGAGCAGGCCTTCATGGCCCTTAGGTCCTACACTCTACTCAGTCCCCTCTATTCCATTGTTCAGCCTAAGATCTACTTCTGCTGGCTCACTCCTTCCCTCTATTCCCCAGAAAGAAGAGCCCCTCTCTTCTTGCCCAGAGGAGTCTTGTCACCTATTCATCACAAATAGCCGCCCCTGGAATATTATTCTCCAGATGAGGATTCTGTTGAGAGATTCCCCTCCAGGGGACATAACATTTGGTGAAACTATCACTAAGGTGAAAGAATAATTCAAATGGGATACTTCCCAAATGACAAACTCAAAAAAGATACTTTGAGTTGTTGCAGGTTGAATCACCCTGCCCATCAGTCCCAGTGATCCCTGCATACCTTGACATTTGTTTCCTGCTCTAAGAACCCAGAGTCTCAGCCACCTGACCCAGAGACCAGACCATTTCTATAAAGTGCCTGATGACCACAAATTCCTAGTAAAACTCCCCTTGGCGGCCCCTACTGTTGTAGCTCTGACCCCAGATAGACTATCTAGATTGCTCCCTTTATCTTTTTTACCTTCAGATAGACAGTAAAGTTTTGAATAGGTTGGGCAAGAAGACTTGCACCTCCTCCACCCTGGCCTTCAGAGCAATTAGCTACCAAACACACATGGTGAAATATACCTTGGACGTGGTATCACGAACCTCTACACTTCTGAACTCCCTGCCTGATTCCCCTAACAAAACTGAAGTAGCATCTAAGCTACCCCTGGTATCCCAGGTGGCCAGGCACTCTATCAGATGCAGTTATGATGCAGCAGAGGCATCTGCTAGATCAGCTGCAACTGCATCAGTTGTGTAGATACTGCTGGCTTAGGCTCCAACCTCTGCCAGAAGATTAAAGTTCAAAATCCTAGAGGCTCCTCTTGATCGTAAGTAGTCTGCAGAGCTGTTTAAAAATCTACAGGAGAAGAGCAAACAGCTGCATTGATATTAAACACCTGCTGGTCTCTCTCACACCCGAGTACTACAGAAATTATCCTAAGACATCCTGCGTCATAAGAGGGTCCCTTCTATGACCACCCCTTCCTCTAGCAGGCATAGGAAAGGGAATAGGAGGCAACTTTACTCAAGCCCCACCTCTTCTCAGCCCGGCCAGAGACTGTCCTTTCAGGACAGAAATAATGGCAACAGTGCGTGACTGCCTTGCCCACCCCTCTGTTTTTCCACCCCTCTGTTTTTCCACCCCTCCTGTTTTCCTGTCCTTCACTGTTTGCCCCTTTGGAAAGAAACACCCAAACCACAAGAAATACTTGCGCTTTGCTGGGCCTTGCTCTCATTTTCAATTTACTGCCTTGCCCTTTGGTTTACCCACTGCACCAAGGGGTTTTTACCAAATGCCTAGCTCCTGCCTTAGTCTTCTGCAAGACCAAAGCCATACAGATCTGTCCCTACCTAGATGTGATTCTTGAAGAAAAAGGAGACCCTCAAAAATCTTCCCAGTTTCTGTCCCTACTTTAGAGACGGTTTCACACTGAACCTCTGCAAGTCATCCTTATCTCCGGAACAAGAAAAGGGCTTCCTGGGGTGTAGGATTTGGACAGACCTAATGAGGGCATTTTTACCCCAAGACAAAGTAATCTCCCTGACAAAACCATTTTCAAGACCTCCTCCAGATAGCACAGCTGCCAGCAAGACAGTTTATGCTTCTTCTGGGTCTTATTGCAGCCACCATCCCTATGCTTCCCCTAGCCAGAATGCAAATGAGGAAGCTACAGTGGTATTTAAAGAATGTATGGTCCCAGCACAGCCATCCTTTAGACTTCCAAATACCCTTCCTACCTTGTCTACAAACAGAAGTAAATGGTGGATACAACAGGTTCAAAGAAATCCAGGACCCCCCCCCCACACACACACACACACCAGCTCAACATATGCACACAGATGCATTGTATGTGGCCTGGGGGGCTACCATGATGGGACTTGAGGGTCAAGCACCTTGGCAGGCATCCCTCTTGAAGCATGTCTGTCAGGGAAATGATGGTGGTTCATTTAGCCCTGAAGGCTTTTCTCCATATCCTTCAGCCAGGCCCTCTGTAATCTTCACAGACAACACAACTGCCATGTGGTACATCAACAAAGGGGGGAGGGGGTGGCAGGTCCTACCTCCTATGCAGGCTGGCAATGCAAATTTGGGAATTAGACTCACAGAACAACTTATCCCTACGGGCAACGCACATCCCTTCCCAGGACAACCTCCAGGCAGATACTCTAAGCAGATCTCACACTCAGCATCACAAGTGGATGTTACACAGGGAAGTTTTCCTAGACATTGTCCACTGATGGGACACACCACATATAGATTTGTTTGCCTCCCCCCAGAACAGACAACTGACAAAAATTCTTTATCAAACACCACTCTCCTCTAGCTTGGAGAGTGGACACCTTCACCATCTCAAGGAAGGGACAGTTTGTGTATGCTTCTCCACCCTTCCCCCTCATTCAGCAAGCCCTCCTGAAGATCAGAAGAGATGTGCCAAAAACCTTGCTGGTGACTCCCTATTGGCCAAGGCAGCATTGGTTCCCCCTTCTACAATCCCTCACAAAGGGCAATCACCACAAGTTAACTCACGAGGCGGTCCTACTCGCACAATAGAAGGGAACTCTCATCCATCCACACCTAGAGATGCTGAGCCTAACTCTCTGGGTGATACTTCTAGTACCCTTCAAACACCGCTGCACAGAGGACGTGCTTTCTGTCTTGCAGGAGGCCAGGAAACCTAATACAAGGAGATCCTACATTTCTAAATGGGACAGATTCTCCAAATTGTGTCTTCAAAGACATAAGGACCCCCTTCTAGCGGATGTATCTTTAGTCCTAGCTTGTGTGTAAGCTGATTAAAGTAGATCTGTCATGCTCTTAAGTGAATATGCACCTGTCTGTTATCTCTACCTGCCTATCCATGGAACCTCCCTTACTCTCCAGGTTGGATGTTAAATTTTATTTATTTATTTTACATTTGTTGACCGGGCTAGTGTAGCTGGATATATATCCATTTTCAGTAGAGGCATGGGGAGAAAAGCTCCACACAAATACAAACAAAAACGTATACAAAAAATATATCATTACTTGGTAAAAAAAAGGATTAAAAACCATATGATACAGTATAACATTTCAGAGATCAAAGACACTTCAGAAAGTTAACATAGAACATAATCTTTCTTAAAAAGGTGAAATAGATGCACTCTAGTAAGAGTTAAGTACAGTAATTTACATCAGAATTGAGGGATTTAAGCAATACATTGAATATAGTTTGGTTTAGTGATGGTCTTAGTTACAAGACTAATTATTAAATGTTGGGAAGAAGGTAGAAGAGGAGAAAAATAGGGTATAGGTGTTGATTAGTCAGGTTTACTACAAGGACATAGCCAGTGACTTTGGAGGTAATTTTTGAGCTTTTGTTTGAAGAGTGGCAATTATGTAGTTAGTGTTTTATCACTAGGTAGCAGATTCTAGCTCCTTCCTGCTGTATTAGTAAATAGTCACCAGCTGTGTTATTAGACTTTAAGCTGGCAATGAGTTTACTAGAAGAGCGAAGGGAGTTGAGATTATTATATGGGATTAAAAGTTTTGAGAGTATAGGGGTATTATTGGGTTGGTACAGTGTTTTGTGGGCAATAGTGAGTTGGGGGATTAACAGATGGTTTTGAAATTCCAGACAGTCAAGTTGCATCTTAACAGGGGTCTTGAAGATAAGACACCCCCCCCCCCCGAAAGCCTACCCCACCACCCTGGGACCTAAATTTATATCCTGGAGAAATTTAAGTTGACTCCATTTGAACCAGTCACTTCTGCATCCCTGCAGATGTGCACATGGAACAGTCTTGCTGGTAGCCCTCACTTCAGCAAGAAGGGCATCAGTTACAGGCACTCATGGTATGCCCTCCTTAAACTATCTTACAAAAAGACAGGGTGCCTCTATGCACCAATCCGTCCTTCATGCCCAAAGTGGTCAACAAGCTGTCACTAAATCAGTCCATTCACTTACCTACCTTTTTCTCCTCTCCCCAGAATGACAGAGGATATTACACTCCCTGAATGTTCACAGGCGATTAAGATTTTATCTGGACAAAACCAAGCCCATCAGAAAATCAAATCAACTCTGTTTTCTTCCACCCTAGAGCCCCGAGCAAGACAGTCTCCAAACAGACCATTTCCTGTTGGATCAGGAAAACAGTTGGTTTCTGCTACTCATACCACAGAAAGGACCTGAATCAGGGGATGAGGGCTCATTCTTCTAGAGCAGTAGCTTCCTCCAAAGCTGCCTTCAAAAAAAAACCTAGAGACGGCTGCCATCCCTGAAGCAGCTTCCTGGTCCACTCTGCATACCTTCACCAAACATTGCAAACTGGACCATATCTCCAGAGCAGATTTCGCAAGGGCAATTCTGTAAGGATTTCTGGAATCTGCTACCTCTACCTCCACCCTTCCTGATCTGTGGTACTCTCCCACAGTAAGAATATTGCAACATAAGAATAGGACAGACTAGTTGTGTAAAATCTTGTCATAACCATAGATATCCTTCTCTTCCATGTTGCAACATTCCTTCCCTCCCGACCCCTTATTTTCATATCCACAGGTGTAGAGCCTTTTATAGAGCCCCTACCGGCACTAGGGTAATTTATGGAGTCTGTGGCATTTCACTAGTCTGAAGGATATCTTTTGGGATCTCTCAGTCTACTGTCTGACTGGGAAGTTAGTTCAAAGGTCTGTGCATGCAGACGTCACATTTAAGATCCCTGGTTTATGGCCCTGCGTGTGACATCCCACGCACCAACAGTAACCAGGCTGAAATCTTTTGTATAGGAGCCAACGTTCGGGTCGCCTGAGGCGGAGGATCCCACAGTAAGAATACCGCAACATGGAAGAGAAGGACATGTATGGTTATGGTAAGATTTTACACAACTATTCTTTACGTTTTTTCATGGTTATGCTTTCATCTCAGCAGCAGGAACCCACAGGTCAGTATGGTTCCTCTAGTAGGTGAGAGTTGGTTGCCATCATTTGCTGGACACTAGAAGAGTTTGTGCACTTAACTCCCTGTCCCCAGTGGCTTGTGCAGTCTGTTGCTTCTAAGGAGGTGCATGCATACTGCAGCATGTGCCATGTCTCTTGGCCATACAGTACAATGGTTTGCAGCATGTGGAAGCTGGACCTTGTAGGTGTGCAGGTGTTACCCATTGAAGTGAGGTAAACTGGTATCTTTTGCAAGGTTGATAAACTTCTGTTCACCATTCACTGACAACCTCCTCTTTCCTGTACCTCCAGTACTCGTACCACTAGTCATATGCAGGTTATGTAAGGAGCTATGAGATCTCTCCCCTGTATACTATGCGGTTGCTTCATAGTAAGGTCCTGATCCAGCACTCATTTTCTTCTGGTTTTGTCATGTTCATATCACCTTAAAGGCAAGCAGTAGGATCATATCTCTTGCAATAGTGGAGTCCTTTGCTGAAGTGGTAGACATTTCTAGGCAGGATGCACCTGCTAAAGACAGCATTATTTCCAAAGTTTTTGTTTCATCTGAAACTTGTGCATTTGGTTATGCCTACGATTTAGGTTCAAGGAGATCCTGACCTCCTGAAAGTTTCAGAAGCAGAACTTCGTCTTCAGTTCAGGAGTCGATAGTTGGTTGTCACTGGTATGCACTTGCCTTGATAACATCATTTTTGTTTTCTTTATAAGTTCAGTGAGTAAAACACAGCTACATGATAAAAGATAAAACTTTCTTGTTCCAGCCATCTGTTTTAAAGTACTGTTTTCCCTTCTGTCAGGAGAGTCTACAAATTCTTATTCTTAATTAGAGGGCTAGAGTCTGCCTTTCCTTGCAAATGTCTCCCACCCCAGGAGATGACACAGATGTGAGTGACAATTTGTTGGGCTTCCTTTTCGAGGATTTCTTTTTCCTTTAGCGAGAGACTGAGTGTCTTGAGAAAATTAACCGGGGCTTCCAAGGTGGGTTAGCTTTTTCCCCTTGAGAAAGCATTGAACTTTGAAAAAATATTTTATGTGGAGTTCCACAGAGGTTTTGGAGTCCAGTAAAGTGTTTGTATTTATGGTTAGAGGAGCAAGACTTCAGTGGTCCCTTTAATGTCCTATTTACATGTTGCAGTGTTCTGTACATACCAGTTTTTATCTCGTTACTCGAATGTCCGGCCAGTATACAAAAGATAACGGTCACTGTATGGTGCATGGGATGTCTGACGTGGATAGCAGTGCATGTGCCATAAAAGTGACGTTTGCACATACTAGACCTCAAAACTTCTCAGCTCTGTCGAACGTCATGTGTTCCTGCCTTCCTGGCAGTCAGTTTTTCGAGAACCCAGATAAGTACCCTGTTGGGGAACGACCTTTTCAGTCATTGTTTTCTAATGCTTGTTCATGTTATCTAGAAAGGGCAAGTGTTAAGTGTAGCCATCAGATACCTTACAAAGACACCCACAATCTGTACTTGGTTTGTCTTGGTAAGTCGCACAATTACAAGGCCTGCCTCATCTGCGAGGCATTTTGTTCACAACTTTATTTAGCAGACTCAATGCACTTAATTTGTACTTGGAAAACCAACATCTTAAACAGCTAGCATTAGGGATGGAAGGCTCTGCCACTTAACTACCGAACCGCCAAAAAAGGTCAAGATCACAAGGCCTGCTACTGCCACTGCGCTTCCTCCATCCGACAGCCTGTGGCTGACATTGGCCTGGTTGAATGCTTGAGCTCCGCCGCTCGGATAGAGCACGGGTACCTCTTCGGAAATCACAGACTCCTTTGCAGAAGGCACGTCCATGGAGGCTTTATGGATGTCTGTCTTTGCCGAGGAGGACCCTGCCCTTTCGGTGTGAGTCAGATCCCTCCGTCTGTTTGCAGTCATTGGACTCTAGACCTTTCTCTTCTCAAACGCCCACTAGGCTGTCCCTCAAAAACAAGAGGAGGAAGCATGTCCCCTGTTGCAGCCTACTACACCTAGGACTTCCAACTATCCTCCTCCAGTCCTGAGCCCTAGGCCTCAGACCACAGAACTCTGTCAGATGAAAGAGGAAGAATCCTCTGGTTCTTCTGAAGTCACTCTCCCAATCTCCTACACTTCTCAGCTCCCTTCTCCCCTTGGATATGGTTCCCCAGAGGAAGAATGTGTGGATGCAGTTTCACCTGCAGATCTAACTTTTGGGGAAACTATAGCTAAACTGAGGGATCATTTTGTGGGAATCATCGAAGATGACTGAGGTACAGAAAAGGTATGATCTCATCGGATGAATTCCCCAGCCCCTTCTGCTGTTCCTACCATTCATCCAGTTTTTTTGGATGCCTTTTCTGCAGCATCCCTGAACCCAAACTCTCTGCCCCCTGCTCTACGCAGACCTGATAGATTCTATAAAGTCCCTGAGACTGCACAATTCTTGACCAGCTGCAGACCCAGCCACCATTTCTATTTCAACTGACAAGACTTCACAACTTCTGCCTCCTACTACCTTCCTCCCTGCTGACAAGGACAGCAAAACAGTGGAGTGTTAGGGTAAAAAGATGTACACTTCTGCTACTCTTGCCTTCAGAACAATCTGTTACCAGACCCACAGTCTGAATATGCCTTATCCCGTTTGCAGAAAAGGTGGCAGAACTTGCAACAAAAGGGGAAAGAGATGCAAGATTTAAAACATTTTATTGGTATCCCCTATTCCAAAGTTTGAGGAATTTTCCTTCTAAAACTCAGTTTGTCAGAAAGCACTCACGGCCTTCTCCCTATGCGAGGCCTAGGAAAACCTCCAGGAAGCAATCCACTTATGCCAGAGCCACACAAGCGACCAGTCAGAAGCTTCCCTTTCAAGACAGGGGAGGTAGTGTGTGACTACCTGCCCACCTTGAAACCCCCACTCCTCCCTCTGTCTCTGTCCTTACATCTCTCTCACTATCTCAAAATGTGTAGACTTATTTCAGACAAGTAAGTTGTATCTATTATAGAAAATGGGTACTTCATGACCTGGATCATTCCACCACAGAGAAAGGGAATTCCCCATTTCCCAAAGGAACAACTTCACCTCCTAAAACCGTTGCTAGACAGCCTTATGACTCCAGGTACCATTCAGCCAGTTTCTCACAGCCCTGCAATGGGAAGAGTATGTTCTTAGTGTTTCACTGTTGCAGTTATTGCATTTGGGTTATCTGCTTGCAGTAGTCCTCAGTCGGCCTTATTAAAGTCTCGAGTCCTACGTCTGTTGCGGTCTCTTCTCCATGACTTCAGGTCATAAGAGGTATAAAACATGCAGCCAACGCCATTACATCATTCTTTCTTGCTGTGCGGTGCCCAAATCAGTTTGCAAGTGCTGGTCTGTCGACTCCTGAAATTTTCGTTTTCGAGTTTCAGAACTAAAGTCTTCAGCTAAAGCCAAGTACCCTGTTGGGGAAACTTTTTCTTGCTCCTTACCAATGTCAGTAAACGTTAATAATTACATTACTTGTGGGAAAGCAAATGCCTCATAAAGATTTTCATTCGTACTGCATTCCTTGCATAGGCTCTGACCACGACGTACCTTGCTGTCTGATGTTCTTCGTTCCCCATTGCTGCAGTCCTTACTATTGGGGTAGTCCGCTGTCCAGTCGGCCCGAATACCAGAGTATATGGCTGACGTCGGTCAGGGCGCATTAGACTGACGTCAGTACGTCAGGGTACTAATGCGCATGACCGACGTCATATCCTCAGTCTTTTTTGCCGCATGGTCCGATGCAGAAGCAGTTTTGCGAGTGCAGGTTGGCGTTCTGAAATATTTCCGAAGCCGGAGTTTCAGACCGAATCAGAGTTGGCTAAGTACCCCGTTGGGGAACATTTTGGTTTTCTTGCCTCAGTATTTAACCGGATGTCAGAAAAAGTGAATAACTGTATTTCTTGTGGGAAACAGATACCTCATAGGGATTACCATACCTTGTGTATACCTTGTTTAGGGCCTGAGCACGACGTTGTTGGATGCCGCTCTTGTGCTAGGTTTAACAAACGCACTATTAAGAGACGGTTAGACTGTGCTAGGTTAGTGTTTGGGAAGCGTTGCAATTATAAAATGCCGTCGGATGTTCCGACGCCCGCTTCGTCCAAGAAGCGCAAGGACAAAACAGCGAAGCCTAGGGTTGATGAACCGGCAGTCCCGGACGTCGGTTCTTTAGAAGGCTCAGTGGAGCCAGAGGTTTTGCCAGGAGTTTCTATGGAGTCTCAGGCAGAAACTTTACTGTTACAGGATGTGCCTTCTCAGGAGGTAGGCCAGGCTGAGGGGGCTTCGCAGGTAACTGTTCTTCCCTCTCTTCCCAAGGTAGTTAGAGCCTCTCCTTCTGTTGCCAAAACTTCTTTGAGAGGTAGGCCAAGTTCAGCTTCAGTGGGGGGCTTCTCCTAGCATTTCGGGTTCTGTACCTAAGAAACATATGCTTAAAATGGCAGAAGATTTGATTACTATGATTAGAGGTTCTATGCCCCCTCCTGATAAGAGGCCCAGGGTGGAACCAGAGTTTGATAGTTTTGAACAGTGTTCAGAGGCTTCTGAGTCTTCTGTGGAAGATTTGCAGGAGTATCCTCCTTATTCTGATTCTGATGTGGATGATTCCACTCCTACAGCTTCTCCTCCTGAGGATTTCTCATTTTCAGAGACTCTGCATTCCATGAGGGAGCACTTTAAATGGGAAGGCCAGGATTACTCTGATTCCAGGAAAATGCTTAGGGAATTCTTGTTTTTACCCCAGCATAGGCCCTTAGCTATACCTCCTGTGTTGAATGTGGTGGAAGATGTTTTTGCAGAGGCTTCCCTGAACCCTGACTCTTTGCCTCCTGCTCCTGTTAAACCCGATAGGTACTATAGGGTGCCTGAAGCTCATAAGTATTTGTTTAAGAGTCCTAGGGCAGACCCAGAAACTGTTTCTCAAGGGCCTAAAGGTGTTAAGGCCTCTGTGGTTAAAAATCCTGTTCCCACTGATAAAGAGGCAAGGGCTTTGGATAGGTGGGGAAAGGAAGTGTATACTTCTTCCACTCTAGCCATGAGAGCGTTGAATTGTCAGTTTCACATGCTAAAATATCAAAATTATCTCCTTTCACAATTGAAATCTAAGGTGGATGCTTTGGCGGAAGGTATTGAGTGTAAAGAGTTGCTGGATTTGGTTCATGTGTCTGAACAAGTGGGTAAGCATTCTTTGCAATGCGGTTTTGATGCTGTACAGGCCTCCTCGAGGGTGGCTGCCACTAGTTCTGTTCTTCGCAGGCATGCCTGGTTGAGGGATCAGAATTTAGCTGAGCATGTTAAGACAAGGATTTTGGATGCTCCTTTACAGTCTGATGTGTTGTTTGGTTCGCCTGTGGAAGCAGTTTTAAAGAAAATGGAGGACAAAGCTAAGTCTATGCAAACTGTTAAAGATTTTTGCAGGTGCAGCCACCAAGTTTAGTAGAAATTGGCCTGCTAAGGGGTGGACATATCCTGCTTATGATTCCCAGTCTAGGGGTAGGTCTAGACGTGGTAGGGGCAGAGCTCAAGGTTCTTTTAGGCCTAGAACAGGAGTTCACCTGCTCAGACTTCTGGTGAGGGCAGGGGTCAGTCCTTTCGTAAACAGACCCAATGACCTGCCTTTTCAGCTGCCAGTAGATTCTCGTCTGGTAGCTCCTTTGGGAGGAAGACTGTCTCTTTTCAAAGAAAATTGGGATTTAATTACTCAAGACAGATGGGTGTTGGATATCATTCACCACGGTTACAGGTTTTATTTCCATACAATGCCTCCTTTCAAAGGCATGCCAGACGTTCCTCCTCCACAAAGAAAAGAGGCTCACAAGCAAATTTCTCAGTTACTCCAGATGGGGCCATTCAGCCAGTTCCTGTATCAGAAAGGGGCCTAGGATTTTATTCTCGCCTGTTCCTAGTACCAAAGAAGGGGAACACGTGGAGACCAATTTTGGATTTATCTCTCCTCAACACTTATCTGGACATTCCCAAGTTCAAGATGTTGACGTTACAACAGCTTTTACCTCTGCTGGGCAAAGATCACTGGATGGTAACTTTAGATCTCAAGGAAGCTTACCTTCATGTGCCTATAAGGCTAAGTTGCAGGAAGTATCTGCGGTTTCGAGCTGGAAATTCTCATTATCAGTTCTCTGCATTGCCCTTTGGCTTATCTACTGCCCAGAGTATTCACAAAGGTTCTGGCTCCAGTGATAGCTTACTTCAGGCTACAAGGAATTCAAATCTGTCCTTACTTGGACGACTGCCTGATTCTGGCTCAAGAAAAGGAAGACCTTCTACAGCATCTGGAATATGTTATAGCAGTGCTAAGATGCCTAGGGTATTCTGTGAACGAAATAAAGTCCAGTCTAGTACCCTCTCAAGACATGTGCTTTCTGGGTGTGAGACTGAATACAGCAGCCCAGATGGCCTTTTTAACCCCGGACAAACAAAAGAGTCTATCACTTTACTTCCATCAACTATCTCATCAGTCCGTGCTGACTGCAAGGACAGTCCTTCAAGCATTAGGGTTCATGGCATCTTGTATTCTGGTGCTTCCCAATGCCAAACTGCATATGAGGAAGCTACAATGGTATCTCAAAATGTATGGACACAGCACTGCCAGGATTTGGACACTGTCATTCAAATAATACCTTGCCTTCAAAAAGAATTTTTGTGGTGGGCTCAGGAATGTCACCTAAACAAGGGACTCTCTGTGACCCGGCCAGAGGCGAGTCAGATTTTAACGACAGATGCCTCGGACATTGCTTGGGAGCTCATCTAAATGGAAAGTGGATACAAGACAAGTGGCCTGCCAGACTACAGCATCTACATATCAACATGAAGGAGATGTTAGCAGTCCAGTTTGCATTAATGGCTTTCAAGGAGTTACTTCTTCCAGGGCAGGTGTTGATTCTAACAGACAACACAACTGTCATGTGGTACATCAACAAGCAAGGGGAACACATTCTTATCCTCTATGCAGGCAAGCAATGATTTTATGGGAGACTGCGCTAAGCTTGCAACTAACTCTTCAGGCAAGGTTTCTGCCGGAGCACAGAACTCCTTAGCAGATGTGTTAAGCAGACAAATCATGGATCCCCACGAGTGGAAACTGGATCTTCATGTATTTCAGAAATTGACAGTGTCATGGGGAACTCCAGACATAGATCTGTTCGCTTCTCCACTAAACCACCAGCTGCCAAAGTATTGCACAAAGGGGTTTCATCACACAGCTTGGAAAGTGGATGCTCTGTCTTTCAGTTGGAAAAACCTTCATGTGTATGCCTTTCCACCTCTGCCTCTTCTTCCAAAGGTACTATTAAAGGTCAGACAAGACAGGCCAAGGATGATTTTGATAGCTCCAGATTGGCCTCGGCAACACTGGTACCCACTACTACGGAGTCTGGCAAAGAAGCCTCCATGGCCTTTACCTCTGATTCCTCATCTGTTATCTCAGAAGGACGGTCATCTGCTCAATGTCAAGCTTCACTCTCTTCATCTAACAGCCTGGCATATTCTGTGTTGAAACACAGCAGGTCTCAACTTCCTCAACAAGTTTTAAATGTGATTATGGAAGCTAGAAGACCTAGTACAAGGAAAGTGTACGCAGAAAAATGGAAGAGATTTTTATTTTGGAGTACAGCAAAGAATTTGGAGATTTCTGAGCCTAATTTGAGTGTGGCTCTTCAATATCTTACTGAGTTATTGGACAAGGGTTTGTCCTTCTCTTCCATTAAGATTCATGCTGCAGCAATTTCAGCTCACTATGATTGTGACCCACCATTGTTTTCGCATCCTTTGTTCAAGCAGTTTCTTAGAGGGGCAAAGAATATAAGACCGCCACGTAGAGCTCCTACTCCTGCTTGGGATCTCAATTTTGTGTTGGAAAAACTTACTCTACAACCTTTTGAGCCTGCGGCTACTGCTGAATTGAAATATTTGTCCTGGAAGACTGCTTTTCTGTTGGCTATTACTTCTGCAAGAAGGGTGTCTGAGTTGCAGGCCCTTATGGCAGTAGAGGCCTTTTGATTTTCCATAAGGATAGGGTATCATTACGTACTAATCCTTCCTTTATGCCTAAGGTGGTTTCTAGTGTGGCTTTAAACCAAACTATTCATTTGCCTACTTTTATGCAGACCCCCAAAATAAAGGGGAAAAGATTTTGCACACTTTAGATGTACACAGGCAATTGCGTTATTATTTAAGCAGGACTAAGGATTTTAGGCAGTTTCAGCAGTTGTTTGTTTCTTTTGCTTTGAGTTCGCAGGGCAAGCCTGTGTCAAAACAAACTATTTCTAGGTGGATTGGCTTTTGCATTGCATTTTGTTATTCCCATCATGGCAAGGAGATTCCAGCTGGGATTAGGCCTCATTCCACTAGGGCTACTGCCACTTCAACAGCATTTCTAAGGGGGGTGGCAACTAAGGATATTTTGGAAGCAGCTACTTGGAGTTCAGTGCATACTTTCTCTAAGCATTATCACCTTCCTATCTACTCTGTCTAGGGCTGGTTTTGCCACAGCTGTTTTGTAAGGCATGTTGTCAGCTCCTGCTTCTTTATGATTTGCCAGCCTCCCTTACCTCTGCTTTGGGATTCTACCCAATAGTAAGGACTGCAGCAATGGGGAACGAAGAACATAGTACAGTTTTGTACCTACCATAAATGTAGATGTTCGAGGATCCCCATTGCTGCAGTCCAATTTACCCTCCCTCCTTCCCCTCTGTGTTTAGGGGTGGTTGTGTAGGTGAGGTTACATGCTGATATTTTTGTATATATTCTTGTATATATTGTACATATTTTTGGTGCAGGTATTTTGGGCCTTGTCTTTTTAGGGTCTTCTGACATCTGGGGCAAGAAAAGACTGAGGATATGACGTCGGTCATGCGCATTAGTACCCTGACGTACTGACGTCAGTCTAATGCGCCCTGACCGACGTCAGCCATATACTCTGGTATTCGGGCCGACTGGACAGCGGACTACCCCAATAGTAAGGACTGCAGCAATGGGGATCCTCGAACATCTACATTTATGGTAGGTACAAAACTGTACTTTTTGTGCTTTATATAATCCGCGCACTATCAGTCATCCGTATATTTTTGCCTCTAAATATTTTGGTTCTCGGTTTAATTACCCAAAAATGCCATTAGTTAACCAAACTACTACCGGGATTCCAAAACAATGCAAAGATAGACAGACACAAGCCGCCGAGGTCCAAAACTGCTGATGAAGCTTCTCCTAAGCCTGTTCTCCGGTACTCAGTGAGGCGCTTTTGAAGCCCCTGATACCTGCTACTTCTGATTCGCAGGCCTTTACTGAGACCCATTCTGAGTCTGGTATGCCGTGAGATGCTTAGTCTATGGAACCCACGGATGTCTCTATCTTGGATGGGTCCGGAGCCGCTGTGCAGGCAACGGCTTCTGAGGGTGTATTCAGACCTATGGACTTTCATATTAAACCGACGCCTCTTTCTTTACTTGGGCCTAAATCTCGATTCATGTCTAAAAAACCAATGCCCAGGCCACATGCTCAGGCCTCTAGGCCTAAAAAAACAAATAATGGCTGAAGATCTAATAACTCTAATCAGGGGTAGCCAACCTCCTCCCCCCCCCTTCTGAGAGGCCTAGAACTCTAGGACTGAAGTTGATTATGAATCTTCTGATCAGGATTCTGTTTTCTGACTCTTCTGATTATCTGTATTTGTCCTTACCTACTTTTGAGGATTCTGATGCAGAGGACTCTATTCCCTCTGCTTCCCATCCTGAGGATTTTTCTTTTGGGGAAACCTTGCATACTCTAAGGGAGCATTTCCACTGGGGAAGCCAGGATTTTTCTGATTCAAAAAAGAGGCTTGGGGATTTCCTTCTCCTACCTCAGCACAAGCCTTTAGTTATTCCTCCTGTACTAGAAATTGTTGATGCATTTTTGGAATCTAGTTTGGCCCCTTATTCCTTGCCTCCTGCTCCCAGAAAACCTGACTGATACTACAGGGTCCCTGAGTCCCACATGTTCCTTTTCCAAAATCCTATTGCAGATCCAGAGACTATTTCACAGGGGCCCAAGTTTATTAAGGCTTCTACGGCTAAAAATCCTACCCTTCTGATAGAGACTCTAGGGCGCTGGATTAGACTGTGTAAGAAGGCTTACACTTCTACATCCTTGGCCATTAAGGCTTTAAACTGTCAGTTTCATATGTTAAAATATCAGCAACATGTTATTGGACTGCTTAAACAGAAAATGATGTTGATTCCTGACTGTGTGGAAAATAAAGAATTACAGGAATTTAATGCACTCTGCCAAACAAGTTGGAAAACATACTTTGCAATGTGGTTTTGGTTCATTAGAGGCCTCTTGCAGGGCTGCTTTGACTGGGTATGTGCTCAGAAGGCATGCTTGGCTTAAGGAACTATCTTTGCCTGATCATGTTAAAGCTAAATTGTTGGATGCAAGGCTGATGAAGTTCTTAAAAAGATGGAAGATAAAGCTAAATCTATGCAAACTGTTAAAGATTTCTTACACGTTCAGCCGCCAGGAATTTAGTAGGCAGTGGCACCTTTCAGGTCTTATCAGTCCAAACCAGACAGCACAAACCCCAGGTTTCAGTCCCAGGTTACGCACAAGACTAAGTATTGGGGGATCTCCGGATCCAAATCTGGGAGTAGTAAGACTCCCCGTATGGAAAACTGTCTCAATGACTTACTCATACAACTTCCAAGCACTTCTCAACTGAATGCTCCTTTAGGCGGAAAGATTAGTCTGCAGGCAAAAAACTGGGAGCTTATTACCCAGGGCAAATGGGTCTTAAATAGTGTCCCAGGGATACAGATTTCACTTCCACATATTACCAACACCAACGGGGTGGCCAGATCTACCCTCCAAATCAATGGGCAGAGGCCCAAAATCAAAAACTTTCTCTCTCAAACATGGGGGCTATTCATTTGGTACCAGAAGAGGAAAAGGAACAATGTTTCTATTGGAGATTTTTCCTGGTACCCAGAAAAGATAATTCATGGTGTCCTATACTGGACCTTTCTATTCTAAACACCTTTTTGGCGATTCCAAAGTTCAAGATGCTGACTTCACCATTTGCTTCATATGCTGGGCAAAGATGCTTGGTTGGCAACACTAGATGTAAAAGAAGCATACCTGCACATCCCTATCAGGGAGTCTTGCAGAAGATACCTACGCTTCAAAGCAGGCAACACGCACTATCAGTTCTCTGCACTGCCCTTTGGCTTATCTGCTGTGCCCAGGGTATTCAAAAAGTGCCTAGCTCCAGTCATTGCATTTTGCAGGCAAAGAAATATTCAAATATACCCATATCTGGATGATTGTCTAATTCAGGCAGAAAGCCAGGACATACTTTTGAATCATCTGGTCTTTGTACAAAGGGTGCTGACCTGTCTGGGGTACACCATAAATGTTAAGAAATCACACCTGGTACCCTGTCAACAAATTACATTCCTGGGAGCAAGCTTGAATACAACTTCCCAGATGGCTATCCTCACACCAGAGAAACAGCTTCACTGGACAACTTACTTCAAACAAGTAGCCTCAAAAACCCTGCTATTTGCAAGGCAAATAGTGCAAGCCTTGGGCTTCATGGCCTCCTGCATCCTTCTAATTCCATATGCACGCATATGAGGAAACTACAGTGGTATCTAAAAAGCCTATGGTGTCAACATTCTCAGGATCTAAAAGCAGTGATTCCTATCATACCTTGCTTGCACCTAGAGTTCCTTTGGTGGGCAGAGGCCTTCCACCAAAACAAGGGATTACCATTCACGCTACCCCCTGCTGCCCAAACCCTAACAACTGACGCATCAGACTATGCATGGGGGGCTCACCTGGCAGGGAAGTGCATTCAGGGCAAGTGGAATCCAAGTCAAATGCACCTGCATATCAATCAAAAAGAAATGTTAGCTGTACAGAATGCTCTGACAGCCTTCAAGGACCACATCCTTTTAGGTCAACTAATGGTAGAGACGGACAAACACCACTGTTATGCAGTACATAAGCCAGAGGGAGGTAGACATTCTTAACCCCTCTGCAGACTAGCCATGGCATTGTGGAACACAGCCTTGAGCTACCAAGTAAGTCTACAAGCTCAATTTCTGTCAGGAAAACTAAATACACTAGCAGATGGACTAAACAGAAACCTCATGGACCCACACTAGTGGAAACTGGAACCAAGGTTTTTCAACATGTTGACAAGCAAATGGAGGAGCCCAGATATAGACCTGTTCACCTCCACCCAGAACTATCAGTTGGACAAATTTTGCACAAGGATTCCACACAAACAAGCTTGGAAAGTGGATGCTGTGTCCTTCAGCTGGAAAAATCCTATCAGTTTATGCCTTTCCTCCTCTGCCTCTGCTCCCCAAAGTACTACTAAAGATCAAATGGGATGCTCCCCAAAGTACTACTAAAGATCAAACGGGACAAGTCAAAGATGATTTTGATTGCACCAGACTGGCCACGCCAACACTGGGTACTCCCTCTAGCGCAGTGTCATGGTTGGCCTCTTGGCACCTGCCTCAGACTCCTTCCCTGTTGTCTCAGCAGGAGAACCAGGTTCTGCACCCTCTGCTCTAATCACTGAACCTAGCAGCCTGGCTAATTACCTAATCTGTCCTTTACCATCCCTCATTAAACCAGTGATGGATGCCATTGGTCTAGTACCAGGAAATCTTATGCTGCAAAATGGAAAAGATTTTGTGCTTGGAACCAATCTCAAGGGATGAGCACAGCAGCGCCCCATTTACCACAGATTTTATAATACTTAACTGAAATGCTAAACAAGGGCTTGTCCTTTTCCTCCATCAAAATTCACGCCTCAGCCTTTTCAGCTCATTATAACACAGAACCTCCTCTCTTTTTCTCACCCACTGCTCAAGCAGATGTCCTTCAAGAATGCAACTGCAGTCATAACATATGGGTTGTCCTGCCTCAGGCAGCCCTCGGTCGGCCGAATTCCAAAGTCTGGGTCCGGCGTCGGCTGGTGTCGCCTCCTCTCCGTCACAACGGCTGGAGTATAAAGGCATCGGCTGACGCCATCTTCAGTCTTTCTTGCCGCGCGGTGCCCGAAGCAGAAGCAGTTCGCAAGTGCCGGTCGGTCAGCTCCTGAGTTTTCAGTACCAAAGTCATCTAAAAGCCAAGTACCCCGTTGGGGAACATTTATTCTTGCCTCAGCCGATGTCAGAACAAGCTGAGAAAGTTAATTGTTTGTCTTGTGGTAAACAAATACCTCATAAGGACTTCCATTCTCTCTGCCTTCCTTGCCTGGGCCCAGACCACGACGTCTCGGCCTGTGCTGCCTGTGCTTGCTTTAATAAGTGCACTCAGGCGCCGGGCAGAATTCGCCGGGAACTTTTTCGGTGAATCTTTTGCGTATATCATGCCGTCGGATCAACAGACAACCCAATCTGCTAAAAAACGCAAGGGCCGGGACCGACACCCTCGGCCCGCGTCCACTACGATGCTACTTCTAAACCCTCTGCTAGTGCTCCAGTCCCTTCGGAAGTGGTAAATCCACCGCTCCAGGCCGATGACACAGCGTTAACGCTACCTTCGGTCTCAGAGATTTCTCCGGTGCTGGTTGTTGATTCTCCTCCGGAAACAGATGTTCTGGATCTACCCGACACCATTTCTGTGGACAAGGTTACGCCTGCACGTGGGGCTGCTAGGCCCCCTGTATCCATGTCCATCAAGGCCTTTGCACGTGCTGAGGCCACCAGTCAGGCCAAGGCCCATCCTAAGCCTGCTACCCAGGCCCCTTCATCTGATAAGCAGATCATGTCTCTGGCTGCAGATCTTAGTTCCCTTATCAGGGGGACTCAGCCTCATCCGGACAGGGGTTCTCAGCCACCTGCAGAGAAAAGGCCTAGAACTGAGCAGGCGGACGACCTCTCTTCGGATGAAGCCTCTGGGGATTCTGAGCATTCTGATACCAAAGAAGAATCCTTCCAGGCCTACGAGGACTCTGATGCTGAGGAATCAATTCCCTCTGCCTCCCCTCCAGAGGATTTCTCTTTTGGTGAAGTCCTGCATTCCATGAGGGAACATTTTCAATGGCAGGGTCAGGAATACTCTGACTCCAGGAAAAGGCTTCGTACCTTCCTCAAGGTTCCCCAGCACAGACCTTTGGCTATCCCACCTGTTATGGATGTTTTCTCTGACTCCAGTGCTAACCCTGATTCTCTTCCTCCTGCTCCTGTCAAGCCGGACAGATATTATAGGGTCCCTGACACTCACAAGCACCTTTTTAAGGCCCACTCTGTGGATCTAGAAACTATTTCACAGGGCCCCAAGGGAGTGGCCACCTCCTCTGCCAAAAACCCTCTGCCAGCAGACAGAGAAGCAAGGTCCCTGGAGAGATGGGGTAAAAAAGTATATACCTCTACTACCCTAGCCATGAGGTCACTTAACTGCCTTTTCCACATGTTTCAGTACCAAGATTTTCTTCTGGATTTACAGAAAGTTAGCCTGTCCTGAGCCTATTGATAAAAAGGCATTGCAGGATCATATACATAACACTCAGCAGGTTAATAACCATTTTCTTCAGTGTGGTTATGATGCATTGGAAGCTTCATGTAGGGCAGCTATGACTGGGGCTGTGATACGTAGACATGCTTGGTTAAAGGATCAGTCTTTGCCTGACCATGTTAAAGTAAAGTTACTTGATGCACCTCTGGAAAAACAGAAGTTGTTTGGTGCTAATGCACAAGATGTACTGAAATCCATAGAGGAAAAAGCAAAGTCAGTACAGACAGTCAAGGATTTCCTTCAGGTTCAGCCATCCAGATTCAGCAGAAACTGGCCCTCAAAGAATTGGTCCTTCCCCGGCTCAGACAAGTTTCAAAGGGGAAAAAGCAGACGTGGCCGAGGTAGAGGGCAATACAGAGGATCTTACAGGGGGTGCCAGTGGCACAAATCAAAGAAGTGGCGCAGACAGTTGAGCTGCACCACAAGGACAATCACAATGACTTGACTTTCGTACCGCCTACAAAGGTTCAAAGAGAAGCACCTTTGGGCAGAAAATTATCCTTATTCTCTCAAAACTGGCATATCTTAATCAAGGACAACTGGATTTTGGATTTGATAGACAAAGGTTACAGATTCCACTTCCACACATTACCAATAAGACAAGGCATGCCAAACCTGCCACATCATCAAAGGGCAGAGGCGCTCACTCAAGTTTCCAAGCTGTTAAGTATAAAAGCAATAGAAAGGGTTCCTCCTCAGGAGCAAGGCCAGGGATTTTATTCAAGGCTGTTCCTTGTTCCAAGAAAAGAAAACAAATGGAGACCCATACTAGACTTGTCAACTCTAAACACTTTTCTCATGGTGCCAAAGTTCAAAATGCTGACGCTGCAGCAACTCCTTCCCATGCTGGGCAAGGGGTCTTGGCTGGTCACTCTGGACCTCAAGGAGGCATACCTGCATGTCCCAATCAGACAAAGCTGCAGAAGATACCTCAAATTTCTTGCAGGGACAGAGCATTATCGATTCTCAGCATTACCGTTTGGCTTATCTACTGCGCCCAGAGTGTTCACGAAATGCCTGGCATCAGTAGTGACACACTGCAGACTGCAGGGGATTCAAATATACCCCTACCTGGACGACTGACTCATACAAGCAGACAACAAACAAACCTTAAAAGAAAATTTGGACTATGTCATGCATCTACTGCAGGCCTTGGGATACACAGTCAACATTCAAAAGTCAAAACTACTGCCATCCCAAAAGACTATCTTCCTAGGAGCCAAACTGGACACAGAAAACCAAATGGCCTACCTCACAGAGGAAAAGCAGCAGCATTTACCAGATTACTTCAAAGGCCTAGCAAAACTCTCCCAGCTGACTGCAACGAAAATCCTGCAGGCCCTGGGGTTCATGGCATCTTGCATCCTTCTGATACCTTTGGCAAGACTTCATATGAGAAAGCTGCAATGGTATTTAAAAAACTTATGGTCTCAACACAACCAAAGCCTAGAGGACATAATCCCACTTATTCCATGTCTGCAAAAGGAATTCTTATGGTGGGCTCCAGCCAGTCAGCAAAACAAAGGCAATGTCTTTCAACAGACCCCAAGCAGGCCAAACGATTACAACAGATGCCTCAGACCATGGATGGGGGGCGCATATGGAGGGCAGATGCATTCAAGGTTTCTGGACGCCAAAGGAAAGGCATCTGCACATAAACCAAAAGTAGATGTTGTCAGTGATGCATGCAATCGAAACTTTCGAGAAATCACTACAACAAGGGCATTTGCTAATAAGGACAGACAACACCACTGTCTTGTAGTACATAAACAAGCAGGGGGGCACTCATTCTTATCCCCTCTGCAGACTAACAATGCTTTTCTGGGAAAAATCTCTGAGCCTAAAGATACATTTACAATCCCAGTTTGTACCAGGCAAGGACAATGTACTGGCGGACCAGCTGAGCAGAAATTTTATGGATCTACACGAATGGATGCTGCACCCTCACATTTTCTCTCAACTGACGAAGACATGGGGAAGACCGGAAGTAGATCTTTGCTTCCCATTTAAATCATCACCTGGAAAAGTTCTGCACAAGGACTCACCATCCTCTAGCCTGGAAAACGGATGCTCTCTCCTTCAGCTGGAATTCTCTGAAAATTTATGCATTCCCTCCTCTGCCTCTGCTGACCAAGGTGATACTGAAGATCAAAGCAGAACAACCAACAGGCAATCTTGATAGCTCCGGACTGGCCAAGGCAACACTGGTACCCATTGCTATTGACCATAACTCGGACCAAACCATGGCCTCTGACCCTATGGCCCCTGCTCTTAACACAACACAATTACAGGACTGTACATCAAGACCTGAAAACATTACACCTGACAGCCTGGAGGCTACCATGATTTCTCCACCTAGCTCTCCTTCCAAATCAGTTCAAGAGATCTTGCTGGAAGCACGCAGACCTTCCACAAGAAAAACCTATTCGGCCAAGTGGAAGAGATTCAGCATCTGGAATGCCAACAGGGGTCAGGACACAACATTACCGAGTATACCTCAGATATTAGAATACTTGGCAGAACTATTTCATACTGGGCTCTCATACTCTTCAATAAAGATTCATGCCTCAGCAATCTCAGCATGATTCAACTGTGACCCTCCAGTGTTTTCACATCCTTTGCTACGACAGTTTCTACGAGGAATAAAGAATATCAAACCTCCCATAAGACAGCCACTACCTGCATGGGACCTCAATTATGTGTTGGAAAAATTAACTCTTCCTCCATTTGAACCAGCAGCAACTTCAGAAATTCAATTTCTTTCATGGAAGACTGTCTTTTTATTGGCAGTTACATCTGCAAGAAGAGTTTCGGAGATTCAGGCACTCATGGCAGTGCCTTCCTTCATCATTTTTCATCAAGACAGAGTTTCTCTAAGAACAAATCCTACATTCATGCCAAAAGTTATTTCCAGGGTGTCTCTAAATCAAGCTATTCATCTGCCTACATTCTTCCCCAATACTCAAAACAAGGAGGAAAAACTACTGCATACTTTGGACATACACAGACAACTACATTACTACTTGGACAGAACTAAGGCCACCAGAAAGTCTGACCAACTGTTTGTAGCCTATGCTGCTGGAATACAAGGAAAAGCAATCTCCAAACAATTTCAAAATGGATTGGACATTGCATCAGATTCTGCTATTCATTCCATGGAAAAGGTGTGCCTGCCAATATTAGGCCACATTCCACCAGTGCTTTAGCCACTTCCACAGCTTTCCTAAGAGGAGTGGCAACAAAGGACATTCTATAGGCTGCTACATGGAGCTCCATGCATACATTTACCAAGCACTACAACCTGCCTTTTATACTCCAGATCCCGAGCAGGCTTTGCTTCGGCAGTCCTGCAGGGGATTTTAGCTACACCATCCTTAGCATAGATCCATCCACCCCCAGCTTGGCTATGGTATTCAACCCATATGTTATGACTGCAGTTGCATTCTTGAAGGACATAGTACAGTTTTGTACCTACCATAAATGTAGATGTCCGATAGATATGCAACTGCAGTCGGATTTTCCCACCCTCCTTACCCCTCTGTATCCTTCTTTCTTGGGTCCCTACCCCTTATCCCATTAGCTGGGGGTATTTCCTATGGTGTATCTGTTTATTACTGTTGTGCATGTTTGGATTATTTTTATCCATTTACCAAATTTAGCCTTCCTAGGAGGGCACCTGGCATCTGGGGCAAGAAACACTGAAGAAGATGGCGTCTGCCGATGCCTTTATACTCCAGCCGTTGTGACGTCGGAGAGGAGGCGACACCAGCGACGCCGGACCCAGACTTTGGAATTCGGGCGACCGAGGGCTGCCTGAGGCAGGACAACCCATATGTTATGACTGCAGTTGCATATCTATCGGACATCTACATTTATGGTAGGTACAAAACTGTACTTTCCTCCGAGGGGCCAAAAATTTAAGACCACCCAGCAGAGCTCCAACTCCAGCCTGGGACCTTAACTTTGGTTTGGAGAAACTCGCTCTTCCTCCTTTCGAGCCAGCTGCTACTGCCGATTTAAAATTTCTTTCGTGGAAAACCGCATTCCTTTTTGCAACCTCTTCAGCAAGAAGGGTATCTGAATTACAGGCCCTTATGGCAGTGGAGCCTTTCGTCATCTTTTATGTGGACAGGGTGTCCCTCAGAACCAATCCCTACTTCATGCTCAAGGTGGTATCCAGTTTGGCTCTTAATCAGTCCATTCTTTTGCAAACCTTCTTTCCTAATCCACAGAACAAACTGGAATGGATACTGCACTCCTTAGATATGCACATACAACTTAGATTCTACTAGGACAGGACTAAACTTCAAAGGAAATCTGAAAAACTGCTGGTGGCATTTGCTGCAGGGACAGAGGGGAGGGCTATTTCAAAGCAAACCATTTCTAAATTGATAGTCCATTGCATTCATTTCTGTTATAAGCACCGTGGAAAGCCCATCCCACAAGGCATCAGACCCCACTCTACCAGGGCTGTATCTACCTCTACAGCCGTTCTCAAAGGCGTCCCTACCAGGGACAGAGTAGAAGCTGCTACCTGGAGCTCTGTACATACTTTCACCAAGCATTAGCATTTACCATTTTTCTCTAAATCCAGAGCTGGCTTTGCCACTGCAGTCTTGCAGGGCCTTATACCTGGTCCTAATGCTATTTAAATTCCTCCTCCCAGTCTTAGCTTTGGGAATCTACCCATATGTAAGGACTGCAACAGTGAAACACGAACATAGTACATTTGTGTACACTTAACATAAATGTAGATGTTCGAGTTTATTCACTGTTGCAGTCCTGGTTACCCTCCCTCCATCCCCCTGACGTCTTTTGGCTTTACCTCTACTTTCCTTTACTATGCTTAAAAGCTTTTTGGTGTATTTGCTTTTTGTTGGCGGTATAACCTTGTATTTTTTTTTTTATATTTAATTGCCTCCCATTAGGGTGGCACCTGACATCTAGTGCAAGAAAAACTGATGTAATGGCGTCTGCTGCATGTTTTATACCCCTGACGACCTGACGTCACGGAAGAAGAGACGGCAACTGACGCAGGACCCAATACTTTGTTAATCAGGCCGACTGAGGGCTACTGCAAGCAGATAACCCAAATGGGATGACTTCAACAGTGAATACACTTGAACATGTACATTTATGGTAAGTGTACACGACTACACTTTTTTACTTCTTAACTTTCCTAGTTCAATGAAAGACTGTCCTTGGAGACCAATTCTGGAACTCTCATTTCAGTCTCTTCCTTCAGGGTGCACACCTTCAGGATGCTGACTTTGCCAAATCTTTCCGCTTCTCTTCCCGTTCTCTTCCCTCAAGGGTTCATGGCCACCTTAGACATCAAGATGTCTATCTCCACATTCCTATAAGGCCCAGCTTCAGGAAGTACATAAGGTACTCAGTGGGCTTCTCTCACTTTCAGTTCTCTGCCTTGCCCTTTGGGCTTTCCACTGCATGCAGTGTCTTCAAATGTCTGGCACCAGTAATTACCTTCAGCAGGACAAAAGGGATCCAGATATTCCCATTTTTGGACAAAGTCCTCATCAGGCAGACTGCAAACAGTCCCTCCTGCAACACTTAAAAGAAACATTTGCTTCTAGAGTCTCTCTGGTTTCAGATCAATTACCCAAAATCTCAACTGGTACCCACACGAGACCATCTTCCTCTGGTGCAGGATCAGAACAGACATCATGAAAGCCTACCTTCCTCCTCAAAAGGTGGAAAGCTTGACACATTATTTGCTCCTAGTTCTTCAGGCCAATGAAAGTACTGCAAGGGAGTACCTCAGGCTCCTGGGCTACATGGCCCCCACTATTCCCATGCTGCTTTTAGCCAGACTTCACATGAGGGAACTGCAGTGGTACCTCAGGTCAGTCTGGACGCAGCATTCTCACCCTCTGAAGTACAGAGTACCCCTCCTGCCCTGCCTTAAACAAGTAGATACATTGGTGGTTGAATCAGGTGAAGCTCAATCCAGGTCTTCCACTCCAACCCTCTCATCTGGAACAGATTATGTACAGATGCCTCAGACCTAGGGTGGGGAGTGACTCAGACATCTGAAAGTGCGGGGAGTGTGGCCAGCACCACACAAGAAAGAGTACATTAATGTAAGAGAGATGAGGGCAATACTAATGCCCCAGTGGGCCTTCCAAACCAGATTTCAACAGGGACCCATGAAGCCTTTTACAGACAATACCACAGTACTGTGGTATCTCAACAGGCAGATGAGTACCAAATCATATTTGCTTTGCAGACTGGCCCTGCTAGTGTGGGAACTGGCCTCCACCCAGGGAGTGACTCTACAGGCGGTATACATTTCTTCACAACAGAATTCCCAGGCAGACTCCATCAGCAGGGCCATCACTGTAGCCCACGAAAGGGTGCTACACAGGGATGTCTTTCTTGACCTGGTCCACCGATGGGGTGCACCTCGGAGACCTTTTTGCCTCCACAATCAACAGGCAACTTAGCTCTTTCTGCACCAGGCTACCAGACTCGCGGGCTATGGCTACAGATGCAGTTTCAATTTCTTGGAAGGGGATGATGTCCTTCAAGGATGCATCTGCAGTCTTTACAAATGGGTTGTCCTGTCGTCAGGCAGCCCTTCGGTCGGCCGGATTCCAAAGTCTGGGTCTGGCTTCGGCTGGTGTCGCACTTCACCCGACGTCATTGCAGCAGTTATTCGGGTATAAAGGCATCAGCCGACGCCATTTTCCCCAGTCTTTCTTGCCGCGTGGCGCCCGAAGCAGAAGCTGTTCGCAAGTGCCAGTCGGTCAGATCCAGAGATTACTACTACCGAATACTACTTCGAAGACTTCTATAAAGCTAAGTACCCCGTTGGGGACTCTTTCTTGCCTCAGCCGATGTCAGAGAAAGTTAATAACTGTTTATCTTGTGGGAAACAAATACCTCATAAAGATTTCCACTCCTATTGTATACATTGTTTAGGCCCAGACCACGACGTAGCAGCTTGTCTAGCCTGTGCTTCTTTTAACCGACGGACGCTTAGACGTCGGTTGGACTTTGCTGAACAGATTTACGGCTCCGATTTTGCCTACATTATGTAGTCGGATCCTCCGACTACACAAATTACCAAAAAACGCAAAGAAAAGGACCATGAGTGTCTCGGTTTCGGCCGAAACCGAGCAAGCGGTTCTTTCTTCTGCCGATATCATGCCTTCTACCGAGGCCTCTTCTAACCTGGTAGAAACGGCTTCTGAAATCCAACCTTCTGTTGCGGTTTCACAGGATTTATCAGACACCATTCCCCTGGATGTTTCAACCCCTGCACGTGGAGCTGCTAGGCCTCCTCCAGCTATGTCTATTAAGGCCTTTGCCAGGGCTAAAGCAGCCAAAGCATCAAAACCTGTGCCTGCCAAGCCCCCTTCTCACAGGCCCAGCTCCAGCTCCCACATGCTTTCTTTGGCTGAGGATCTCATCTCTTTAATTCGTGGAGCCCAGCCTCATCCAGACAGGGCCTCTCTCCCTCCTCCAGAAAAGAGACCTAGAGCAGAGCCCCCTGAGCCAGTATCCACAGATGATTCCTCTGATGACTCAGAACATACAGACCCTCCTGAGGCTTCTTATTCTCCTTACGAAGATTCTGATGCTGAGGAGTCCATCCCTTCAGCCTCTCCTCCTGAGGAATTTTCCTTTGGGGAAACCTTGCATGCTATGAGGGAACAATTTCAGTGGCAGGGCCAAGATTTCTCAGACTCTAGAAAAAGGCTTAGGACCTTTCTACATTTGCCACAGCATAGGCCTTTAGCTATACCTCCATTTCTGTCTGTTGTTGATGATGCATTTAATGATGCTTGCACTGCTCCTGATTCTTTACCTCCGGCTCCTGCTAAGCCCGATAGGTACTACAGGGTCCCGGACACTCATCACCACTTATATAAGGCTCCTTTTGCAGATCCAGAGACTATCTCCCAGGGTCCTAAAGCTGTAGCCGCTACTTCTTCTAAAACCCCTCCCTCTGAAAGGGAATCCAGGTCCTTAGAGAGATGGGGTAAAAGTTTACACCTCTGCTACTTTGTCAGCTAGAGCTTTGAACTGCCAATTTCATATGATTCAATATCAAGAGTTTATGCTTGACCAGTTGACTAAAAAGCTGTCCTCTGAAGAATCTTTAGATAAAAGTATGTTCAAGAAATGGTACATAACATACAGCAGGTTAGTAACCATTCTTTAAAATGTGGCTATGATGCACTGGAGGCTTCGTTTAGATCAGCCATGACTGGCACAGTTATCAGGAGGCATGCATGGTTGAAAGAACAGGCACTACCAGACCATGTCAAATCTAAGCTTTTGGATGCACCTATGGACAAGGTCAATTTATTTGGTTCCCCTGCACAACAGGTACTAAAAAAGATGGAAGAGAAAGCAAAATCTGTGCAAACAGTGAAAGATTTCTTACAAGTTCAACCTCCAAGGTTTAGCAGGAACTGGCCCTCCAAGAATTGGTCCTTTCCGAATCCTCTAAGGCACAAAGAGGCAGGAATAGGCTCTAGAGGCAGAAACCAATCCAGGGGTGCCTACAGGGTCGCCAGTGGCAGGGTAACAACCAACGAGGCACGGATACAGCCACCACCACTACAACAACTCAATCACAGTGACTTGGCGGTGGCACCGCCTACCAGGGAACAACTAGAAGCACCCTTAGGCGGAAAGCTAACCTTATTCTCAAGAAACTGGCACTGCATTACAAGAGAAAAATGGATTTTGCAAACTATAGACCAAGGTTACAGGTTCCATTTCCATACTCTACCAGAAAAGAGAGGAATGCCAAACCTTCCACCTACTCAAAGGACAGAAGCTCTAAAGCAAATATCTCAATTATTAAGAATGAGAGCTGTGGAAAAGGTACCATCTATGGAGCAAGGAAAGGGATTTTACTCCAGACTCTTCCTGGTACCAAGAAAAGAAAACAAATGGAGGCCTATTCTAGACCTGTCCGCTTTAAACACATTCCTCATTGTTCCAAAATTCAAAATGCTGACCCTACAGCAGCTTCTTCCCATGCTGGGCAAGGAGTCTTGGCTGGTAACTCTAGATCTCAAGGAGGCATACCTGCACGTCCCCATAAGACCAATTTGCAGAAGATACCTCAGATTTCTTGCAGGATCAGAGCATTATCAATTCTCAGCATTGCCCTTTGGCTTATCTACTGCGCCCAGAGTGTTCACGAAATGCCTGGCATCAGTAATCGCTCATTGCAGACTTCAGGGGATTCAAATCTATCCCTACCTAGACGACTGCCTGATGCAAACGGACAACAAAAACAAACTAACAGAAGACTTACAAAGAGTTGTCATCTTGCTGCAAGCCCTGGGATACACAGTCAATACAAAAAAAGTCAAGGCTGATTCCATCCCAAAGAATAATCTTTCTGGGTGCAGAACTGGACACATCAAAACAAATGGCATTCCTAACTGCAGAAAAGAAAGAGCAACTTCCTCTCTACTTCTTGGCATTAACAAAGCAGAACCATCTAACTGCAAGAAAAGTGCTGCAAGCTCTAGGATTCATGGCATCCTGCATAATACTAGTCCCTCATGCCAGGCTGCATATGAGAAAGCTACAGTGGTACCTAAAGAATTTGTGGTCCCAGCACAAGCACAGCCTAGAAACCAAAATTCCAATGATTCCATGCCTGAAACAGGAGTTCCTATGGTGGGCTCAGGCCTGCCAATCAAACACAGGATTGCCCTTCTGCAAAAGCCAACCAAGACAAACCATCACGACAGATGCCTCAGACCTCGGATGGGGGGCACACATGCTGGACAAGTGCATTCAAGGCCTATGGACTCAAGACCAGCTGCATTTGCACATAAATCTAAAAGAAATGATGGCAGTAAAATTGGCAATCCAGGCATTCAGACCCTTTCTCCAAGAAGGCCGGTTGATGATAAGGACAGACAACACCACAGTTATGTGGTACATCAACAAACAGGGAGGCACACAGTCATACCCTCTGTGCCGGCTGGCACTGGACTTATGGGATGTGGTTCTGAGCTACAACATTCAGTTACAGGCAATTTATGTACCAGGGAAGGAAAACATTCTAGCAGACATATTGAGCAGAACTACAACAGATGCCCACGAATGGATGCTGCATCCGGACATCTTCAAAACCATCACAAGAAAATGGGGATTACCACAAATAGACTTGTTTGCATCCCCTTGCAATCACCAGTTGAAGAAATTCTGCACAAGGACTTACCTCCCACTTGCTTGGAAGGTGGACTCCCTCTCTTTCAGTTGGAAAAGCCTGACAGCATACGCATTCCCATCACTTCCTTTGATGCACAAGGTGCTTCTGAAGATCAGAGGAACGTCCGAGGATCATTCTAATAGCCCCAAATTGGCCAAGACAACATTGGTATCCACTGCTGAGGAGCATGTCCCGGGAACAAATATGGACACTGCCCCTGATCCCATTACTGCTAACACAGAACAACTGCAACATCCTGCATCCAAACCTAAAAACTCTGCAGCTAACTGCCTGGAACATTACATAACAGCAATTAACCCAAATTTATCCCAAAGGGTTAAAGACATAATCCTGGAGGCTCGTAGACCTTCAACAAGAAAGAATTATGCAGCAAAATGGAAAAGATATCTCATCTGGAGTACTGCAAAGGGGCAGGATGTGACACTGGTGAACATAGCCAACATCCTGGAGTACTTGGCGGAGCTCTACCATACAGGCCTGTCCTATTCTTCCATCAAGATACATGCATCAGCTATTTCAGCAGAATACAGCTTGGATCCTCCTGTCTTCTCGCATCCTCTGCTCAGACAGTTTCTGAGAGGAATTAAAAATGTAAAACCTCCCAGGAAACCTCCATTGCCAGCATGGGACTTGAACTTTGTGCTAGAAAAACTGACTCTTCCTTCTTTCGAACCAGCAGCAACAGCAGAATTACAATACTTATCCTGGAAGACTGCTTTCCTGCTGGCAATAGCCTCAGCAAGAAGGGTCTCTGAACTACAGGCATTAATGGCAGTGCAACCCTTCCTGATCTTCCATCAAGATAGAGTATCCATGAGAACAAACCCTACGTTTATGCCTAAGGTGGTATCCAGAGTCTCTTTAAATCAGGCTATCCACCTTCCTACATTCTTCCCCAACCCACAGAACAGGGGAGAAAGGCTCTTACATACCTTGGATGTACACAGACAATTACGCTACCTGGACAGGACAAAAAACAATAGAAAAACTGACCAGCTTCTGGTAGCATATGCAACAGGAAAGGAAGGAAAACCATTTTCTAAACAGACAATCTCCAAATGGATAGGAAATTGCATTAGATTTTGTTACTCCTACCATGGAAAGAAAACTCCAGAGAACATCAGGCCTCACTCCACAAGGGCTACAGCCACTACCACAGCTTTCTTACGAGGAGTGGCTACCAAGGACATTATAGAGGCTGCTACTTGGACCTCCGAGCATACATTTGCCAAGCATTACAACTTACCTCTATACTCTAGATCCCGTGCTGGTTTTGCCACTGCTGTTTTGCAAGGGATCCTAACTACACCATAATCTCTTCTCATTTCCTCCTCCCCTAGTTTAGCTATGGTATTCTACCCATTTGTAAAGACTGCAGATGCATCCTTGAAGGACATAGTACAGTTTTGTACCTACCATAAATGTAGATGTCCGAGAGGAATGCATCTGCAGTCAGGATTACCCACCCTCCTTCCCCTCTGAGGTACTCCTAGGGTATTTGCCAATCTTCAGCTAGCTTGGGGGGGGATCTATTATGGTGTATTTGTTTGTATATATGTACATACATGCTTATTTTGTGTGTTTGCTCTCTACTATTTGGAAACTTTGGCATTTATCCAAATTTAGCCATCCAAGAGGGCACCTGGCATCTGGGGCAAGAAACACTGAGGAAAATGGCGTCGGCTGATGCCTTTATACCCGAATAACTGCCGCAATGACGTCGGGTGAAGTGCGACACCAGCCGAAGCCAGACCCAGACTTTGGAATCCGGCCGACCGTAGGGCTGCCTGACGACAGGACAACCCATTTGTAAAGACTGCAGATGCATTCCTCTCGGACATCTACATTTATGGTAGGTACAAAACTGTACTTTTCTCTATGCAATCCCCCTCCCCTCTTGTTCAGAAGGTCGTGCTGAAGATGCAGCAGGACAGACCAAAAATCTTGTTGATCACTCCCTAGTGGCCACGACAGCATTGGTTCCCCCTCCTCCACTTATCCAAGGGCAATCACCACAAGTTACCTCTCAGAGTTGACGTTCTCACAAGAGACAAAAGAACCTAAATCCACCCACGGTGACAATTACTTCGCCTCACTCTGTAGGTGATAAGATTCTGATCCCTTTTAGACACCTTTACAATTAGAACATGCTCACTGTCCTGCAAGAGGCCAGGAAACCCAGTACTAGGACGTCTTAACCTGTCCAAGTGGAAAAGTTTCTCCATATGGTGTCTCAGAAGGCATTTGGATCCATTGCAAAGCGTGACTCCTAGTACTCTTAGCTGTGTGATCTTTTGCAGACAGGGTTAGCATTCTCATTCATTAAGGCCCATTTGTCTGCCATTTCAGCATGCCTCCCTCTGGACCCCCCCCCCACCCATTAGATTCCAGATTACCTGCAAAGCTGTTCCTGAAGGGGGTCCTTCATCTCAAGCCTCCAAGGAGACCCATTCCCCTTCCAATGGACCTGAACTATGTTGTAGAAAAACTAACACTACCCCCTTTGGAGCCAGCATACAAAGCTTCCCTAAAATACTGCACATTGAAAACTGTTGTCCTTGTGGCCTTGACCTCAGCTAGAAAAGTGTTTGAGCTGCAAGCCCTCGCATTCTACCCTTCCTTGTATTCCACACACAGTGTAACCCTTAGAACTAACCCTTCATTCCCGAGGTGGTTAATGAACTTTTTTTTAAACCAAGCCATCCACCTACTCTCCTTCCTTAGTCCACAGGGAGACAGTGAGGGTTGTACTTCATTCCCTGGATCTACACAGACTACTCATATATTCTGTCTGCACAAAACCAGACCAATCAGGCAGGCGGATCAACTGTATCTCTTTCCACCCCAGAGTCCTAGGAAAAGCAGAATCTAAACAAATCATTTCTGCAGGGATTTCCAAAGCTATTACCTTTTGCTACAGACACCACGGGAATCCTTGTAAGGGAGTGTGAAAGCTCACTCCACCAGGGCAATGGCCTCCTGGAGCCTTCAAGGGCTTGGACACCTCCACTATCCCTGAAGTGGCTACTTGGTCTTCTGTGCACACCTTCACAAAACATTACAAGATAGACCAGATTTCTAGGTCCAGAGCTATCCTTCATGGATTCCTGGAGAATTCGACTAGACCCCACCTCTCCCTTCGCAGTGAGCTTTGGTACTCGCCCATATGTACAGAATACTACAACATGTGAATAGAAGGACATAGAAAAGTTGTGTAAAATCTTACCTTAACCATAGATGTCCTTTTCCATGTTGCAGTATTCCTTCCCTCCTACCTGTTGTACAGCAGATGTTCATAGTGTTTCACTGCTGCAGTCATTACACTTGGGTTATCCTGCTGTCAGGTGGTCCCGCAGTTGGCCAGAGTTCTAAAGTCTTGGTCCGGCATCTGTTGCTGTCGCTTCTTCCCTGATGCCCATGCACCAGGGGTATATAAGATGCAGCAGATGCCATTTTCTTCAGTCTTTCTTGTTGCACGATGCCAGAAGCAAAAGCAGTTCGCAAGTGCCGGTCGGCCAACTCCTGAGATTTTTGATTTCGAATTTCAGAACCGAAGTTTTCAGTAAAGCTAAGTACCCCATTGGGGAAACTTTTTCTTGCCTCAGACTGATGTCAGTAAAAGTTAATAATTGCGTTTCTTGTGGGAAGTAAATGCCTCATAAGGATTTTCATTCTTACTGTATTCCATGCCTAGGCCCAGACCACGACGTCAGTAGTTGTCTGTTTTGTGCTAGATTTAACAAGCGCACTATTAAATGTCTGTTTGATTTTGCTCGCCATTATTTTGGCCGAAGGTTCAATTATACCATGTCGTCGGAACAACCGATGACCGGAATACACAAAAAATGCAAAGACAAAGATAGGTGTCCGAGGTCCAAAACTGACTCTGAAGCCTCTACTAGGCCAGTTGCCGGTTCTCAGTGAGGTGCTTTCGCAAGCCCTGACACCCGCTACCTAAGAGACACAGGCCGCCTCCGACTCCCACGTGGAGATTTCTAGGCCTCTGGAAACTCAAGGTATTGGGCCTACGGAAATTAACCCCTCAGATGGGTCTGGAGCCGCTGAGCAGGCATCTGCTTCTGAGGGTGTTTAGACCTTCACAGCTTACCATCAAAACAACAACCAAGTCCAAAACTCCATTAAAGACAAAGAAACAAGTGCAGCTTTCACCAGGACAGGCCTCCATGCCTAAAAAACAGATGCTCAAAATGGCCGAAGACCTAATTACTCTGATCAGGGGTTCCCATCCCCCTCCTGATAAAAGGACTAGGCAGGATACAGACTGATTCCTCTGACCAGGTTTCCATTTCTTCAGATTCCTCTTCAGACCATGGGATACTTTTTACCCCCATATGAGGACTCTGATGCTGAAGAATCAATCCCTTCAGCCTCTCCTCCTGAGGATTACTCTTTTGGGGAAACTTTACATACCATGAGGGAGCATTTCCATTGGGAGAGCCAGGATTATTCAGAATCTAAGAAAAGGCTCATTTTCTTTTATTGCCTCAACACAGGCCCCTTGCTATTTCGCCTGTGTTATATTGTGGATGATGTGTTCTCTGAATCCAGTTTAACCCCTGATTATTTGCCCCCAGCACCAGTCAAGCCAGATAAGTACTACAGAGTCCCTGACTCTCTCAAATTTCTTTATAAAAACCCTGCTGCTGACCCAGAAACCATTTCCCAGGGTCCCAAAGGGGTAAAGGCTTCCACTGCTAAAAATCCAGTTCCCTCTGATAGGGATTCTAGAGCATTAGATAGATGGAAGAAAGTTTACACTTCAGCAACTCTAGCAGTAAGGGCTTTTAATTGCCAGTTCCACATGCTTAAATACCAACAATACTTAATGTCTCTGTTAAACAGAAAATGCTTACAAGCCCAAAGTCTTGACTATAAAGAAATGCAGGATTTATTGCATGCAGCTGAACAAGTGGGGAAACATACTCTGCAATGTGGTTTTGATTCATTAGAGGCTTCTTGTAGAGCCGCAGTTACAGGATCTGTGATTCGAAGGCATGCTTGGTTAAAAGAACAAGGTTTACCTGATCATGTTAAGGCAAAAATTACTGGATGCTCCTTTACAGCTTGATATCTTGTTTGGTGTTAAGGCAGAAGAGGTACTAAAGAAAATGGAAGATAAAGCAAAATCTATGCAAACAGTGAAGGATTTCTTACAGGTACAGCCACCTTGATTTAGCAGAAATTGGCCTTCTAAAATTGGTCCTTTCCAGTGTCAGACCGATCACAGAGGCAGATACAGACGCCCAAGAGGCAGTTCTCAGCCCCAGGGCTCTTGCAGACCACAACAGTGGGGTGCTTCAACCCCAAAAGGAGGAGAAGACAAGTCATAGCCTTATAGGAAACTGTCCCAATGACTTCCCCCTTCAAATGCCAAGCACTTAACTTCTGTCAGCTCCTTTAGGGGGAAAACTAGCACCTTTTTCACAAAATTGGCATATAATCACCCAAGACAAATGTGTTCTGAATATTGTCTGTGTTACAGGTTCCACTTTCACACTCTTCCAAGGCCAAAAGGAATGCCAGACCTGCAACAAAATCAATGGGCAGAGGCACAAAAACAAATTACATCCTTCATGGACATGAGAGCTATTCAAAAATTGCCACAACAGGAACAAGGACAAGGATTTTACTCGAGACATTTCTTGGTCCCCAGAAAGGGCAAAGCCTGGAGACCCATACTGGACCTATCTACTCTAAATACTTACCTGGATGTCCCAAAAGTCAAAATGTTGACACTACAGCAACTTCTTCCCATGCTGGGCAAGAAGGCTTGGCTTGTTACTTTGGACCACAGAGGCATACCTGCATGTCCCAATCAGACAAAATTGCAAAAGATAGCTCAGATTCATAGCTGGCACAATGCATTACCAATTCTCTGCACTGCCCTTTGGCTTATCTACTGCGCCCAGGGCCTTCACAAAATGCCTGGCACCAGTAATTGCATTTTGCAGACAAAAAGGAATTAAAGTATATCTCTACTTGGACGACTACCTTATTCAAGCAGAGAGCAAGGACATTCTTTTAAAGCATCTGGCATTTCTAAAAAGACTGCTAATTTGCCTAGGGTACGCAGTAAACGAAAAGAAGTCAAAACTAGTGCCCTCACAAGAGATAATATTCCTGGGTGCCAGCTTAAATACAACGGCCCAGATGGCTTATCTCATGCCAGACAAGCAAAGACAACTGACTCAGTACTTTCAATTAATGGCAACAAAAACCCAACTCCCTGCAAGAAAAATTCTGCAGGCCTTGGGGTTCATGGCGTGCTGCATACTACTGATACCATATGAAGAAATTACAATGGTACCTAAAAAGTGTTTGGACTCAACACTATCACAGTTTGGAAACAGTAATACCACTTATTCCCTGCCTACAGCAGGAGTTTGATGGTGGGCACAGGCATGTCACCACAACAAGGGACAGCCTTACACTTTACCCACAGCCAGGCAGACACCAACAGACGCTTCAGATAATGCCTGGGGAGCACACATGGCAGGAAAATGTAATCAGGGCAAGTGGGCCGCAGACCAAATGCATCTTCACATCAATCAAAAAGAGATGCTAACTGTACAAAATGCCCTAACAGCTTTCAAGGACCTTCTGCATCCAGGACAACTATTACCAAAAACGGACAACACCACAAAGCAAGAGGGCACTCATTCCTATCTCCTCTGCAGACAAGCCATGACTTTGTGGAACACAGCACTGACTTATCAATTTCATCTGCAAGCACAATTCCTGCCAGGAAAGAAAAATACTCTGGCAGACAACTTAAGCAGAAACATCATGGATCCTCACAAGTGGAAATTAAATCCACAAGTGTTTAGCATAATAACACAAAAATGGGGGTGCCCAGACATGGATCTTTTTGCCTCCCCTCTGAATTGCCAACTACAGAAATTCTGCAGAAGGATTTAGCACCCGCAAGCATGGAAAGTGGATGCTCTCTCGTTCAGCTGGAAAACCCTAAAAGTTTATGCCTTCCCTCCACTGCCTCTCCTTTCAAAGGTACTCCTAAAAGCCAGACAAAAAGGCCAAAAGTTATCCTGATTGCCCCAGACTGGCCACGCCAGCACTGGTACCCAATCTTAAAGAACTTGGCTCAAGGCCCAGCATGGATTTTACCTCAAATTCCTCATCTTCTGACGCAACAAAACAATCAGATCCTGCACAGCGAGCTCAAAACGTTAAACCTGGCTGCATGGCAGATTACTTAGCCAAGCAGCCAACACCTCTCTCTAAAGCTGTTATGGATGTCATTTTGGAGGCCAGGAGGCCCAGCACCAGGAAATCCTATTCAGAAAGGTGGAAGAGATTCTACGCCTGGAACCAGGCTCAAAGCTTTGACCCTCTTGTTCCAAACATTCCTCAGATATTACAATACTGAGATGCTGGACAAAGGCCTATAATTCTCATCCATTAAGATCCACGCCTCTGCCATCTCAGCTCATTACAACACGGATCCTCCTATTTTCTCTCATCCATTATTAAAACAGTACCTCAGAGGGGCTAAAAACATAAGACCTCCCTGGAGAGCACCAACGTGGGACCTCAACTTTGTCTTGGAAAAACTAACTTTACCTCCTTTTGAGCCAGCCAATTCAGAATTGAAATGTGTCATGGAAAACTGCTCTGCTTCTGGCAATAACCTCAGCACGAAGAGTCTGAGTTACAGGCACTAATGGCAGTGGAACCTTTCATCATTTTTCACCAGGACAGGGTTTAAGAACAAACCCTAAATTTATGCCTAAGGTGGTTTCCAGTCTGGCTCTTACCAAACGATTCACTTGCCAACATTTTATCCAAATCCCCAGAATAAAGGGGAGAGACTTCTGCACTCATTGGACATACATAGACAGTTACACTTCTACTTGGACAAAACAAAAGCTTTCAGAAAAGCTGAGCAATTGTTTGTAGCATATGCTGCAGGATCACAGGGAAAGGCCATTTCAAAACACCATTTCAAAGTGGATAGGACACTGTATCCGTTTCTGCTACACACAACATGGAAAAACTGTACCTAGCAACATTAGGCCACATTCCACCAGGGCAGCTGCCATTTCAACTCCCTACCTTAGAGGAGTACCTACCAAGGATATTTTGGAAGCTGCAACTTGGAGTTCAGTGCACACGTTTACCAAGCATTACCACTTGCCTCTCTACTCTAAATCCAGAGCTGGCTTTGCCACTGCAGTACTGCAGGGCCTCACAGCCACCCTGAATCCTTTATAGATCCAGCCACCCAACCTCAGCTTTGGGATTCAACCCAAGTGTAATGACTGCAGCAGTGAAACGCAATGAACATAGTACAGTTTTGTACTTACCATAAATGTAGATGTTGGAGTGTATTCACTGCTGCAGTCCAGGTTACCCTCCCTCCATCCCCACTTTTTTACCAGGGACTTATCTAGATCTTTCTACCCTATACAACCTATGTGGTGTATTTGCGTGTAACTGAAGGTATTGTTTTTATTTTTTATGTATGTTTTAGTAGCAATATGTATTGCCTACCTATTTGGGGGCACCTGACATCTGAGGCAAGAAAAACTGAAGAAAATGGCGTCGGCTGCATCTTGTATACCTCTGGCGCACTGACGTCCGGGAAGAAGCGACAGCAACTGATGCCAGACCAAGACTTTGGAACTCTGGCCGACTGCGGGATCACCTGACAGCAGGATAACCCAAGTGTAATGACTGCAGCAGTGAAAACACTCTAACATGTACATTTATGGTAGGTACAAAACTGTACTTTCCCTTTTGGATGGCACAGGACTTGCATTACCTTTCTAAGGACTGGTTCAGAGTGGGGCGTTCAGTTCTGAGGTGTGGTGCGTGCAGACATTACTTTTATGCCCCACGCACTGCTAGCCATGTCAAACATCCCACGCACCATACATTGACTGAAATCTTTTGTATACTGGTCAGACATTCGGGTAGCAAAAGAGGAAAACCCATGTGTACAGAATATTGCAACATGGAAGAGAAGGACATCTGTGGTTATGGTAAGATTTTACACAACTTTTCTTTCTCAGCCTATATGAATGCATTTTAGGATGCTTTTGATTTGTACCCAGAGTTGAACTCCCAGCCACACAGCAGACTGGTTTTACAACTGTAAATAGACTTGCAAGTGCATGTGTGAGGGCTGTTTTGGCAGGTCCAGCTGTGTTGTTTTTAGGAGCTCTTGAGGGATCTTAACTGGTTTCTGGACTTTCTGCCTTTGCCAGTAGGGAGGGTACCGACAGTGTTGGCTCATTTTGGGAGGGTAAGGGCAGTGTTGGTTCATTTTGGGAGACTTTGCTTGTGTTATGGTTCTGTGTTAAACATTTAATTGCTGAATACATATTTTTGCAGAGAATATGGTTTCTGATCACTGATGAGGCTCTAAAGGAAGCAAATTGAAAAAGTGGTAGATCAGTGAAGAGGTGAGGGATTTCAGAAGTTTTAGACAGACTTCCTTTTCTGTTTTTACAAGATGATTGTAGGCAAATTTATATCCAGTGATTGTAATACATTTTGGTGACTGTTAAAATTCTGACTCTTTGCTGAGTTATGGCTCGTTCACTGAATACAGATTTGTTTTTTGAAATTACTATCAATTTGTCTGCTAGTATACCATATGGCACTGCTTTTCATTGAAAGTTTTGGTTTGAATTTTTCACTTAATGCAGTCAAGTTGTTAAAGCTGTTTAATGCTCATTGAGTCATGGGGAATGTTTCCTTAAATAACATTTTCTCTGTAGAGTAGCAGTAACATTTCTAAAATGTTTAGGTCATTCTGAGAGTTAATGGGTAGAGTGAAGTTCTAACAGTTCTGTTTAAATTTGTTTGAACAGCAAATTTGCTAAACTCTTTTGTAAACATCAGCCTGCTTTGACAGCATGTGATGTTGTGTTCTTTATCTACCCTGTGGGTTTTCAAATTTAATGGGAAGATGCAAGACTCAGTGTGGCAAATAGTTAAGTCTACACAATTCCTGACAGGTTGTTGTGGAAATAATGCACTGTTTGGTGTTCTAAGGCCAAATGCTGCAGATGGGGAGGGCTTCTGTATCCCTGGAAGGGCATTATTTTCACAGTAACACACACCGGAGGGTGGTATTACACTTGGAGAATGGGCTAGCAGTTAAAATGCTTTCATATTTTTTAATATGAAGTGTATATGTATAAATATTTGTATGCACACATATAAATGGATATACACACATATATATTCTTTTATATTTTTGATGTGAAATAGTTCTGCTTAATGTTTCAAACTTGTAAACGCAATTGTTGCTGGAGAAATTATTTTACATTCAAAATATAAATTCTGTAATTAATGTTTGCACATACACAAATTCAGAAACATAGATGGATATACCCATACAGGTAGAAGTACATATACACAAGAACATGCGTATAGAAGCAGACACTTTCCCTGTCTCCCTCTTGCTCATATATACATATATACACACATTACCACATTCATCCTCAAAATTGCAAGTCCACAATGCATGTTACTTAAAAATGGTACGTCTGTTTACCTCCAACTTTTTCCTCATTTTTCACCCACTCCCTTTACTGTCTGTCCACTGATTTTTGCTAATATTGCTGCACTGTGCATTGGTAAGTTGCTGAGGATTAAGATTGATAATGCAATAATTTAAAAGTTGTGTACCTCTCCTGATTGCTGCAGTCAATGCTGTCTCCCTTTTCTGTACATCTCATTCTGCTTACACTTTCACACATGCAAGCGCACAGACACGCATGCATATACTGATGCTTTTCTTTTTTTCCTCCCTTAATTTACTTTGATTGCTCTTTGGTGAGCATAAAGTTCAAAGTGTTGCGTAGCGAGGATGAAAAAGACTGGTGTTTGCTTTACAAATGTCAGAGCTTCATGGCATCTTAATATATTGCTGTGAAGCAGTGGATGTACAAAAGAAAAGACAGCTAGTCATCCCTATCTGGACACTCAGCCTGACCCATTGGATTATTTGACTTTTATCCCTGCTATGTACAACTTTTCTGAGCAGATGGTTGGATTCTACAAGAAGCCAGGAAATGTAATACCAGCAAGTCTTATAATGCCAAGTGGCAAATGTTTTCCATCTGATGCTTAAAGCTCAAACTTCCAGCCCCTTTTAATGGACTCCCACACAGTACTTCAATACTTGTGAGTTATTAATTCAGGGTTGGCCTACTCTTCCATTAAGGCTCACTTATTAGCCATTAATGCTTACCTATCTTTGGAGTACTCCACTCATGTCAGTGACTGAGGTTAAATCTTTCCTTAGGTCTCAAGCTTTTTCTTACATGGGAGTCCTACATCTAGACCTTCTGGCATAGTGGTTTGGTCAAGCATTTTAGGTCTCAAGAAGGGTGTTAAGAATGGACAGCCTAGACCGAAGGGTTTCAGAATAAACTAGTGGTAGGTAGAACAGGATTTATAGCTGTGTTCGAGGCCTAGACAGAACAGGCACTTAGTGTGCACGTCTTTGGAAGGAATTTGTCTACCACACTCACTTCCCCCTCCTAGCTGACTTCTAACAATTTTAAGCAAAACGGATAAAATAGAAGGATACATACCGGGGCAGTTATCTGATCTGACAAGTGAAGCTACAATACCTAGCAACCAAACAATGGTCAGTCAGGTGCAATGACCCTTATTCAGGCTGGTGGTGATATAGTACTGAGGATCTTGTATGTACATCCATTTCTATACCTGTACACTTGAAAGCTGAGGTTATCACTAGGACATACGACACATGAAGGTAAAAGCTTTTGTACCCTGACTGGATGTCAGCAAGCTACAACTCTATTAAAAATACGGCAACAGTTTGTTAGTAGGACATGCACTTTTAATGTAAGTTCTTATACAACTGTACTTTCTCCAATCAAGGTTTAATGTACAGTTTGCCCGTTCTCTAATGCCCCCCATCATGGCATCTACTGATAAAGGAAGATGCAAACACTGCTTCTGAATAAATAAAATAGGTATAGGCTCAATAAATGACTTAAAGCAATAAACTGGTTATGAATGTTTTATTAAAACAAATTTTGAAGAAATAATCGTGAACAAGAGTAAAGTATTCATAATGATGACTTCACAAAAATATTCTAATTTCTCTTTGGTAGCCATTCAGAAATGAAAATTTTTTATTTATTTTACATTTGTTAACCGGGAATGTCCGACTGGATGCATGTCCATTTTCAGCAGAGGCCCTGGGAGAAAAGCTCCACAAGTGCAAAAAGATGGTCAATAGAAGGTTTATATATATATATATATATATATATATATATATATATATATATACACACACACACACACACCTATATATACATACATTGTTACATTGAAGTTTAAGAACATTGTAGGTTTATAGTGTTACATATGTACAGCAATAGTAGAATTACATATTTACAGCAGTAACAGTAAAGCATTTGAGTTTAGAATGGCATGATACAATGATTGATTTGAGTGTGTCTAGGAGTAGGTGGTGATTGACCATATCAAATGCTTTAGATGGGTCGAGAAAGAGGTCAGAGGAGAGTTTGTTGTGGTTACGGTTCGGATTTATTAGGTTCATAGGTTTATACTAGGCTATCCTGCCCTAAGGCATTTATAAGCCTAGCCCTGAGTTTTTGTGGCTTACGCCACCCCTTATGTTAGAAAATACTGTGCCCATTAGTTTGTTGTGCTTCTGTCCAGCTGTGACACAGAGATTATTCCCGGTGTAAACCTACGATCTCCCATCCACCGGTCAAGATTTCTCTTGAACAGAGCCAGTGAGGTGCTCTGCCTCACATGGACCGGGATTTTATTCCACAACATAGGGAGTCTCTGGGTGACAAATCTATCCCTCCAGCATGTCCTATTTATATCAGTGCTAAGGTTTAAGTCGCTTGCTCTAGTGGATCTGGTAGATTTGGATTTTTTGAGGTGGAGCATGTCCATTAATTCCGGGTTGGACATGGCCTTGTATGTCAGGCACAGGTCACCTCTGAGCAGACGGTATGTGACTGAATAGAGCTGGAGTTTCTTCAGTCTGGCAGCATATGACAGATTTTGGAGTCCCTTGGTGAGGAACTTTTGGGGTCTCTCCAATTGCTGCAGGTGTCTGGTGAGATGCATCCCGAAAGGGGCATTGTACTCTCTCATTGGTCTGATAAGTGAAGAGTACAGGGGAACAATGACCTCACTTGATCTGGATGTGAATCCCTTCATGATCAGGTGGGCAATGTAGAAGGTTTTTCTAACCACTTTAGCAATGTGAGTGTCAAAAGAAAGGCCACTGTCAACCTGGGTCCCCAGGTCCCTGATAACCTCTTCTGTGCTTAGTGGATTGCCACCTATATGGTAGCTTGGGGTTACCTTGTTTTTCCCGAAGGGTATGACCATACATTTTTTGGCATTTAACTTCAGGCCATGGCTCTGGCACCAGCCATCGGTTTCCGTGAGACCCCTCTGAAGGATATCTGTGTCCGATGTACTTTCCACTATGGCTCCCAGTTTGCAGTCATCTGCAAATTTTGTCAGCCATAGTCCTCCTATGTTAGCCTGTACTTCTGAGAAGTAGATGCCGAACAACAGGGGGCCAAGGACTGAGCCCTGTGGGACACCACTTGTGACCGGCTTGGAGTCTGACATGGCGCCAGCTACTCTAACCCTGTGGGTTCTGTCCTTTAGCCAGTTTGCAACCCATCTTGTGACATATGGGTTTACATTTAAGCTGGTAAGTTTCTCTACAATACCCAAGTGGGGTATTGTGTCGAAAGCTTTTGCAAGGTCAAGGTAGGCTCTATGGGACTACCTTTCCCTCATCAATGGCCTTGGTGACTGTTTCGAAGAAGTCGACCAAGTTCAAAGGGCATGATCTGCCCTTGACAAAGCCAAACTGGGTCGGGTCCAATGTTTGCAAGTCCCCTATGTCTTTGTTTGAGTTCCATTATGATCCTCTCCATAGCTTTGCAGACCAGGCTTGTTAAGGTTATGGGGCGGTAATTACCAGGGTCCGTAGAGGCACCGCCTTTGTGGAGTGGGACCGCAGTTGCCGTACGCCACTCCTTGGGCACGTATCCTGTGGTAAGGCTAAGATTAAACAGCTGCCTTATGTGCGGGTTTAGTTCCTCATTGAGTTCGTGTAGCACACAGCCGGGGACACCATCCGGTCCCATTGATGCTGTGTTTTTAGCTTTAGAGAGAGCAGCTTTCACCTGCGCATTGGAGATGTCTGGGAGGCTGCACTCCGCTGGGATAGTTATCTCTCCTTTTGGGGGTGAGAGGGGAGTGAAGTTTGCACTGAACCTGTCTGCCAGTATGTTGGCAATGTCTGTGGGTTCAGTGATTTTTGTATCATTTTGGACTAATTCTGAGCATATCTGGGAGTTTCCACCCAGGTTTCTAACATAGCTGAAGAAGGCCTTATGATTGTCTTTTGAATCTATGGCAGTTTTTCTCTCAAAGTTGGCCTTGGATGATTTTATGAGTGCTCGTATTTTTTTACTAATAATGATCAAAGGTGTCTTCTCTTTTATGGATTTTGCTCTATCATGTAACAGCTTTCTCCTCTTATTGTAAAGTTTGTTTATGGCTGGGGTCCACCAGACTGGATGTTTGCCCTTGGTGGAAAGAGTCTTGGTTTTATTAGGGATTGCCTGATCCATGCAGTCCTGGAGGTGTTCGTAGAAGGCATTTGTAAGGGCTTCTGCAGCTTGGGTTGTGGTTTCCACTGGCTCGGGGCTTTGAAGGATACCACACCAGACTTGAGTAGTGTGAAGTTTGCTTTAGAGAAGTTCTTCTCTGTGGTCTTTTTTTGTTTGGGGTGGGGGCGGGATGTGGATATCCAGTGAGATTAGTTTATGATCTGATCTCACCAATGAGGGATATACTTCCGGTGTGGATCATTTTGTCCCCATGTTTGTGATGATGAGATCTAGTATATTTTCTCCTCTTGTGGGAACGGTGACTAGTTGTTCCATGGCATTTGAATTTATGAACTCCAGGAACCTTTGGGTTAGAAAGTTTGGGCTTGAGTAATGTTCCCAGTCTATATTCGAGTAGTTGAAGTCACCCAATATAATGGTGTTTGGAGATACATTTATACCCTCCAGTGTCTTCAGGAAGGCTGTGTGGGGTTCCTGAGTTTGAGAGGGTGGCCTGTAGCATGCTACAAATTGTAGAGCAGTTTTGCCTATGGTTAATTGCACCTGGATTGTTTCCGATGCTTCGTGCGTTGCCACCAACCTGGAGGTGTGGGTATCCTTGATGAATATGGATACACCCCCTCCTTTTGTGGTGTGGTCCGGGTTTTGGGGCCCGGAACGCATGGTATGAGGTAAAACCTGATAGTGCTGGGGTGCTCTCAGGAGCCTTGAACCAGGTTTCAGTCACAGCACAGACATCTGTTCTCCACACTGAGAAGGGCCTCGAGTGCGTGCATTTTGAGATTTAGACTTCTGGCATTGAGCAGCATTACCCTTAGTTTCTTCCCATTTTTGTTTTCTAGGGTGGTAGGTTTAGAATTTGAGCCTTGCCTAAAAAAGGCACTATGGGGGGTGGCAAGAGCCTTAGCCAATATCCGGAATCCCAGGGGTGACAGGTGCAAGCCGTCCCTTGCGAAGCAGCGTGGCTTGTCAAGCATGTCATCCCAGGCAGACAGACACTGGATCCCCTTTGACACCAGAAATTAAGCCAATTGTTAAAGCTAATCATCTTGTCTCTATGTTGTGGCATCATTCTTGGTGAAGGAAGGATGCTGGTCAGGGTCATACCTGCCTGGGCTACATAATCAGAGAGCTCCTCTGTCTCATTTCATGTAGTCCAGGGAGGTACGTCTCAGGTCGTTCACACCAGCATGGACAATGACTGTCATATTTGTACTTGCTGTGGAGTGACCTGAGTGCTTGTGTTATGTGGCGGATTCTAGCGCCCAATAGGCAGCTTACTGTGACCCTCTCCTTGTTCAACCTGGTGAGTGGGACGTCAGTGTGTCTGACTATGGCGTCACCTATGACAAGTATGTTTGGTGTTGTATTTGGCCTTAAGGGCTATGACTGCTTTGCAGTGGTTTATGTGTTGCCTGTGGTGTGTCATGAGGTGGCGGTTGCTTGGGTGTCTGCTTTGGAGGCCTCTGCTGTTTAGGTAAATTTTTGCTCAGAGCCTCCGAGTATGTCTTTGTGTGTTTGTGTTTGATTCATTGTTGTGATAGCTTTATGTGAGACTGGTTTTGTGGTGTGTGTGTAGTTGCCTTATCCTCCTGTCTGGTCTTGCCAGTCCTGAGTTGAGAGAGCTCAGCCTCCAGTTTGGCTAAATAGCTGCATCTCACGCAAATATTTGTGTTTTGTGGGAGGAGGAGAGGGTTGTCTGTGTACATGAGGCAATTGTAACATTGCCTCAATATTCCCAGATTCACCAACTGGACAGGAGAGGACGCCAGCATCTGGCCCTTCGACATGCTAGAGAAATTAAGAAGTTTGGGGTGTAACTGAATGAGAAAGGACTTGGTAAGGAAGTGGGTACTCCTGGGGGGTGGGGGTTCGCTAGTGAGGGACTTTGTATAATACAGAAGTGCTAAGCCTGAAAAGAAAATGCTTTTAAGACAAGTGCTGAGCTTTTTTGTGTTTTTGGAGGGAAAAAAAAGCTTTTTAGGAACAAGTGCTGTGTTTTTTAGTTAAGGGATATACTGTTTAGATTACTAGTAGAGCAGTTGTAAGGGAAAAAATGAAGAACAGACTTTATGGAGCAAGAAAAAGTTTAACCTTTTTAAACTGGCGCTGCCCGATGCTGCTCTAGTGGCAACTCAACGCTAAAGCGTGCTTGATAGTAGGGGCTGGAAAGAGCCAGGAATTAACCCAATACGGCCAATAAAACTACAGTTTCAAGTCAGTAACCACTCCCACGAAGGGCAGGGGAGCTGCTCAATGTTTTTCACTGCCACTGATCAACAGAGAGACTTTCCTTTTAGGCCAAGCAAAAATGGCCTCACAGAAACTTACAAACAGTTCAGGAACAGCAAGCCTGTAACTGAACTTTTTTAAATCTCAGAAAAGTGGGAAAAAAGCAAGATTTTTTTTTTGTTTTTGTTTTTTCAGAAATAGCAGAGGTTCACAAGTAATATCAAGTTATAACAGTGCAGTAAATGACCCCACACAAGAGTGCTAGGTCAAAGACAGAAAATATGCAAGTTTTGAGAAAAAACTATTTTAAAATTAAGTGCAAACAGGAAATTCAGTAAACAGCTTTTGGTTGTGCTCTAAATACAGCTACTAATGCAGAAATCAAGTTTAACAAGCCAGAAAATGCTCAAACTAGGCAACTATGCAGAAAAACTTAGCAAATAAACAGAGAAAAAATACTTAAAATCTCAGAAGTGGCTCCCTTCTTCTCTCAGCATTTTCTCCTCTTGGTGGGTGCTTCACCAACAGCCAACAAGCCTGAAAAGACGCCAAACCCATGAGGCAACTAGGTTTTAAGAGAGGAAGATGAAGGAGTTTTGGAAATGACCCCTACTGGTCAATAAAACTACAGTTTCAAGTCAGTAACCACTCCCATGGGGGCAGGGGAGCTGCTCAATGTTTTTCACTGCCACTGATCAACAGAGAGACTTTCCTTTAGCCCAAGCAAAAATGGCCGCACAGAAACTTAGTGCGAGAGAAGGAGAGAAGTGCTGTTTGTGGTACTATGGGCCGGTCTGAATCCATGCTGGGATTGGGTTAGGAGATTGTTCTGAATAAGGTGAGTTAGAATTTGTTTATGTATACATTTTTCCATTATTTTGGCTAAGGGAGATAGAATGGCTATAGGCCTGTAGTTTGAGAGTTCTGTGGAGTTTACCCCCCTTTGTGAAGTGGTATAATGGAGATTTTCCAGATGGAGGGGATATAAGATTCATGGAGAGTACAGTTGATTAAGATGGAGATAGGGTATGATATTTCGTTTGCGGCCTTTTGTAGGAATTCAGCAGGGAGTAAGTCTGCTGCTAGTGTGGTGGGTTTGAGTTTCTTAAGTAGGGATTTAATATAGTCTGTGGGGATTGGATCATACTTGAATGGGGTTACATTATCTGGTGGGGCTGAGGTGGTGTTTGCTGAGTTGGGAAGTAGGTTATTAGCTAGGGATTTCACTGTTTCTGTAAAGAGTATTGAAGTGTTTTGCATATGGTTATATGGAGGCAGAAAAATGTAAGAAACAAATGTAGAAGAAAATTTTAGCCATGAAGAGAATTTATGGGAAGACTTGACGGATTTGATGGAAACTATGTATAGGATTGACAGGCTTTTGGAAGGAATTCCTGCAAAACACTGCAAAAGCACTTGGTCACAGTTACAGAACTCTAAGTGGATTCCATATAAACTCCAAATTGAGTTCTAAAAATAATAATGTGGTCTCCATTTCAAAAAAATCTGACTTCACCCCCCCCCTTTAGTCATAATGGACCTAAACGAAAATGCTCTACCAAATGTTCTAGAACAAAGTACCTTGGAATAATACTCCACACTCATACATCAATGCATTTACAGATAATTATCTTCATTAAGGTGTTGTCACAATTTAAACTTTGCTACAGACTCTCACCATACTCAATATTGGAAGCACACATCCTTATTCACTTTTAGGAAATGGGATATTTTTGACTATGCCCTCCCTTTATTTACTTGACAGTCTGCAAAAAATAAAATAAGTGCAGATCGAAATAGAATAGTCAGGTTTGCTTTACTAGAAGATAGGTATAAACAGTCGCCATTGTATCCTATATGAAAAGGCTCATTGGTTGCAAACTATATGCAGAGCCAAGTACCTATTGAGCACACATTTTTATATTTTAAATTCTTAAGCTTACTGCCCACCACTAAAATGATTGCTTTAGGTTAAAGATTAAAACTTTCAGGAGTAGCCAGCAAAATACAATCACTTTGAGCAGACCAAGATTCAAACTAGCTGTAGGTGAAAAAGCCCTATCCAAAGTAGGACTAGCTATACTGAATTAGCTACCATTGAATAATAATAATAATAAAAAAGAATTATGCAGGCTTTCAAAATAATCTTAAACAGGATTTACAAAATGAATCTAAGAGTGCAACTGTTTCATTGACGCTGGGTGATTGTGGCAGCTTATAGCTGCAGTGAATGTATATTCTGAATGTATCATATGTACTTTTACATTGTGTGTGAAATTAATCTAGTGTAAAATCTATTTCAGATTGTAACTGGATGATGTGAGCTGTTCATTACTTATAACTGTAAACTGGTTATACTGTACAGTTGTACCACAGTTGTAGTTCAAAAGGATCAGTAAACCAGCTTACCTAGCAAGTTATCAAATCATAAATACAATCAATAAATAAGACATGGATTATAAAATTAATAAGCCAAATACATTAAATTAGAAAGAAATATCCACATAATACACCAGGGTACATTATAGTGCAGTTAATCTAATGAACAGGGTAATATCAAGAAAGGATCAAGTAGTGAAGAAAAATAAAGGAGCAAGTAAATAATTATGGAAATGCCAATTAGAGAAAAGTGTGAAAAAGTGAATGTGAAGTTCTATCTCACCGTTCAGTCTTTTTAATGTCTTCGGAGCCGATCCCTCGGCTCAGAGTCTTCCAATTGCAAAGCTCGAGGTCTTCAAAAAGCTTGAGGCCAAGTCCCTATCCTGTGATGCACTTAGTTACCTCAGATCTAGTTTGCCGCTGGAACAGATCGGAGGTTCTGCATTAGCTCGGGACAGTAAAACTGTGTTTTCATTCTTTACTTAATTATATTGCTATTTAGATAGTTTAAAAACTTTTTTCTGATTATTAGTGTTTATTCAGAGACCTTTTGTCACAATTTATACTTAATACGTAGTTTATAGTTATTTCCTGTGTGGTGTGTTTAGCCTTAAAACTTTTTAGAAAAGGCTTGGTTTTGATAATTACTGTTGAAGTTTGCAGTTGACAGTAGTTTTTGTCAGATATAATTATTTCTTTGAGAATATTACAGAAGGTTTGTTATGTCTTATAGCAGCTATCCTCATTTTCATTGCATAGTCTGCTTAGATTTTTTTTATTGTGTTAGACCTTTTTTATCACTTTAACATTTACATTAGTATTACTCTGTGTGTGTGTGTGTGCGCGCGCGCACAACTTAGGTTGATGGCTTTTGTGGATAATTGCAGTTAAGAATTTTTTGTGGTGACAGTAATTTTCTCTCTGAGATTACAATGGCTGACCAAGAGAGGCATCCTAAGTCAGGTTTCAAGAAATGCCCAAAATGTGGCCAAGATGTCTGTGACAGCCATGTAAATTGTGTGTACTGTCTAGGAGCCCTTCATTTACAGGATAGCTGTTCTATATGCCATTCCTTCTCCTCCAGGGTCCTACAGGAAAGGAAAAGAAAATTAATAGAGGTTTGTTGAAACCGTCCTTCCAAGAAGCTGTGAGCGACCAAGATGGATCCAGCAAGTCTTCAAAGTCTTCTAAGACTTCTAAATCAAAGAAATCAAAAAAATAATCTTCAACTTCTGCTCCATTACCATTGGAACTGACAGTCTCTTCCTTTTGGCGCCGGTCCCCAGTCTTGGAACCGGTATCCAAAAATCCAGCGAGTCCATTATTAGTCTGTAGCATCTTCAGTGCACTCATCTCGGTCCTCTATCAGCCTTGCTGATATGGATGTGGATCATGTGATGCAGAAGCTTATTGGCACTGGCCTTGGTAAAAATGTTAACTGTTTCAACCCAAATGGCTTCGGAGCTGCAGACCCTTACACCAGCTCAAACTGTTCCTCCTCCGAGCCATGATGGTCCTTCGGAGCGGAGGAGTTGGACCTGTTGATTGTGGAACCCTTGGAGCCGACGCCTGCTCCAGTGTTTTTGGCTCCTTTCATTCTGTCGTCCTCTGTGCAGATTGAGGACGCTAGGAGTCGAGACTCTTTGGTCGGGTACAGGGAGGTTAGTCGGACTGACTCTGCCTCTTGGGGCTTCGGCTCGGATGAGATCTGCTCCTACCTTGGTTCGAAGCCCACTGTCCCGGTGCTGGGGGTGTCGATGGTTTCCTCGGATCCATCGGTTCCCTCGCATCGTAGCAGAGGTGCTTTCGAAGCAACGAGGAGAGTCATGTCTCCTAAGACATCCTCAACCTCAGGTCTGGGTTCCTCCTCCCCTAAAGTGCCTGTGTCTGCTTCTGCCTCACACATCCTGACCAAGCGTCGAGACCCAGAGCCTCAGGAAGCCCCTTTGGGTGGCTCTTGCTCTTCTGAGACCTCACCAGAAACTCCCACTGATGAGGTTCCCAGGAAGAGATTGTGTAAGAGGAAACATCTAGACCCCCTCAGGAGTCTTTAACGTCTGATAACTGACTTGGATGAGTCAGAAGGGTCCCCACAGTCCCCCTGTGAAGATCTCATTCGCTGAGATATTTGAAATCCTGAGGCAGAGGGAGTCCAAAAGCCCTACTGACAATGTCATTTCTCCTAAAGGCTTTCGGTTCTCAGCCCTCCACCTCTTGGGTGTCTCCGCCCTTCAATGAGCTGATGCCGCTGGTCTTATGAAGGGTGTGGGAGTCTCCAAATAATATGGAGCCTGTCCCTAGGAGGCTTAATAAATTCATTTCTGCCCCCCTTGACGAATCTTTCTTGTCAAAAGGTGTACCAGTTGATGCCATGGTGGTGGTGGCAGCTATCAAAAAGGAAATGTCTTAAACTTACTAGTCTTAAACTTCCTAGTCTATCTATCCTTCTAACAGAAGACTACAGGATCATGGATAGGTATGCGAAGTACATGTTTAGTTAAGTGACATTTGCTCTTTGTTCGCTCAACTATTTAACCCATTTTACCAGGTTACAAACAGATCTCCTAAAAGAGCTAGGAGATGCTCTTCAGAGTACAGCAGCTGCAGGAGCTACAAAGTAGCCACCCATCTTTTTATCCTCAGTTCTGTAGTAAACTCATCCATGCGCCTCATTTCATATGCAGCTGATGGAATGAGTAGGGCAGCAGTTACAGGAGTTGCTCTTAGGAGACACTCCTGGATGCGCTTGTGTTCCTTCACCGAGTCCTTCAAGTCATCCTTCGTTAATACCCCCTCTGACTCATTTTTCAGTCTTAAAGTGAGGGAAACCTTAACCAGGTGTGAGCAGGATGGAGAGAGTCTGTCGTCGGGGTCTTTTTTTTCCACCCCTACCAGACCCTATCCTGAGGGGTCAAAGGGGAAGAAAAATTTGGTTCAGAAAAGCCCAAGGAGCCTTTCAGGACACACATGGTCAACCTTCCTCCAGAGGCAGAGGGGGCAAAAATGGAAGACGCTGTCCTCGCGGCAGAGGGGGTCTGCAACACCAGGACGACAGATCACTTCCCTGGGAAGCCCTACCAGCGCTCCTGAAAGGAGGCCCGACTGTCGTGCTCTGGAGGCAGTCGGGGGTCACTTAACTTTGTACCTAGACACCTGGCTCAGAATAGCAAGACAGCTGGGTACAAAGTATAATTTCCAGAGAATACTTCAACCCATTTGCCCCACCCCCTCCACCCATAAGAAAAATCCCAGACGTTCCACCCAGTTACAGGGAACGAGCAACAATAGAGGTGCAAACATTGCTAAGGAGGAGTCATCCAACCAGTCCCAGCAGACCAGACAGGATCCGGAACTTACTCAAGATTCTTATTGGTTCCAAAAAAGACGGGGGACTGAAGACCCATATTGGGCCTCAGCAGACTGAACAAATCTGTAAAGAAAGAGAAGTTCCGGATGGCACGCTTCAGTCTCTACTTCCCTTCTTAGGGAAAGACAATTGTATGTACTTGATGGATCTCAAGGATGCGTACTACCACTTAAAAATGGCTAGGCCATCCAGGGATTATCTGCGCTTCCGGCTGGGAGCCAGTCATTATCAGTTTCAAGCCTGCCCTTTGGCCTCACTACAGCCCCCAGTGTGTTCATCAAATGCATGGCAGTGGTCACGGCTCACATGAGGCGTTTAGGATTCCAGGTGTTTCCGTACCTAGATGATTGGCTCCTTACCGCCACCACCAGGCATCAACTCATTCAGGCCAGGGAGTCCACTCTGTCACTCTGCAATCAACTGGGTATTACAATCAACTGAAAAAATCTGCCTTGTCGCCATTGCAGCATATCATTTTTATCGGAGCAGAACTGGACACCACTACCACAATACTAAGGCTTCTAATAGAAAGAGTCTTTGTCAGCATGTCAGTGTTCTGATATCCATAGACAAAGCACCAGCATCAGAAGTTCTGAAATTGTTAGGCCTGATGGCATCAGCAATTCTAACCATACCACTAGGTCTTATACACATGCGGATACTACAATGGCTGTTGTTCACTCAATGGCCTTCCTATGTCTCAAATGATAATCACAAATTCCTGCAAAAAGTATCTTCAGTGGTGGTTGACCTCAATTCTTGTCACATTAGGAAGTCCATTTGTGCTACCCCCTCCAGCAGCCACAGTGACTACGGATGCTTCCCTGATAGGGTGGGGTTGGGGGCATTTTCAGGGGAAAACAGCCCAAGGCACATGGGACTGATCAAGAGACACATCTGCATATCATTGTCTTAGAGATGAGAGCAGTACTTTTGGCATTGCAGTACTTTGAGGACTTTATCCTCTGGGTACGATTGCAATTCAGACATCTCAGTGGTCTGGTATTTGAACAAACAAGGAGGAACCAGGTCTTACCCCCCCCCCCCCTTTGTGACGAGACTGTCAGAGTAGGTCAGTGGGCTATTTCCACCCAGCGCTTTCTGTTGGCAACGCACATCCTGGGGAAATCCAATGTGATAGCAGACAAGCTGAGCAGAGCAATTTTGTTGCCCCACGAGTCGTCCCTCAAGAAGGAAATAGCAGACATGATGTTCCGCAGGTGGGGCCAGCTTTGCTGCGACCTTTTTGCTAGTCACATGAACACGAAATTCAGAAGCTACTTTGCCCTGATTCCCCCTCCGGGAGAAGCTCCAAGGGATGCACTCGTACACGATTGGCCTCCGGGTCTCCTCTATGCATTTCCACCAATCCTGTTGATACCAAAGGTTTTACAGAAAGCAAAAACCCTGGGAAGGACAATCATTCTAACAGCCCCTCATTGGCCTCATCAGATTTGGTTCCCCTTCCTTTGACTTCATCTTTTGGAGGACCCTTGGATTCTTGATGCAGTTCCAGACCTTTTGACGCACTCGGGGGGAACATCACCTGAAGCTGACAGCTTGGCTGCTCCAATTCCCCTCATAGCCAGGTTTCATAACCTTTCCAGTGAGCCTAAGCAAATTCTCTTATCCTCTCAGATATTCTGAGGAAGCTGTATCTTAGCAAATGGAAAAAAGTTTCTATATGGGCTTCTAAAAACAATATTGATTCTTACCAAGCCCCCATGGCCTCCATTTTAGAGTTCTTGACTGATTTTCAACAAAGATACTGCAGCAGCAACAGTTCGTTTTAATCAGTCTGTCATTTCTAATTTTCATCTTGGATTCGAAGGATTGAATATTGTCACACAAGTTATCCAAAGCCTTTCTCAAAGGGCCCTTTGATATTCGACTACCTGTGAAATCTCGCTGTTCTCCATGGAATCTAAATGTTATGCTTTCTCACATAATTCTTTTTCCATTTGAACCAGCTTCCTCAAGTGACCTCATATTTTTTGTCTTGGAAAACAAACTTTTTAGTAGCTATTACTTCTGCCCACAGTGTCAGAGCTTCAGGCTTTGTCCATCAAGCCTCCTCATTTGATATTCCATGCTAACAATGTCACTTACAACAAACTCCTCCTCCTTGCCCAGAGTTTGCACTGAAACTAATCTCAACCAAATTATTGATTTGCCAGTCTTCTTCCCCAACCATTTAAACAATTAGATTACATGCTTCACAAACGTAATGTTCATAGACAGCTCAGATTTTATTTGGATAGAACAAAATATTTCAGGAAATCAGACCAGCTTTTTGTTTCATTTTCAGACTCCAGGAAGGGTTAAACCAGTGACTAAAACAGCTCTTTCTAAATGGTTTTCTGATTGTATCATCTTTGCTTTTTCAGCTGCTAATGTGCCTTTACAGCATAAAATTAAGGCGCACTCATCCAGAGCTGTTTCTACATCCTCAGACTTTTCTGCCAGACTTCCTATTGATAACATTTGCACAGCAGCCACTTGTTCAAAACCTCATACCTCTATCACTCATTACAAAGGTGACAAGGCCTCCAGGAGCAGGGCCTCCTTTGGATCCACGGTCCTGAGAAATAAACTCCCTTGAGCCACCCAAGGTTGATGGTGCTTGGAACGCTACCCATCAGTAAAGAATGAATGGCGAGATAGAACAACTTCACATAAAGAAGTTATGTTAATAAGGCAAAATTAAGAGTAGGCAATAAACAGCCTATAATTGCAAAGTACATAAGGTTCCTCCAACCCGCGGTGGTGGTGCTGCGGTAGCATTGTCGCCTCACAGTAAGACGCTGTCCGGTTCATTTCTCAGCTAGAGCGTCTTCTCCGTGGAGACATGCGTGAATGGGCGTACCTTCGTTGAAGGTTGTGCGTCAGGGCTGACAACTTGGCACGTAAAAATAAACTACAAATCATTAGCGGACCTGAGTTACGCTGTGACGACCCCTAACCGGGAAAAGCCGAAAGAGACAAACCAACCTTGCTAAGGTAGGGGAAAACAGCTCCTGCACTTTACAAAAAAAAAAAAAAAAAGGCACCAAATTAGGCATGTCCAAGGGTCCGCTTCCCGTGCTTTCTCCTTTCCACCTGGTGAATCTGGGCATACTGGGGCAATGCAGCAACCAGATGATTTGCATCAGAATTCCAGTATCTGCCGTGGGTTTAACCCCCAAGCACTAGCTGACAGGAGAAACAAATTTAATTTGAAAAGCTTGCTGCCAGCTTCCTTCTCTGAAGCCAGTAATGGGGCTCAGTCCTCCAATTACAAAGCTAGAGGTCCTATAGAAAAGTCTAAACTTTGGGTCTTCAACGTTTTATTCCTCAGAGCCTAAAAAGAGAAATCAGATCTGAAACTAATCGTGGTCTGACACTTGTAGGATCCGATCAAGCATTTACTGAATCCTGCATCCTTTGATCTGAAACCTTTACCAAGGACAACCTATTCTCTTCATCTGGATCTAGTCCCATCGAGAGTGTCTTATCTCTTTTTAGAGAGGCTCTCCAAATCGCCATCCCTAACAGCTTCTCATTTCTCCAGGAGACTTACAAAAGTAGATGTGGAAAGGATGAGGAAATTCTTCGCAGTCCAAATTCAGATGGGAATTCTTAAAACTACTTCCCCTTTTGGTCAGGAAGTCCAATTATCTACTTCTCCACCCATTACAGCTCCTTCTCTAAGACCATCTGTTTTGGAGTCCTTGGATCTGAGCTTTCTGGGTCCATCTGGTTCGATTCTGAAGAAAACACTTTCTTTGGATCTAAATACTGCATTGAGTGCACAGGCTCTGATTTCTTGGAGCCTGATAACTCTCGGAGACAAAGCATCCCTTTTGGATCTGGGAGGTTGGAGTCTACACAAGTTTTCGAAGCCTCTGCACTAGATAGCATGGCTCTGACTTGCACCTTGGGTGGGTTGTTCCTGGAGCGGAGGGAGGTGACATGCCAGCAACTTGGTTTCCTGGGTATGTTATCTGCCTTCTTTCTGGAGCTATCTGCCTTTGAGGTTGTGAAGAGTGTGTTCTGGCAGGACAAATGGGTCCTACCCCCTCGGTTCTGCCCTGTATTTCTGAGATGACTTTGCACCGTGAGCCTCCAACATTGTACCTCACAGGGACCACCAACTCAAAACTTTCAGACTACCCTGTAGGGTGAGTAATGGTTAAGGTGCTATACCTTATACCCACAAGGTGCAAGGTTTGATTCTCACATGGGGTAACTGACTAGGCTTAAAATGGCCCAGAAAGGTAGTTGGCCTAGTACTGATCTGTGGATTTAATCTTTGGATCTTCTGATATTTCACCAGACCACACCCACCGAGGAAGTGCAAAAGGAGGCACTTGGACTCTCCAAGAGTAAGTCACTGAGCATACTGATTTTGATGGAGAGGAGTCCCCAAAGTTACCCCCCAATAACTTCTCATTTGGAGATGTTCTTGAGATCCTTAAACAGAGGGGGTCTTCCAAAGACCCTTCTGAATAATCCATATTTCTGGAGGCCTTTGGAGCTGGCCTTTCTACTTCCTGGGTTACTCTGCTTGCAAATGAGCTCATTGATTTTCTTTTGTTAGGAACCTCATTCAGTTAAGCCAATTCTCAAGAGACCAGACATGATTCTGGCTCCACCAGTAGGAAGGCAATTTTGGGGTAAAGGTGTGCCAGTTGATGCCATGGTCATGTCACTAGCTACAAAAAAGGAACTTGCTGAACAGATTTCCATTGTCCATTCTCCTAACAAGAGAGTCAAAGGTGATAGACAGATTTGGCAAGCTTCTTTGTGCTCCAGCTACTTTTGCATTGAGACTGCTGAACTACTGGCACATTTGAGACTTAAGAGAAATTTGATTAAAGAGCTATCAAAATCTTTCTGGAACCAAAACTGCTGAGGCTGAATCTTCAGTAGTATCTCAGTTGGCTCCCCTACAAAGCTATATCCATTTCATATATGAGGCTCGTCTTGCATGCTGCAGAATGCGCCTCAAGGGCCACAGGTTCAGGTATTTCCATCAGGAGGCATACCTGGATGCACCTGTGACTTTGCTGAGCCCTTCAAGTCCTTGTTTGTCAATACTCATTTTGACAGCACTTGTGTGGCCCCGCATTGAAGGGCACACGTTCCAGGTATGAGAGATAGGAAAGACCTTCTCTGCAGTGGCCTTGCATTTTTTCGATCTCTCAAAGGACATTTTCCAGGAATCGGTGGGGAGGTTGAAAAATGTGGTTCAGAAAGTCCCCGGGTCCTTTCCAGAACACACATACAAGATGGTTTCCCCCAGAGACAGACTGGGGAGCTCTAATGGAAGGCAACACCCTTGTGGCAGAGGAAGCCCACAAAACCAGTGGTCTTTCGAATCCTTTTCTGACAGACCCTTTCAGCACTCCCAAAAGGAGGCCCATTGCCCACCTCCAGAGGCAGTCAAGGGTAGCTTATCTCTGCACTAGAGCCCAGTTAGATATAACAAAAGACAGTTGGGTACAAACAATGATTTCCAGAGGGTGTACAGTTACCTTTTCTCTACCTCCTCCATTGTTAAGAATATTTCCTGATGTTCCAGCAATCAGAGGAAAGCAGCAGCACTAGAAATCCAAAAGCTGATAAAAAAAAAAAAAGTAATCCAAGAGGTCCCACCAGATCAAATTGAATCTGGAATTTACTCAGTATTTTTAGTGTCAAAGAAAACACGGGACTGGAGACCAATTTTGGATCTCAGTGTATTGAACAAGTCAGTTTGATGCACACAGTTCCCGATGGTCATGGTTCAGTCCATTCTGCCCTTTCTGGACAAAGGAGACTGGATGTGGTCAATAGACCTTCAGGATACATGCTATCACACAAAGATGAACAGAATATCCAGAAGGTAGTTGCGCTTCAGGCTGGGAGCCATTCATTAGCAGTTCAGAGCACTGCCCTATGGCCTCAGTACAGCCCCCAGGATGTTCACCAAATGTGTGACAGTTGTAGCAGCTCACTTGTGACTGCAGGGATTAAAAGTATTTCCATATCTAGACTGGCTCATTGCTACCCTGACCAGGCATCGAGTGATAGAAGCATGCGATTAGGTGCTACAAACTTGTTCAGTTCTCAGAATAACCATAAATTATGATAAGTTTCACTTAAAACTGACACAAACATTAGAACTCATAGCAGTGTTCAACACTGTATCTATGGTAGCTTCTCATCATCTTTCAAGAGGACAAACAATGAAGATGCAGCTCAGGAAAATTTGCATTACCAGAATTCCAGCCTGATTCATTCTGTAAGCCGTGGGGTCAACGTCAGTGGCAGTTTTTCTTTAGCGCGATTCCACATGAGAGCTTGACAGTGGTTGCTAGTAGTATAGTGGTCAGTGCTTTTTCAACGCATGTCAGTGAAGATGAGAATAACTCAAGCATGGGAAAGATATCTTTGCTGGTGGATGCAGTTGCAGCAAGTGCTATAAAGCCATCCTTTCATCCTCCCCCAGCTCAAAGCTATAGTGACCATGGATACTTCCCAGATTGGGTTGGGTGTTTCATTTCCTGGGGGAAAACAGTCCAAGGCACTTGGTCCCCCGAAGAGGCCAGCTTGCATGGCACTGTTCTGGAGATGAGTGCAATGCTTTTAGCATTGCAAGAATTCCAAGACACACTACCTCTTAGAGCATTGGCAGTTCAGACAGACGTTAGTGGTTTGGTACTTAAACCAGGGGGGACCAGATTTTATCCCCTATGTCGAAGTTCTCGGTATGTGATAGTGGCAGAGGTCTTCCAACTGCTTTTTAATAGTGATGCATCTTCTGGGGAAGTCCATTGTGATAGTAGATAAACTGACCAGCTCCATCTTACTACTACACGAGTGGTCCCTCAACCAAGTAAGTGACATGATTTTCAGACAGTAGGGCCAGCCTTGCTGCAATCTTTTTGCATCTTCCCTAAACAAATGCAGTAACTTTTTTGCCCTACCATGGGAATCACCAAAGGATGGTCTACTCCATGATTGCCGCCTTTAGTCTTTTGTATGCTTACCCTCTGCCACCACACCCCTCCCTGGCCAATTCCCAAATTACTGTAGAAAAAAGTCTGGTTGAATGCAAAGTAATCCTCATTGTGCCTTACTGACTTTGGCAGATTTGTTTTCCCTTCTTATGACCTCATCTACAGTATCAACCTTGGATTCTGGATCCATTTCCAGACCTACTGTTCCACCCAACAGGCATGGTTCACCTGGTTATCTCAAGTCTCAAACAGCATATTTTCTCCAATTCCTTTAATAGCCAGATAACCAATGCAGTCTTCCCCGTCTGCTCATTACTTTTACCTTCCCTTAAACCTACTAGGAAACTTTACAAGAGTAAATGGCAAAGGTTTGTTGGGCAGAGTAAAATCGGATCAAACCCTTAATAGTTCCAATTCGATCTGTTCTGGAATTTTTGAGAGTCTATTTAATGAAGGTGATAGCTCAGCTATTAGTCCAACTTGCAGCAATATCTAATTTTCATGTGGGATTTCAGAATTCTTCACTGCCTTCCATTAAGATGTGCAAAGCCTTCTTGAGAACCACTGTTCTTCTAAGACCCCGCTCCACCTTGGGATTTAAATTTGGTACTGCAAGCCTTAATTCACTCTCCCTTTGAACCGGCATCTAAATGTGATCTTACATTTCTGATCTGGAAAACTAGTTGCAATTACATCTGCTAGAGGAATTTCAGAACTTCAAGCATTATATTCTAAGCCTCCATATTTGATTTTTCATAAGTATAGGATATTATGTACCAACAATTCTTCCCAAGGTGGTGTCAGATTCAATATCAACCAATCCATTAACTTGCCAGCATTCTTTCCTAAATTTGTAAATAAAGGTGAATATATGCTGCACTTAGTGGATGTCCATAGACGCATCTTTTTACTTGTATAGAACAAAAGAAATTAGACCTCTCTCTTTTACACATACTAAATTGGGAGAATCAGTTACAAAGGTAACTCTAGCTAGTTGGTTGATGGATTGTATTTCATTTGTCTATAACAAGTTGAATCTTCCCTTACCAAAACCTTTAAAAGGTCCTTCAACCAGATCCATGTTGACGACTTCTGTGTTCTGGTCTGAAGTTTCTGTGGGCAATGTGTGGCTGCATTTAGGTCAAATCCTCACACCTTTACCACTCATTACAAAAGCGATCTGGTCTCGAGGAGAGCAGCAGCCTTTGGCTCAACTGTACTCTGGAATGTCCTTCCTTAGAGTCCACCCAGAATTTTAGGTAGCTTGGGGACTCTATCCCATTAGTTGACGAATGAATGAAAATTAAAAATATAAGGTCAAGAAGTTATGTACTCACCATAACATTCCATCGGTGTTGTCCATTTCCATTCTTCAGCTCCTTGCCCACAACCCCACAACATTTTTAATGACTGACTTCTGGAGGAATAAGAGGTTTCAAGGGCACTAGTGTCCTTTGTGTTCAGCTGAAGTTATGACATAGTCTTCCTGTCAAGCAGCAAACAAGATCTGAGAGATGTTGGTTGGTGCATTATGGGTAGGGAGGGAGCTCTAGAGTTTTTTGGTGACCATGAGGTAGTTTAACGGCTGATTCTGATCCAGTGATCTGATCTTAACCCATTAATTGAGGAAGAAAGAAAAATAGACAACACAGATGGAACATTATGGTGAGTACATAACTTTTAATGTCGCAGCATGAGGGAACAATGAGTCCCCAAATTAAGGAGAAATAGGAGGAATGGGAGACCTGAAGAAGAAATGTAGACATGAAGATGAAAGGAGATTTAATATGGTCCAATATTTATGCAAAGGAGAAACAACTGAACTAAGAAAGCACCAAAGATATTAAGAGAAATACAGGCAAATGCATCCAGATATGGAAAAATTCACAACACAAAAAATAAGATAAAGTAGGAAAGAATATTAATAATGGAGAAGTTAGTGGAAATTAATGTTATTGATTACCTGCAAAGTGAAGGATTTAGTTTAGAAAATCCAACTCCGATACTGTCGTAGCCAAATTAAGGAGAAACAATGGGACGCATCTGGTTACTTGCCACTTGAAAATGATCTAGAGCCTTCAGTAGGAAACCAGTACAAATGCTAATTTGGAGTTGCACAGCAAGGTAAGGTAACAGTGGCATCTGACTCAGTGTTGTGGGATAATAGACAGTTACCATATGAAAGAGCAACAGATGATGCCGTATGCAACTTAAGAAAATGTCACGGGAAGATGTTCTAGAACATTCTGTAGAATGCCTGCAGAAACAGAACTAAGAATGTGCTCTTATTTTAAAAGAAAATGATCTAGGGAGGAGTTACTTGATCTAGTACAGATGGCTAGACATACTGGGGTCGATGAAAGCAATAGATTACATAAAGTAAATAAGACCCAAAATGTAAGAAATCTGATGAAACAGATGAACACAGTAAGACTCAACATAAATTCATGTGATATAACAGGTAAATAGGATATAACTTACTGTGCAGCTAAATTAAGTCATACCACAAAAATGCAAAACAGTAAGTCAAAGGAATGGCAGAAATAAAATGCCGCCATGGAAGCATCGACTAGAGAAAACTGTAAAGCAGTTTAAAGAAGTGGTTTCAAGTTCAAATGTACAGGATATGAAATGAGGTGAAGTAACAGCCAGAGAAATTGAAACAAAGAAGAAAAGCTCCTAACTGGAAAACCCCAGATCCAGATGCAGTACTTAACTTCTGGTTAAAAGAATTAACATACCCGCGGTAGTGGTGCTGCGGTAGCGTTGTCGCCTCACAGCAAGACAAGTTCAATTTCAAGTGTAAGTTCGATTCTCAGCTTGAGCGTATCCTGTGTGGAGGCATGCGTGAATGGGCCTGCCTTCGTTCAAGGTTGTGCGTCAGGGCTGGTAACTTGGCACGTAAAAGTCCACTACCAAACATTAGCGGACTGGAGTTCCGCTGTGGCGACCCCTTACTGGGATAAGCCGAAAGACGCAACAACTTGTTTTAGTTTCAAGTAGGAATTACTTTACGCATACAAATACCAACCTGGGTAACAGGAAAAATAGTACTATGAGTGGACATGTAAGCCAACCTAAAAACTGTAGACCAATAAACTTGCCTTCTAACACTCTGCAAACTGTATACTGGGATTGATGCCAACTTCTGAATGACTATAAATACTGTCAGCAGCAATTCCAGTATAGAGTTTGTGCAGCGTTGGAAGGCAAATTGTCCATAGTTTTTAGTATGGCTTACAGGTATACTCTTAAATCATATGTGGAGTTGAAACACTAGTAGTTAAAACTTTCTCAGGTAAGAATGACATTTGGTCTTAATGTTCAAAAGCAGCATTTAAAGCAGGAAAGTTGCATTACCAAGAAAACCAGTCAAGCATAGTAATGTGATGTAAAGGAACTTGAACAGGAAAGTGTGTAACTATTTGGAAGTTTAATGTAGGAGCATTAGTGTGATTGACTGGCCCCAAAAGGTACTGAATTAGAAAAAGAAAAATGCTTCACATATATCAAATAATAAATTAAAATCGGAGCATACCAAGATTATATATCCCTCGTTCTGTAGGGAGGTATGGGCCTCGCTGAAATAGATTATATATATATCTGCAATCGTGGAATACATATCTCCTGACATTACAAGATCCAAACATAGTCAAAGTTTAAAACCTGAGGAGAAATCTAAGATGACGTATGTGCTTAGTTTACCAGAAGTATACAAAAATAAGAGAGCAGTTTAGTGTCAAAAAATAAAAGAAGGAGCAGATGAAAAGGAAAGAAATGTATAAAAGCCACAAATAAAAGTACCAAGCATAGAAAACTCCTGGAACAACCTCCATGCTGATCAGGATCCTGACCCTGGAATGGTTAAGGAGAGGTGAATTTAAACCAGAAAATGAAAGGTTAAAATTGGCCCAGGATAGTGAACTTACCTATGTGTTTGGCTTACAATGCCCATTGAACATGTAGGATGAAGGCAAATGCAGATTCTGTAAAACAAAACTGGAAACAGATGCACGTAGCATTGCTGGGTGTTCTAATTAATGTCTGAGGGCCTATATATTATAAAGCATAATAATGTGGCAAGACGGTTTCATTGAAGATTGTCGCGAATGCTGCAGTAAGCTGAGAAGCATTTGAAACATGAACCACAAAGCATTATAGAAAATGCTGAAATTTGCCACATCTGATCACACTTTACCAAATGTTAATAAAATACATTAGAGAAAACCTGACTTCTACGTAAAGAAGACAAAAATAGCATTAATCATTGCAATTGCTGCACCCAGTGATTAGTGTCTCATGTGTGCAAACAGTCAAAATTTCAGGATTTGCAGGCAATAACAATAGCGTGGAGATGATACCCAGACAGTTCAGTAGTAGTTAGGAGTAATAGGTCTCATAAAGAATTTACAATCTTTTAGATATGTTACCAGTACATGCAACTCCTTATAAATTGCAGGAGAAATCAATTCTGGGCATACTGCAGGGGTTGCAAAGAGGAAATTTGGCTAAAATGAAAGAAAGAAGCAATGCTAATTTCATTAATTCTAATCTTACCCTGACCTAGGAATGGGGTCCATTCCCCGTCATGGTATTAGAAACCCAAAAAGCTTAGAGAAGTTAAACTGGGAATCTAGGCCAGAAGCAGGATTTTCCACATGTTTGGTGTTGACAGCCATGTTCTCTGGACCCTTTCTCTCAAAAAATCTTGTTTATAAGATTACTAGGCATAAACGGACTTCATCTCCAGTTTCACTCTGTGTAAAAATAAATGTGGTTCAGAAAGTGTTTTATTCAGAACGGTTTCTTCTGCTCTTTGACAGTTGTCTAAATCTCAGCTTTAAAGAACTGAAACGAACAGCCTCTCTCTTCCTATCTGGCCTAGTTTAGCTATAATCCCCCCCCCCCAGTTATTCCTGAGTTAAACTTGACTGACAGCAGTTTGTGAAAGGAGAAGACATTCATCTCCTGGTCCATTATTTCATCCCAGTTTTGAGATTATCAATACTCCTGTATCAGCATTTGATGCTGCATTGTGTTTGTCAGCTTTGTATACTTTGCATCAGTGGCTCCACTAGTATGTCTTTTGTCAAAAAAGGGGGCGGTGCCTAAGTGGCAGCAGCTGCTTCAGATCTCATTAGTAAAATGCTTCTTTTGTCTTATTTTTTTACTAGAAACTGCCAAGAAAAGCAGTTAGAGGAAGGAAACCTAGATTTATTTACAATGCACAGAATCTGTTAAAAATTGGATCTGCATTCTCGTTTTGCTATGAGTTTTATCAGCTTCTTACAGTGAGGTCTGTAAGCTCAAACATATACTACAGGAACTACTAAGCTAAGGATTTTGCTGGAACTGCATTTTTCACCTGTTTATACAGCTCTGCATTCTATTTAAACTGTTTTTGTGTTGCTTAACTGTTTTGCACTTTTAAAAGTTATGTGTTGCTTAATTTTACCTGTAGGCTAACACACTCAAGTGCGCTAGCCGTTACAGCATTTACTGTCTGTTTTTCCTCTGTTTTCTGCAAAAAAAAAAAAAAAAAAATCTTGTTTTCCCGCTTTACTGAACTAGAATAGTCCAGTCTTCAGAGTTTGCGGATCTCTGGGCTTTGTCTTGGTTCCTGTGCTATTCCATATCCTTATTTGGATAAAAGGAAGCGTCTTTGTTCACCAGTGGGAGTGGGGAGCACTGAGCAGCCTATTTGTCCCTAGAGGAGTGGTTCCAGCCAGAAACTTGTAGTCTATTGGCCATTTTAGGTCAATTCCTAGCTCTTTTCAGCCCCCTGTAATAAAGCCCGCTTTAGCGCGCTTTTTCGCTTGTATTCAACTCAGCACCACTCCTCGTGGTGTCCTGCAGAGTTCTACAAGCAGCAGAGAGCAAGAGTGACTTTATCCTGATTTAAGTATTTTTTTCTGGCTTTTTGATTATTTACTGCTTAGCGACTGCATTTTCACCTGTTTATACAGCTCTGCATTCTATTTAAACTGTTTTTGTGTTGATTAACTGTTTTGCACCTTTAAAAAAGTTATTTGTTGCTTAATTTTAACTGTAGGCTAACACAAGTGCGCTAGCCGTTTAAAAGCATTTATAGCATTTACTGTCTGTTTCTCCTCTGTTTTCTGCAAAAAAAAAAATATCTTGTTTTCCCACCTTACTGAACTAGAATAGTCCAGTCTTCAGAGTTTGCTGATCTCTGGGCTTTGGCTTGGTTCCTGTGCTATTCCGTATCCTTATTTGGATAAAGGGAAGCTTCTTTGTTCACCAGTGGGAGTGGGGAGCACTGAGCAGCCTATTTGTCCCTAGAGCAGTGGTTCCAGCCAGAAAATTGTAGTCTATTGGCCATTTTGGGTCAATTCCTTGCTCTTTTCAACCCCCTGCTATAAAGCTTTAGCGCAATTTTGCGCGGAGTTGCCCATAGAGCACCATCGGGCATCGCCGGTTAAACTATTTCTGGCTCTGTAAAGTCTGCTCTTCAATTTTTCCCTTAGAACTTTTCTACTTGCAATCTAAACAGTCTATTCTCTATCTCAAAAGCTCAGCACTTGTTCCTAAAGCATTTTTATATAGGTAAAGTATTTATATACTAAACAAAGTACTACATTAGCCTAGAATCCCCTTGAGTACCCATTTCCCTATAGGTCCCTTCTGACTCAGTTACACAGCAAACTTTTTCACTTTTTCTAGCATGTCGAAGGTTCAGTTGCTAGCATCCTCTCCTGTTCAGCTGGTGAATCTTGGTATCTTGAGGCAATGGTACAATTGCCTCGTAGACAGACAACCCACTCCTTCTCCCACAAAACACAAATACATGTGAGAGATGCAACTATATAGCCAAACTGGAGGCTGAGCTCTCTCAACTCAGGACTGGCAAGACCAGACAGGAGGAGAAGGAAACCACGCACACCACAAACCCAGTTTCACATAGAACTATCACAACTGCAAAACAAACACATAAACACACAAAAACATACTCGGAGGCACTGATCAAAAATCTACCAAAACTACAGAGGCCTCCAAAGCAGACACCCAAGCAACTGCCACCTCAAGACATAAGACATGCAACACATAGCTCTCAAAACCAGTGTGCTAAACAGTCACAGCCCTTAAGGCCAAACACAATGCCAGGCACACTTGTTATAGGTGTCTCCATAGTCAGACACACTGACGTCCCACTCACCAGACTGAACAAGGAAAAGATCACAATAAGCTGCCTGTCGGGCGCTAGAATCCGCCACATAACACAAGCACTCAGGTCACTCCACAGCAAGTGCAAGTATGACTCGGTCATTGTCCATGCCGGTGTGAACGACCTGAGACGTACCTCCCTGGACTACATGAAAAGAGACATAGAGGAGCTCTCAGATTATGTAGCCCAGGCCGGTATGACCCTGACCCTGAGCAGTATCCTACCCTCACCAAGAATAATGCCACAATACAGAGACAAAATGATCAGCTTTAATAATTGGCTTAATTACTGGTGTCATTCTAAGGGGATCCAATGTCTGTCTGCCTGGGATGACATGCTTGACAAGCCACGCTGCTTCGCAAGGGATGGCTTGCACCCGTTACCCCTGGGCTTCCGGATATTGGCAAAGGCTCTTGCCACCCCCATAGTGCCTTTTTTAGGCAAGGCTCAAATGATAATCCTACCACCCTAGAAAACAAAAATGGAAAAAAACTAAGGGTAATACTGCTCAATGCCAGAAGTCTAAGCCTCAAGATGCACACCCTCGAAGCCCTCTTCAGTATGGAGAACATCGATGTCTGTGCTGTGACTGAAACCTGGTTCAAGGCTCCTGAGAGCACCCCAGCACTATCAGGTTATACCTCATATCATGCGTTCCGGCCCCAAAATCCGGACCAAACCACAAAAGGAGGGGGAGTATCCATATTCATAAAGGATACCCACACCTCCAGGTTAGTGGCAACGCACGAAGCATCAGAGACCATCCAGGTGCAATTAACCATAGGTAAAACTGCCCTACAGTTTGTAGCATGCTACAGGCCACCCTCTCAAACTCAGGAAACCCACACAGCCTTCCTGAAGACACTGGAGAGTATGAATGTCTCTCCAAACACCATCATATTGGGTGACTTCAACTACCCAAACATAGACTGGGAACATTACTCAAGCCCCAACACCCTAGCCCAAAGGTTCCTGGAGTTCATAAACTCAAATGCTATGGAACAACTAGTCACCATTCTTACAAGAGGAGAAAATATACTAGACCTGATCACAAACATGGGGACAAAATGGTCCACACCGGAAGTATATCCCTCATTGGTGAGATCAGACCATAAATTAATCTCACTGGAGATCCACATCCCGCCCCCAACCCCAGCAAAAAAGACCACAGTGAAGAACTTCTCAAAAGCAAACTTCACATTTCTTAAGACTGGAGTGGTATCCTTCAAGGCCCCCGAGCCAGTGGAAACCACAACCCACGCTGCTGAAACCCTCACAAATGCCTTCTACGAGCACCTCCAGGAATGTATGGATCAAGCAATCCCTAATAAAATCAAGACCCTTTCCACCAAAGGCAGGCGCCTGGTCTGGTGGACCCCAGCCGTAAACAAACTCTACAACAAGAGGAGAAAGCTACTACATGACAGAGCAAAATCCCTAAAAGGGAAGGCATCTCTGATCAATACTAGCAAAAAACTACGATCACTCATAAAATCATCCAAGGCCAACTTTGAGAGAAAAATAGCTAAAGACACAAAAGACAATCATAATGCCTTCTTTAGCTATGTTAGAAACCTGGGTGGAAATTCCCAGATATGCTCAGAATTAGTCCAAAATGATACAAAAATCACTGAACCCACAGACATTGCCAGCATACTGGCAGACAGGTTCAGTGCAAATTTCTCCCAAAAAGAGAAGTATCTATCCCACCAGAGTCTAGCCTCCCAAACATCTCAGATGCCCAGGTGAGAGCTGCTCTCTCTAAAGCAAAAAACACAGCATCAATGGGACCATACGGTGTCCCCGGCTGTGTGCTACACTAACTCAATGAGGAACTAAACCCACACATAAGGCTGCTGTTTAATCTTAGCCTTACTACAGGATACGTACCCAAAGAATGGCGTACGGCAACTGTGGTCCCACGCCACAAAGGCGGTGCTTCTACGGACCCTGGAAATTACCGCCCCATAAGCTTGACGAGCCTTGTCTGCAAAGCCATGGAGAGGATCATAATGGAACTCATAAAGACATTGGGGACCTACAGACACTGGATCCTACCCAATTTGGCTTTGTCAAGGGCAGATCCTGCCTCTTGAACTTGGTCGACTTTTTCGAAACGGTCACTAAGGCCATTGATGAGGGTAAGGCAGTTCACACAGCCTACCTTGACCTAGCAAAAGCGTTCGACACAATACCCCACTCGGGCATCATAGAAAAGCTCACCAGCTTAGATGCAAACCCATATGTCACAAGATGGGTTGCAAACTGGCTCAAGTACAGAACCCACAGGGTTAGAGTTGCTGGTGCCATGTCCGACTCTTAAGCCGGTCACGAGCGGTGTCCCACAGGGCTCAGTCCTGGGCCCCCTCTTGTTCGGCATTTATTTTTCTGAAGTGCAGGCTAACATAGGGGGATTGTGGCTGACAAAATTTGCAGATGACTGCAAACTGGGCACCATAATTGACACTCCATCAGACAGACATCCTCCAGAGAGGTCTCATAGAAATGGATAACTGGTGCCAGAGTCATGGCCTTAAGCTAAATGCCAAAAAATGTATAGTCATACCCTTTGGGAAAAACAAGGTAACCCCTAATTACCACATAGGTGGTAATCCATTAAACACGGAAGAAGTTATCAGGGACCTGGGGACCCAAGTTGACAGTAACCTCTCTTTTGACACTCACATTGCCAAAGTGGTTAGGAAGACCTTCTACATTGCCCACCTGATCATGAAGGGATTCACATCCAGATCAGGAGAAGTCATTGTACCCCTGTACTCTTCACTTATCAGACCAATGATTGAGTACAACGCCCCATTCGGAATGTACCTTACCTGACACCTGCAGCAGTTGGAAAGACCCCAAAAGTTCCTCACCAAAAGGATAAAGGGGCTCAAACATATGTCATATGCTGCTGACTGAAGAAACTCCAGCTCTTTTCAGTCGCATACCATCTGCTCAGAGGTGATCTGTGCCTGACATACAAGGCCATGTCCAACCCGGAATTAATGGACATGCTCCACCTCAAAAAATCCAAATCCACCAGAGCCACAAGAGCAAGAGACTTAAACCTCAACACGGATATAAATAGGACGTGCTGGAGGGACAGATTCATCACCCAGAGACTCCCTACACTATGGAACAGAATCCCAGTCCATGTGAGGCAGAGCCCCTCACTGACTCTGTTCAAGAGAAATCTTGACGAGTGGATGGGAGATCGTAGGTTTACCCCAGGAATCATCTCTGTGTCACTGCTGGACAGAGGCACAGCAAACTAATGTGTATAGTATTCTCATCCTAAGGGGTGGTGAAAGTCACATACACTCTGGCTAGGCTTATAAATGCCCTAGGGGCACATAGCCTAGTATGAACCTATGAACATGGAGATGAATGCAAACTTTGAGCAGATCACACGTTCATGGCAACTGGTAGTCACAAAAAAAGGAGATGATGTACCAGATTGAGGAAAAGAAGCACCAGAGCAGGAATTTGTCAGATTGAAGGTAAACCCTCACAGGCCTGCACTGCCCTCCATACTAGCCAACGTACGCTCACTTGAAAATGAGATGCATCACTTAAGACTGGAACTCTAATCACAAAACAAGGCGAGAAGCAGCAATTTGTTTTTGCCCAACACACACTAGTCATAGGTGACTCGATAGTGACTAGGTTGAATAAGGAGATAGTAACAGTTGCCTGTTAGGTGCCAGGATCCACCACATAATGCACACACCCAAGTCCTTCAACAGGTACAGATATGACTGTCTTACATGTGGGTGTGAATGACCCAAGATGTACCTTCTTGGACTACGTGAAAAGAGACATGGAGGAACTCTCGGATTATGTAGCCCAGGCTGGTATGACCCTAGCCCTGAGCAGCATCCTACCATCACTCAGAATGATACCACAGTACAAGTAGAAAATTATTGATTTCAACAATTGGCTGTTTCTGGTGTCATTTTAAGGGGTCCATTATCTGCGTGGGATGACATGATTGATGGACTTTGCTTTGCCAGAGATGGCCTGCATCTGTCACCCCTGGGCTACTGGATACTGGCCAAGGCTCTTGCCACCCCTATAGTGCCTTTTTAGGTGGTGTTCGAAAGACCAAATTACCACCGTAACAGCTTTAAACAAATGCAATCTGAGGGTCATGCTGCTCAACGCTAGAAGTCTAAATCTCAAAATGCACTTGCTCAAAGCACTCCTTAAAATGGAGAACATCGATATTTGTGCTGTAAGAGAGACCTGGTTCAAGACAGCAGAAAGCACCCCTGCACTACCAGGCTATAACTCATTCCACACCTTTCGGCCCCAGAACATGCACCTAAGCTCCAAAGGTAGTGGTGTTTCCATATTCATAAAGGATGCGCACACTTCCAGACTGCTCGGCCAATGTAATGCATCAGAGGTACTTCAGGTGCAGCTAACATTGGGTAAGACAGCGTTTCAGGTCGTAGCCTGCTATAGGTCCCCAACCATGTTTCATGACTCGCACTCCACTTTCCTAAGCACCCTGGGGAATATTGGAATCTAACACTCATACTGGGCGACTTCAACTACCCCTCCATTAACTGGGAAAATTACTCTTGTATCAGTGTACTTGCCCAACGTTTCCTGGAATTCATTAATTCCAATGCTCTGGACAAGATGTTCATCGTGCATACAGCTGCAGTAATCACAGATGGGTTTTCTGCCGTCAGGCTGGTCCTCGGTCGGCCGAATTCCAAAGTCTAGGTCCGGTGTCGGTTGCTGTCGCTTTCTTTCCTGACATCAGTGAGGCAGGGGTATACAAGACGCAGCCGACGCCATTTTCTTCAGTCTTTTTTGCTGCGCGGTGCCCGAAGCAGAAGCAGTTTGCAAGTGCCGGTCGGCCAGCTCCTGAATTTACGAAAAATTGGAAACTGAAGTCTTCATTAAAGCTAAGTACCCCGTTGGGGAAACTTTTCTTGCCTCAGACCAATGTCAGAAAAAGTTAACAATTGTATTTCTTGTGGGAAGCAAATACCGCATAAGGATTTCCATTCCCTCTGCATACCTTGTTTAGGCCCAGACCACGACGTCTCGGGCTGTCGCTTTTGCACTACTTTCAATAAACGCACTATTAAGCGTCGGGCGGAGTTCGCCCAACACTTTTTTGGTAAAGCCTTTGATTATAAAATGTCGTCGGAGACTCCGACTACCGTTTTGTCCAAAAAACGCAAGGACAAGGACAGACACGCGAGGTCCACGGTCCCCACCGACACCACGCCAAAACCGGCTACACGTGGTCCGGTTCTCAGCGAGACGCCTATGCAGTCCCTGACTACCGACTACACTTCTTTGGCGGTGTCTTCTGTAACTGAGACCGCAGGTACCTTGGCCCATACCCAGACTACAACCAACGAAGCCACTGTGAGCATTGAGCCTCCTAATGTGGACAGGTCCACTTCCACGCATGGTGTCTTCAGACGCTCATCTTCCTTTTCCATTAAGGGCTTTACTAAGTCCAAATCAGCCAGGCATCCCAAGAGGCCTGTTGCACAGGGCCCATCTCCAGGCCCCATGCCTAAAAAGCAGATGCTTAAAATGGCTGAGGATTTAATTAATCCCATCAGGGGTTCCCAATCCCCTCCAGACAAGAGACCCAGAGTGGAGGAAGATTCTCCCTCTTCTGATCAGGGCTCCATTTGTTTCAGATCATTCTGATGTAGAGGAACACTTACTCCTGTTTTGAAGATTCTGATGCAGAGCAGTCCATTCCTTCTGTATCTCCTCCTGAGGATTTTTCTTTTGAGGAAACCTTGCACACCTTGAGGGAACACTTCCATTGGGAAGGCCAAGACTTTTCTGATTCCAAGAAAACACTTAGGGAATTTCTTTTGTTACCTCAACACAGACCTCTGGCGATACCTCCTGTCTTGGACATACTTGATGATGTTTATTCGGAGGCTTGCCTTAATCCGGATTCCCTGCCTCCTGCCCCAGTCAAGCCTGATAGGTACTACAGAGTTCCTAACTCTCACCAATTTCTTTACAAAAGCCATAATGCTGACCCTGAAACCATTTCTCAAGGCCCCAAGGGAATGAAGACCTCTACTGCTAAGAATCCACTACCTTCCGAAAGAGAGTCAATATCTTTAGAAAGGTGGGGAAAAAAGGTATATACCTCTGCCACCCTAGCCATGAGGGCCTTAAATTGTCAGTTTCATATGCTTAAATATCAGCAGTTTCTGTTATCACAATTAAGAAATAAAATGTCTCAACCTGAACAACCAGATTTGAAGGAGTTGCAGGATATGATGCATAGTGCAGAACAAGTGGGTAAACACACCTTACAATGTGGCTATGATGCCCTAGAGGCCTCAAGTAGAGCTGCTGTTACAGGATCAGTCATTCGTAGACATGCATGGCTTAGGGAACAAATATTGCCTGATCATGTGAAAGCTAAACTACTAAATGCTCCTTTACAAAAGGGTGTGCTATTTGGTACTAATGCTGAGGAGATACTATGGAAAATGGAAGAAAAAGCCAAATCTATGCAATCTGTCAAAGCTTTTCTACAGGTTCAACCACCACGTTTTAGCAGAAATTGGCCTTCTAAAAACTTGTCCTTTCCAGCCACGGACAAGCCCCAAAGAGGTAGATACAGGCGCACAAGGGGCAGAGGACAATCACAAGGCTCATATAGAGGCAGGCAATGGCAAACTCCAGCACCAAGAGGTGGCGAAGACAGTGCACAACAATACAGGAAACAAATCCAATGACTTCCTCCTTTCCATGCCAAGCAAGTCTCAGCTGGCAGCACCCTTGGGAGGAAAGCTGGCATTACTTACAAGAAATTGGCATATTGTCACAACAGATAAATGGATCCTGGACATTATAAACAGAGGCTACAGATTTCATTTTCACACTCTTCCAAAAATGAGAGGCATGCCAAACCTGCCACACAATCAAAGGGCAGAGGCACAGCTACAAATTTCAAAGCTCATAGACATGAAAGCTATTCAAGAGGTACCCACTCACGAACAAGGTCAAGGTTTTTATTCCAGGCTATTTCTGGTACCAAGGAAAGAAACCGACTGGAGACCCGTTTTGGACTTATCCGTCCTAAACACATTCTTACTCTTACCAAAATTCAAGATGCTCACATTACAGCAGCTTCTTCCCATGCTGGGCAAGGAGTTTTGGCTGGTAACATTGGACCTCAAGGAGGCATACCTGCATGTCCCAATCAGACAAAGCTGCAGAAGATACCTCGGATTTCTTGCAGGTTCAATCCACTATCAATTCTCTGCATTGCCCTTTGGCTTATCTACTGCGCCCAGAGTTTTCACGAAATGCCTGGCATCAGTAATTGCCTACTGCAGACTTCAAGGGATACAAATTTACCCTTATTTGGACGACTGCCTAATCCAAGCGGACAGCAAGCACATACTTCTGGAACATCTGGCTTATGCAACACAGTTGCTGAATTTTCTGGGATACACAATCAACAAAGAGAAATCCAGGCTAACACCATCTCAGAAAATAACTTTCCTGGGTGCCAACTTGGACACAAACACCCAGATGGCCTATCTTACACCAGAAAAACAGGGGCAACTAACTCCGTACTTCAAAATACTAGCAAATTGTACCAGGCTTACTGCAAGGAAAATCCTGCAGGCTCTGGGCTTCATGGCATCTTGCATTCTTTTAATCCCATGTACAAAGTTGCATATGAGGAAACTTGAATGGTACCTAAAAAACCTATGGTCTCAACACAGCCACAGTTTGGAAACAATAATACCAATAATTCCATGTTTGCAAAAGGAATTTCTATGGTGGGCCCAAGCATGTCAAACACAGGTCTCCCATTCTGCAAGCCTCAAGCAAATCAAGTCATCACAACAGACGCCTCAGATTACGCCTGGGGGGTGCACATGAGACAGGTGCATTCAGGGCAAATGGTCCCAAAAGGAAAAGCACCTTCACATCAATCAAAAAGAAATGCTAGCAGTGATAAATGCAATTACAGCTTTCAAGGACCTCCTGCATCCAGGACAATTATTAAGAACAGACAACACCACAGTAGTATGGTACATAAACAAGGAGGAACACATTCATACCCCCTGTGCAGACTAGCCATGACACTTTGGAACTTGGCTCTGGAATGGCAAATCGAACTTCAAGCACAGTACTTGCCAGGTTTGGAAAACACGCTGGCAGACTAAGCAGAAATATGACAGATGCACACGAATGGAAGTTGCATCCTCCAGTGTTTACAAAGATAATCCAAGCGTGGGGGAGGCCAGACATAGATCTCTTCACCTCCCACAGGAATCATCAGTTGGAAAAGTTTTGTTCAAGGACCTTTCATCCAAAGGCCTGGAGAGTGGACACCCTTTCATTCAGTTGGACAGCATGGACAGTTTACGCTTTCCCACCTCTGCCTGTTCTGCCCAAGGTGCTCTTGAAAGCAAGAGCAGACAGTCCGAAGATGATACTGATTGCTCCAGACTGGCCAAGACAACACTGGTACCCACTCCTGAGGAGCCTAACACATGCTCCTCCCTGGCCCCTACCTCTAATGCCTCTTCTGCTGACTCAGCACAGCTACAAAACTCTTCACAGTCAGATGAAAACACTCAATCTCGCTGCATGGAAAATTCCTTAACACCACAACAGACCCTACTCCCCAAAGAGGTTCAGGATGTCATTTTGGAGGCCAGAAGGCCATCTACTAGAAAGGCTTACTCTGCAAAATGGAAACAGTTTTGCTCTTGGAATGAGAAAAAAGGCCAGGACCCTAGAAAACTGAATTTGCCTCTGGTATTACAGTATCTAGCTGAGCTGCCGAACAGTGGACTTTCATTTTCCTCCATAAAAATCCATGCCTCAGCCATTTCTGCAGAATTCAACACGGATCCACCCTTATTCTCTCACCCACTCTTAAGACAGTTCCTCAGAGGGGCTAAGAATATAAGACCACCAAGGAAACAACCAGTGCCAGCCCTGGGATCTTAATTACTTTCTAGAAAAATTAACATTGCCTCCCTTTGAACCAGCTGCCTCAACAGATTTGCAATATTTGTCCTGGAAAACAGCTTTCCTTCTGGCCATTACCTCAGCTCGTAGGGTTTCGGAACTACAAGCCCTCATGGCTGTGCAGCCTCTTATCTTCCATCAGGACACTGTTTCCCTTTGAACCAACCCGTCATTTATGCCTAAAGTGGTATTCAGGGTAGCTTTAAATTAAGCCATACACTTACCTACCTTTTACCCCAGTCCTCAAAACAAAGGGGAAAGGCTGCTACAGTCTTTAGACATCCATAGACAGCTACGTTATTTGGACAGAACAAAGCCTTTCAGGAAATCAGAACAACTTTTTGTGTCCTATGTTGTAGGAGCTCAAGGGAAGCCAGTTACCAAACCGACAATTTCAAAATGGATAGGCCACTGCATACGGTTTTGTTACTCCTATCATGGAAAATCTGTCCCTACAGGCATCAGATCCACTCCACCAGGGCCACAGCTACCTCTGCAGCCTTCCTCAGAGGAGTTCCTACCAAAGATATTTTGGAGGCAGCCACTTGGAGTGCTGTGCATACCTTCACAAAACACTACCACCTGCCTTTATATTTCAAAACTAGAGCAGGCTTTGCCACTGCTGTGTTGCAGGGCATTTTGGCTCATCCCAGTTCCACCTAGTGCCTACCACCCTGTGCGTAGCTTTGGGATTCTACCCATCTGTGATTACTGCAGCTGTATGCATGATGAACATAGTACAGTTTTGTACCTACCATAAATGTAGATGTTCGAGTGCTAATACAGCTGCAGTACAGTTTACCCTCCCTCCTTCCCCTCTTGGTAAAGGCCTAGGGTCTAACCCCTTTTCATACAACCTGATTGGGGTATCCTTCTATGGTATATTTGCTTGCAACTACTGATTTTTGATTATATTGCATTGCATGTATATAAATATTTATGTATTGCCTTCCTACTGGGGGCACCTGACATCTGGGGCAAGAAAGACTGAAGAAAATGGCGTCTGCTGTGTCTTGTATACCCCTGCCTCACTGACGGGAAAGAAAGCAACAGCAACTGACGCCGAGCCTAGACTTTGGAATTCGGCCGACCAAGGACCCGCCTGACAGCAGAAAACCCATCGTGCTTACTGCAGCTGTATTAGCACTCTAACATCTACATTTATGGTAGGTACAAAACTGTACTTTCGTTCTTACCCCCACTAGCGGTAGCAACATCCGTGACCTGGTCATTAATTATATGGGCGACCGTTGCTCTACACCAGTAGTCAACACCTCCCTGGTTAGATCAGACCACAAACTCATCACTTTGGAACCCCCCCCCCCCCCAAAGGTAACCACCATGAAAAACTTCTCCAAAGCTAACTTTGGGCTCCTAAAAACAGAGACGGCTAACTTCACGGCACCCATATAAATGGAGAATAGTTAAATGACCTCCAAATCATACACCAATGCACTGTACAAACACGTACACAAATGCATGGATTTTGCCATACCCAATAGAACAAAGACTCTCCTGCAAAAAGGAAGTCAATCTGGTGGTCCTCTGCTATAAGTAAACTCTACAACAGGAGGAGGAAACTAATGTGGAATAAGGTGAAGTCTCGACTGGAAAAACTCCCTTATTAGCCTCAACAAAAAGCTGAGATCCCTCATTAAATCCTCTAAAGCTAGCTATGAAAACAGCATTGCAGCAGATAGTAAAAGACCACCACAAGGCCTTCTATAGTTGTGAGGAATCTCCACTGCAGTACCCAAATTTGCTCTGAGCTGTTGTGCAATGGTACTTCCTGTACAAAGTCAACAGATATTACCAATATACAGGCCAACCTATTCAGTGCCACCATTACCTCTCCACCCCAAAGGACCAATCACGATAACAGTAGATTACCAGGCATCCAGTATTACTGCTGCACAGGTTAAAACAGCACTGTCCAGGGCCAAGAATACAGCTTCTGTGGGACCTGACAATATCCCTGGCTGTGTTCTACATGAACTACGGAGTGAACTGGCACCTCACCTGTGTGCCCTGTTCAATCACAGCCATACCTCAGGCTTTATCCCTACCAAATGGTGCACTGCAGCAGTCATCCCACTCCATAAAGGAGTGACTACAGACCTTGGGAACTATCGCCCCATTAGCCTGGCGAGTCTGATATGCAAAGCTGTGGAACGTGTCATCCTGGACCTTATAAAAAAGGATATAGTGACTCTCCAAACTCTGGATACCACACAGTTTGTTTTTGCCTTCTCAACTTGATCAACTTCTTTAAGAAATAGTTTTTCTTCTCTTCAGAGCCCTTCCCAGTGATGAGGGCTTTGTTCCCCCTGTGGAGTCTGATAAGGATACAGACTCAGTAGCATTGCCCCTGCAGGCCCCTGGGTTTGATGAGATCTTGGAGATGAAGAATAGAGAATGGCATACTTGACCCAATTTTCTCCTCACAGAGCATGTTACACATGACCTTTCTGTCTTTCTATCTGTCTTCCTGGGTTATTCCTCAGTTGCTGGATTTGCTTGTAGTGACCACCAGTGTGGCTTTGGAAGACTCCAATACTGCAGTCACAATACCCAAGAATGTTAGCCTTGTCTTCTTGCTTAATGTACCTTGAACCATTTTTTTTTGGTCTTGTATTACCAAGTCACTTTTTCAGTCACTTATGAACATACTCATTTTTGTGGTATTTTTTTTTTTTTGTACTTCTGTCTTTAAGTTTCGTCATACTACTAATCAGGGGCGGCTCGTGCTATCGGACTGCAGGTCTGCACCCTCCCACCTAGAAATAAAAATTGTGAAACATAAAATTAAAAATAAAAATTTTTACGAGTACTACAACTTCCACACATGCGCAGACACACTCATACTGCCCCACAGATGCCCAGGAATCTGTGCGGTAGATGACCGCACAGAACAGAGGAGCAGACTGCTTGATCTGCAGACATGACCAATGATGATCGAAGCTCTCGCAGGACCAATCAGGAGAGAAGTAAGTTGAGTTTGAAGCGTTGAAGTCGAGCTCGGGTTTCCAGACAATGGTGGAGTTGGGCCTTGTGTGTGGCTTGCAGGGAAGCGTTGAAGTCTGTCGAGCTTGTTCTGGACAATGGAGTTTTGCTTCTTCAGTCAGAAGAGAGAGAGGTAAGGTTTGCTGAAGTCGGTCGTGTGTGTGTGTATGAAATGCCCCTGTTAACACACAGTGGTGGGTACAGATACTCGGGCTTAAACCCTGTACCTTGGATGGAGGTGGCAAGGACCTGAATTCCTTACCCACCACTATTTGTAAAAAATTGCAGATTTGTGCCTCATATTTTTTCTGTTCCTCATAAAATATGTGGTTTCTGTATCTTCAGTTTTCCTTGCAAAGGTTTGAAGTGCAGTGGTGCACTGGTAGCATTGTTGCCTGACAGCTACATGTTCTCTGGTTTGATTCTTGGCTGGGATACCTTCTGTGTGGAGTCTGCATGTCCTTCCATTCCCTCCCATCCCTTACAAAGATGTGTCTGGAGTGTTTCTCACTGCTGTGCTGAAAATTGGCTTTGTTTTGTTCCAAGTCAGACTAGTTTCCTGGTTAACAAATGTTTAAAAATAACAGGCATTTGAATTTCAGACTTCATATTCTTCAGAAAGTACATGGTAAAACAACCTTTTATTCTAGCAATTGTCTAAGTTTATAACATGGATAGTTGAAATTTGCCCATATTTTTTGGGACTGTATTCCCCCATTATTGGCCTTGTCCAGGTATTTTGTGCTAAGTTTGAGAGCTATGGTGAGAACTGAATTCACTGAATATGTTTGGCAGCTGTATTCCCACATTATTAGCTTTTTTTAGGTGTTTTTTGCCAAGAGGTTGACAGCTATGGTGAGAACTGAATTCACTAAATGGTAGCCATTTAAGTTTGTCTTCCTCTGTTTCAGCTGATTTGGCATAGTGGTATGTTTTGCACAGGGTCCCCTGGGTTCAAGACGTGGCAGTGAAATGTATGGTGGTGTAACACAGCATTTTATTCTAGCAACTTTCCAACATTATACAAGCAAAGTTTAAAATGTGTCCCTGGTTTTTGGCCTTTTGTCCCCCCCCCCCCAATAAATTTTAGCTTTTTCCAGATTTCTTGTGCTGCGGAGTTCAGAGAGACAGCTGAGTGTCGAGTAGATTTTACAAGGAGCTGAGAGCTGCAGGGGAACAAAAGTTTAGTGCTGCTTATGCTAAGTCTGCTTGTATTGTTAATAGCACAACAGGTAGTGTACTTGCTTTTGATGCAGAAGGCTGTGGGTTTTACTACCACAGTAGGTAGATGCATTGCTTATACTGTACTGTGTTGTAAAGGGGGTGGATGCTGCAGTCCTTTTTGGCAAAGATACCTAGTAGCTATGAACCTGTTATCAGTTTGCCATCCATTCCCTATTGCGGTATTACTAGCTTATCATTTTTTTAATGCATGCAACATAGGCAATTTATTCTTCAAGGGCAACAGGCACTTTATTTGTAGATGAAACAATGACATATAAAGTTGTTTGCTAGCAGCAACCTCTCTATTAGTTACAGATTTCTTTAATGTGGATTTTACTACTTCAGAGATTGTGCATATTTACTGATACTGGTGGACTATAGAAGGTTGAGTAGACTTTTTATGATGGAAATGTTCTGAATTGGGCAGTTTTGTCATTGGTGCATGCATTTTGTTTCATTGTTTACTGGAAAAATGTTCAAAACAATAAATTTAAAATGCCCTCTAACTGGTACTGTATTATACAAGGAATATAATGTAATACAGTCAGGAAGGTGTATCAAAGAGCATGTGTATGTTTCATATTCATGGGGCCTATGATTTTGAAAACAGCCCAAAGTTGATCTTTTTCTGCCACTGGCAAAATGTATTGTCTTTGAATGTGGGTTTCAATGCTGTTTCAATGCATGCGAGTTTCAAGGACAGAGAAGTTTTAATGCTAAGTCTATTTTCATTGTGAGACTGCACTGCTTTCTTTAACAGATATCTATTGGGGTTTGTGCTGTAAAATGCAAAAAAAAAAAATTTCAAATGAAATCTAAATCATCGCAGAAGTAAAGCAGTATGCACATTGGTGTTTATGGTAAATGGGGCAAAATAACCAAGGAATGGGACATTGGAATGGCTGCAGGGGGGAGGTTCCATTCGACCATGATTTTGTGAGGGGGGAAGGGTACAGCCCCGGTTGAACTGTACCTCTCAGTTGTCCATATTTTTGCAGAATTAATAAATATTTGCTTCTTATTTTTGGTTTGTTCCTCATAAAATTTGTGGTTTTCTAGCAAATCATTTAGGAATGAAGTCACTAAATGACCGACATTGAGTTTCAGACGTCATAACCTTCAGAAGAATGCATGCTAATGCAAGACCTGTTCTATCAACTGTCTTAAGTTTATACAAGAGCAATTTTTAATAGTGTTTGTATGTTCCCCCAATATATTTGGCCTTGTCCAGATTTCTTGCATTAAGAGGTTGAGAGGTACGTGCAAATCACTTTGTAGAATTAGGAATATCCAAACGTCTCAATTGTCCCCAATTTTGGCTCAAAATGTTGCTCTCCCCTAATAATCCCCCCTCCAAAATGGCAATTTTGGAAGAAAACGTGGAGGGTATACAGTTATATATAACTCCAATGATCAGAGTTGTGTATTACTTTTATTTCAGAAATGCATGTAGATGCTCTTAATTTGTTAGCTGCTCAAGTTAACTGTGTTAATATTAAAAAGTTGTCCCTTTTTGACAGGTTCCCAGCTGTTTTGTGTGGCATCTTTATATTTTTGCATCACATGTTTGATCCGTTTTTCATAAAATTATGGTTTTCTGGCAAATTGGTGGCAAGTCATTAAAGATTGAAGTTAGAAAGTAATGGCAGACATTTGGGTTTCAGATTTCATACCCTTCAGAAAATTCATACTAATGAAAGACCTACTACTGTTCTGTTATCTAAGTTAATAAGGGCAATATTTAAAAATTGTCCTTATTTTTGGGCCAGTGTCTCACTTCTAGTTCTATGTATGGCTTTTTCCAGATTTCTTGCTCTGAATTTGAGAGGTATGAGTGTCAGAGCCATCACCGTCAGCCAGAGACATTTCAAATTGTGACATATTTGTTGCACCTCACTCCCCATTGTAGAGTCTCTGGATGTGTCCAAGGAAAGCAAGGAGCAGTTATGCAGTGTGTACGCAGAGTATTCCCCCTTCCAAGGTAGACCACAAGTACGACCGTGGCTTTTCATCTGTCCTTGATTTTGCAGAATGTTCTGGTTTTCTGTCATATTTTTATACTGTTGATTTATGCTTCTTATTATTCAGGAAATGCATGCTGTCACAGTGCCCTGTTGCTCTGTTTAAGTAGCAATGATTTAATGACCATTAGGTAAGCTTGTCAGAGATTGTAAGATGCAAGTAAGCTTTAATAAGCATACTGTTAAAAATTACCAGCATTGAAAGCCTTTTCGTTGTTGCCATGCAGAGAATATTTACATAACTAGATAATGTATAAGCCTTGGGTATTGAAATGCATATGACAGTATTTGTAATAAAAGGACAGGATTACAGTATTTTCAGAAGCTCATTACTTTTGTTGGAGACTTGAAGTCCTCTTTTGTTGGGGACTTGCAGTCATCTTTGCAGGCTTTACCTGTAAACTAAACAGAATGCCAATCTATCATGTGTGGTTCATAACTTGTGCAGGAATCCGTTAAGCAATTTATCTTGAGCTTGTTTCTTGTTTGTTCATTTTTTACTTTGATCATGTCTTCCCCATGAAACAAGTAGATAGTTGTCAAGCAGCAGGTCTTTTGGATAAGAAACCTTTTTACAAGTGGGGGTATCACAGAGATTGCTACTTTTCAGAATGTTACTTGGCAATTTTATAAAGCTGAATATAAATTATAATTAGAACTGCAGTGCAATGAGTAGTGGTTTGAGTTGAGTGCTTGTTTTTTTATACTTGATTTTGACTGGCATTCCAGTAATGTATTTAAAAAGTAATTTATTTTTTCATGCCTCACAGCCTGTTTCCATCTGGATATTAAGTAAGTTGTCATGTAGCCAATGCATTGAAATATTTTTTTCTTCTACACTTCATTTTGTCTTGATTGAACTCTTGTAATGACTGTTTGGCACCCAGGGCAGCGTATTTAATTAAAGTTCCAGTTGTGGATGTCCTTCAAGGATGCATCTGCAGTCATAACAAATGGGTTGTCCTGTCGTCAGGCAGCCCTTCGGTCGGCCGGATTCCAAAGTCTGGGTCCGGCATTGGCTGATGTCGCACTTCACCCGACGTAATCTCTGCTGGTCTTCGGGTATAAAGGCATCAGCTGACGCCATTTTCCTCAGTCTTTCTTGCCGCGCGGCGCCCGAAGCAGAAGCTGTTCGCAAGTGCCGGTCGGTCAGATCCAGAGATTACTACTACCGAATACTACTTGAAGACTTCTAAAAGCTAAGTACCCCGTTGGGGACTCTTTCTTGCCTCAGCCGATGTCAGAAAAAGTCAATAACTGTTTAACTTGTGGGAAACAAATACCTCATAAAGATTTCCACTCTTACTGCCTGCCTTGCTTAGGCCCAGACCACGACGTAGCAGCCTGTTCGGCCTGTGCTTCCTTCAACCGACGAACGCTTAGGCGTCGGTCGGAGTTTGCTGAACAGTTTTTCGGCTCAGATTTTGCGTACATCATGCCGTCGGATCCTCCGACTACCCAAATTGTTAAAAAACGCAAAGAAAAAGACCGACACTCGCGGTCCGCGGTTTCGGCCGAAACCACGGTTAAGCAAGCCGCTAGTGTCTCGGTTTCGGCCGAAACCGAGAAAACCGGTCAATCTTCAGCCGAATCCATGACTACTACTGAGGCTCCTGCTACCTTAGTTGAATCGGCCTCAGAAGTTTTGCCTACTGTGGTTCCTAGTGATTTATCAGACACCATTCCTTTGGATGTCTCTACCCCAGCACGTGGTGCTGCTAGGCCTCCTGCAGCCATGTCTATTAAGGCCTTTGCCAGGGCTAAAGCAGCCAAAACTGTTAAATCAGTGCCTGTTAAGCCCCCCTCACACAGGCCCACTTCTAGTTCACAAATGCTTACTCTGGCAAAGGATTTAATATCCTTTATTAGGTGATCCCAATCTCACCCAGACAGGGCCTCTCAGCCCCCAGAAAAGAGACCTAGAGCAGAGCCCCCCGAGCCAGTGTCCTCTGATGATTCTTCGGATGACTCGGACATTACAGACCAGCCAGAGGCTCCTTTTTCTACTTATGAAGATTCCGATGCTGAAGAATCCATTCCATCTGCCTCTCCACCAGAGGAATTTTCCTTTGGGGAAACCTTACATGCCATGAGAGAACAATTCCAATGGCAGGGACAAGATTTCTCAGATTCAAGAAAAAGGCTTAGGACATTTCTGCACTTACCACAACATAGGCCCTTAGCTGTACCTCCAGTACTGCCTGTTGTGGATGATGCATTTAATGATGTTTGCACTGCTCCTGATACTTTACCTCCAGCCCCTGCCAAACCAGATAGATTTTACAGGGTGCCAGACACTCATCACCACCTATACAAGGCCCCTCTTGCAGATCCTGAGACTATATCCCAGGGGCCTAAGGCAGTAGCCTCGACCTCAGCAAAAAACCCTATTCCTTCTGAAAGGGAATCCAGGTCCTTAGAGATGGGGAAAAAGTTTACACCTCTGCTACTCTCTCAGCTAGAGCTTTAAACTGTCAGTTTCATATGATCCAATACCAAGAGTTTATGCTTGATCAGTTAACTAAGAAGCTGTCCACTGATGACTCCTTAGATAAGAAATATGTTTTAGAAATGGTGAATAACATTTAGCAGGTTAGTAACCATTCTTTAAAATGTGGCTATGATGCACTGGAGGCTTCATTTAGATCAGCCATGACTGGCACAGTGATAAGAAGGCATGCATGGTTGAAAGAACAGGTCTTGCCGGATCATGTTAAAGCAAAGCTGTTAGATGGCTCCTATGGATAAGGCCAGTCTATTTGGTACACCTGCTCAGCAAGTAATGAAGAAAATGGAAGAGAAGGCAAAATCTGTACAAACAGTTAAGGATTTCTTACAGGTTCAGCCCCCAAGGTTTAGCAGGAACTGGCCTGCCAAAAATTGGTCCTTTCCAGACTCCTCAAAATCTCAGAGGCAGGAATAGCCGCTCTAGAGGCAGAAATCAATCCAGAGGAGGTGCCTACAGAGGACGACAGTGGCAAGGCAATAACCGAGGCACAGACACAACCACTGCCACTGCAACAGGACAATCACAGTGACTTGGCTCTGACACCGCCTACCAGGGAGCAAATAACAGCACCTTTAGGCGGAAAGTTAGCCTTAATTTCAAAAATTGGCACTATATCACAAAGACAAGTGGATTTTGCAAACCATAGACCAAGGTTACAGGTTCCACTTCCACACCTTACCAGTAAAAAGAGGAATGCCAAACCTACCTCCAAATCAAAAACAGAAGCTCTAAAGCAGATAGCGCAATTAACAAAGATAAGAGCTGTGGAAAGAGTACCAATAACAGAACAGGGCAAAGGATTCTACTCCAGACTCTTCCTAGTACCAAGAAAAGAGAAAAGTTGGAGACCTATTCTCGACCTGTCCGTCTTAAACACATACATCATTGTCCCAAAATTCAAAATGCTGACCCTACAGCAACTTCTTCCCATGCTGGGCAAGGAGTGTTGGCTGGTAACTCTAGATCTCAAGGAGGCATACCTGCACGTCCCCCTACGACCAAATTGCAGAAGATACCTCAGATTTCTTGCAGGATCAGAGCACTATCAATTCTCAGCATTGCCCTTTGGCTTATCTACTGCGCCCAGAGTATTCACAAAATGCCTGGCATCAGTAATCGCTCACTGCAGGCTACAGGGAATCCAAATTTATCCATACCTGGACGACTGCCTGTTACAAGCGGACAACAAAAGCAAGCTGACAACAGATTTACAAAGAGTCATTTGCTTACTACAAGCCCTGGGATACACAGTCAATTTACAAAAGTCAAGACTGATACCATCCCAAACAAGAACATTCTTGGGTGCGGAATTGGACACAGCAAAACAAATGGCATTCCTAACTGCAGAAAAACAAAACAACTCCCTCTTTACTTCTTGGCATTAACAAAGCAGAACAAACTAACAGCAAGAAAAGTACTGCAGGCCTTGGGCTTCATGGCATCATGCATAATCTTGGTCCCACATGCCAGACTGCATATGAGAAAGCTACAGTGGTACCTAAAGAATTTATGGTCTCAACACAGGCACAGCTTAGAAACCGAAATCCCACTAATCCCATGCCTGAAACAGGAGTTCCTATGGTGGGCTCAAGCATGCCAGTCAAACCCAGGCTTGCCCTTCCACAACTTTCAAGCAAGCCAAACCATCACAACGGACGCCTCAGACCTAGGCTGGGGGCACATGTTGGACAAATGCATACAAGGATTGTGGACTCCAGACCAGCTGCACCTGCACATAAACCAAAAGAAATGCTGGCAGTAAAACTAGCAATCCAGAAATTCAGACCATTCCTCAAAGAAGGCCATTTAATGATAAGGACAGACAACACCACAGTCATGTGGTACATCAACAAACAGGGAGGCACTCATTCATACCCCCTATGCAGAATGACTCTGGACCTTTGGAATATGGCTCTGAGCTACAACATCCAGTTACAGGCAATATTTGTGCCATGAAGAAAACACCCTAGCAGACATGTTAAGCAGAACCACCTCGGATGCTCACGAATGGATGCTACACCCGGACATCTTCAAGGCCATCACAAAGAAATGGGGAATGCCACAAATAGACCTATTCGCATCCCCACTCAATCACCAGCTCAAAACATTCTGCACAAGGACATACCACCCACTTGCATGGAAGGTGGACTCTCTATCCTTCAGTTGGAAAGGCCTGACAGCATATGCATTTCCACCTCTTCCTTTGATGCACAAGGTACTACTGAAAATCAAAGAGGAACGCCCAAGGATAATCCTGATAGCTCCGAATTGGCCAAGACAACACTGGTATCCATTGCTGAGGAGCATGTCTCAGGGGAGAATGTGGTCAATACCCCTGATGCCTTTGATGTTAACTCAGAACAACTACAACATCATGCACCCAAACCTAAAAACCTTGCAACTGACTGCCTGGAACATCACATAGCAGCAACTAACCCAGACCTAGAAAGGGTTAAAGACATTATCCTTGAAGCCCGCAGACCTTCAACAAGAAGGAACTATGCAGGAAAATGGAAAAGATTTGTCATTTGGAGTACTGAAAGAGGAAAAGATGTGTCGAACATAGATATTGCTAACATCCTGGAGTACTTGGCAGAGCTTCTACATACAGGCCTGTCCTATTCCTCCATAAAGATACATGCATCCGCTATTTCAGCAGAATACAGCTTCGATCCACCTGTCTTTTCGCATCCTCTACTCAGGCAGTTCCTCAGAGGGATCAAGAATGTAAAACCTCCTAGGAAACCACCATTATCAGCATGGGACTTGAACTTTGTGCTAGAAAAATTGACACTCCCTCCATTTGAACCAGCAGCAACAGCAGATCTTCAACACCTATCATGGAAAACTGCTTTCCTACTGGCAATTACTTCAGCAAGGAGGGTTTGAACTACAGGCCTTAATGGCAGTACAACCCTTCCTAATCTTCCATCAAGATAGGGTGTCCATGAGAACTAATCCTACATTTATGCCTAAGGTGGTATCCAGAGTGTCTTTAAACCAGGCAATCCACCTACCTACCTTCTTTCCCAATCCACAGAACAGGGGGGAAAGACTGCAGCATACCTTGGATGTACATAGACAGTTACGCTACTACCTGGACAGAACCAAAGGTGACAGAAAAACTGACCAGCTTTTAGTAGCCTATGCAACAGGAAGGGAAGGAAAAGCAATTTCCAAACAGACAGTCTCCAAATGGATAGGAAATTGCATAAGATTCTGTTACTCCTACCACGGAAAACCAATTCCACAGAACATAAGACCTCATTTTACAAGGGCTACAGCCACTACCACAGCTTTCTTACGAGGAGTGGCAACCAAGGACATTATTGAGGCGGCTACTTGGACCTCCGTGCATACATTTGCCAAGCATTATAATTTACCTCTATACTCTAGATCCCGAGCAGGGTTTGCCACTGCTGTACTGCAAGGGATCCTAACTACACCATAATTCTTCTTCCTCCTCCCCTAGTTTGGCTATGGTATTCTACCCATTTGTTATGACTGCAGATGCATCCTTGAAGGACATAGTACAGTTTTGTACCTACCATAAATGTAGATGTCGAACAGGATAGCATCTGCAGTCAGGATTACCCACCCTCCTTCCCCTCTGTGGTACTCCTAGGGTATTTACCCTCCTAATAGCTAGCTGGGGGGGGGGGGGAGTCTCTTATGGTGTATTTGTTTGTATATATGTACATACATTGTTATTTTTTGTGTTTGCTTTCTACTTTTTTGGAAACATTGGCATTTATCCAAAATTTAGCTTACCAAGAGGGCAACTGGCATCTGGGGCAAGAAACACTGAGGAAAATGGCGTCGGCTGATGCCTTTATACCCGAAGACCAGCAGAGATGACGTCGGGTGAAGTGCGACATCAGCCGAAGCCGGACCCAGACTTTGGAATCCGTCCGACCGAAGGGCTGCCTGACGACAGGACGACCCATTTGTTATGACTGCAGATGCTATCCTGTTCGGACATCTACATTTATGGTAGGTACAAAACTGTACTTTTTGAGCATAGCTCCACACCTTTCTAGTTGGCCACACCCCTTCCTATTGGCCCCACCCATTCAGCTGTCTCCTGCAGCCCTCCTTTAATTTTAAGTCACCAGCCGCCACTGCTACTAATTATGTTGGTTTACTTCAGGGAAAAGCGAATTTCTAACATCTTTGCATTTAATTCTGGAACTTCACTTGAAACTCTCCCAGCTTTCCATTCCTGTTTACATCTGTCAGCGCATCAACGATTTCCTAACCAATAGGAAACAGCAGGTGAAACTGGGGACATTTACATCTAGATGTCTCACTATCAGTACAGGTGCCCTCCAGGGATGTGCCCACTGCTATTCTCCCTTTACACCAATGACTGCACCTCTAAGGACCCCTCTGGCAAACTTATAAAATATGAGGACAATACAACTGTCATTGGGCTCAGGAATGGTGATGTCTGCTTACAGATGGGAGGTTGAGCAGCTGGCCCTTTGGTGTGGTCAGAATAATCGGGAGCTGAACACTCTCTCAAAACTGTTGAGATGATGGTGGACTTCAGAAGTGGTACTACAATATTATCCTCTATTTAATACTACTGTCAGTTCTGGAATCCTGCAAGTTCTTGATCTGTAATCTCCTGCGACTTAGTGGGAGACCAACGTTGGGTCCATCATAAAAAAGGCACAACAGCAAATGTACTTTCTGTGACAACTGAGGAAGTTCAGCCTTCCACAGGAACTGTTGATTTTAGCTCTGTACAGCAGTCATTGAGTCGGTTCTTAGCTCATCCATAAGTGTGGTTTGGATCTGTCTGATTATGACAAAAATAGGTTTCATTGAATAGTCAGGTCTGCCAAAAATATCATTTGTCTAGTTTGCCCTCCTTACAGGACCTGTACTAATCCAGAGTCATGAAAAGCACAGGGCAAATCATCACTGACCCTTAACATCCAGCCCACCATCTTTTTGAACTGTTACCATCGGCCAGGCATTATAGATTAGTATGTACCAAAACAAGCAGATAGAACATTTTTTCCCACAGGCCATCATGTTCGTAAACAGTTAACTCCGCTTGTTATGTTGGGTATTCCTTTTCCCTCAGCCTCCAAGGATTTTCCAGTATTGTTTACATATTTTTAATGCTAGTTTCTTTCAGAGTTTTTCAGTATTTTTTGCACTAGGTTGCACTTGGCACCTTGTATGTGTATGTATATTTACATTTTGTGTCTTGTTCTTAATAGTTGCATGTATGTCATGGGTCTTGTTCTTAATAGTTGTATGTATGTTTATGTAATTCATACTTTAACAGTTGCTGAAATCGGAGTCAAATTCCTTGTATGTGCACATACTTGGCCAGTAAATGGGATTCTGATTTAAACTCTCTTGTAGGACAAACTCCCCCCCACCCCTAAACTTATACCAGCTCTGAGATTGCCATGCCTTTGGAAAAAAGGAATGTTCTGGGTAATGCCTATCTCAAAATGACTGTATGCAAGTCCGTTTTTGCCATTTGGTCTGCATATTTCAGGACTTATTTAATGGGTCCTGACATTTAAAATGATAACCTAAATATTTCCATTAACATTGCTAGCTTCAAAGCTGATTTGTAGGCTCCACTAAGAATATATTACCACAGAAACCTTTAATGCAGGACTGGATACATTCACATTTGAAGCTCAGCTTGACTCTTAAGGTGGGCTTCTTCACTGATGTACAGTAATGTACCATCTTCAGCATTGCTTATGACAGCCACAGATTTTGCAAACCTCTTATTACCTTTGTATAAGATCATGTGTAGGGAAATTTTTTAATTGTTCCCACAAAGTATCTTTTTTGCTTGATTGAAAAAAAAAATCATTTGTCTTGATGGCATGTGATAGTGTTCTTTTAACCTGTACTTACTAATGCTTTTCTGCTGTACTTAACTGGTTAGTAATCTAGTAGGATCATTTAATTATTTATACTTGAGATGAATAGAAGTCTAGGCTCTTTGCCTTAAGTACATTAACATTACTTTAACTCTGTTGCTTTCTGCCAGTTAAGACTTGGGCTATGGTCTGGAGTTATTTTCCTGTGATTGATCTCACTTTGTTTCGGAGGTGATCTTGCAGCTGACTGTCTTTTCTGGTCAGAGATGATGTAGGGACCGTCCTGCCTCACTAACAAGTGAGAGATGTTGCTTTCACTTTGCTCTTAGAAAAATTTTGGACACTTATGAGCATTTGAGATTTCATACTTAACATCAGGTAAGTGAAATATTGAAAGGTGACCCATGCAGGTGCTAATGACCGTTTTGGTGACTTCTGACCACTAGACCTGATCTTTTTTGTACATTGGTATGGGAGCCTCACATCCCCTGCAAATGATTGTTTTCTGTACACCACATGATAAATTTTGTGTGGTAAAATTTAGTCTTTCCTCAACCTCCCATGGTTTAACAAATTCCTTTTCAGTGGTTGAGCCAGCAAAGCAGAGCATCCTGATCCTGTTGCCTTTTTTGGATTACTTTTGGGGATTCTCCCAGGTTTTCCTGGGTTTTGTTTTGGCTTCAGCCTCCAAAGATATGTCAGCTGGAAGAACTCTGTGTTCCTGCTGCAGTGCATCTTTGTCGGAGCAGTGGTAAGGATCTGTCCTGTATGAAACCTTTCTCCTGGAGTTCGCAACTAATAAACTTAAGCTGGAATCCTTTATCTTTCAGTGGCTGGTCCATGCCCATACCCTATTACATCTGATTGAATTCAAGGTAGTAGCGTTGTTTCCTGTCCTTTAGCTCACACCGTGAATGGTTGCAGGGAAGTCAGCTGCTTATAGTATCAGACCATTCAGTACTTGTGTCTTTAGTTTCATTCTGCAAAGTGAAGTTGGATTTTCCTTTTCTTTTGTTTGATTGGTAAAGTAGTCTTTCACACTGAACTCTACAGTAAACTTGTGCAGTCCATTTAATATTGGTCAGCATCATAGTAGAAAGTATTGATTGGTAGTTTTTTGTCTGAAAATCAATGCTGATTAACAAAAACTCTGTTCATTAAGTTGTTTTGTATTTATTTTTAGCGGTTAGCTTTAACTCATGAAACATGTACCCCTTTCATGAGACTGTCTTACAGTGTTACTTCATTTGAAAAAAAAGTTGATACATGCTTAAACAGAGGTGCTGTAAGTCTTTGTAGTCTTCTTTTCCCTTCTCCCCTTGTTTTTCTTCTCTAGTCTCTCCCCCAGTACTCCTTTCATCCAGCTGAACTAAAATTTTGGTTATGTTGTCATATCTCACCTTTATTCTTACATGTGGGTTTGGAGCCAATCCTCTGCTCCGACTCAGACGATTACAGAAGCTCGAAGTATCTTGAGTTGGCTTGTGGCAAGGTTGGTATCCCATCATGCAATGGTATCAATCCTCTGATCTCTTTTGCCGCTTTACGAGTTTAGAAGTGCACTTCTTGACCATGGTTAAGTTAAACCTTTTATTTGTTTTTGCATATATAGCTTGTTTTTCTTAGAATATAGTTAGAATACTTCTTTAAGGTAATAGTTAATCTTTGGTATTGTTTAATAGTTGTTGCTGGTTTGTCAGCTCTTTGGCCTAAGTTTTTTTTTCTGCAGACCTGTTTTGTCAGTATACCGTAGTGATTGTGTAGATGATTTCTAGTTAGAATTTGCTGTTTCTTCTTGTTTAGCCTTTTTTATTGGCTCTTTACTAGCTTTGATAACTGTATGTTTACATTGCAGGACTTGCTGTATTTTAGTCTGTTTTTTGGTATTAGCTTTCTGCCTGTTTGTGTTTGTCTAGGCTTAGGTAACTTAGCCGTTTCTAAGGGCTAGGCCCGTTTAAGTTAGAGGACCTAGTCCAATATTGAGCTTGCCTTTTTCTATTTGTAATGTGGTGTTTTTTCCCTCTAGGTAAACCTATTTGCCCGTCATTTATTAGAGGTGTTTTTTAGGGGTGATTTCCTTTACCGTTCTTGACAGGGCTAGGCCCGTTTAAGTTGGAGGACCTAGTCCTCTCCTTGGCATTTTCTGCTCTTAGGTGTGGTGTTATTTTCTCCTCCTCCCAGTAGTTAGTCTGTTTTATTGGACCTAATAACTTTTTGTACTTTTTATAGTGCATTTCTGCTTTTGCTTGCAGTGTGACAATTATGTGTAAAGAGTCTAAAGAAGAGGGATCCTAAACCTTCGGGTTTTAAGAAATGTCAGAAATTTTCTCAGAAAATGTCGGTAATGGACAGGCACAGTGTATGTCTCTACTGTTTAGAGGCCATTCACTTACAAGAGACTTGTACCTTTTGTCACTCATTTAGCTCGAGTCCTTCAAGAAAGGAAAAACAGATTTTGAAAGGTCTGCTGAAACAGTCCTTTGAGGAAGATTTAGGTAGTTCTTCACAATCTACAAAGTCTCCCTGTATCCGGAAAGAAAAGACTGTTGACAGGCCATCTCCACTGTCCTCTGAGAAATCTGACCACCTGAGAAAATACCAAAAACTAAGACTTCCACCTCATTGGCTCCACTGTCTTCAGAGCCGAATGAGGTTATTACAATTGACATGCCTATATCAGCCCCAAGAACTTCAGAGCCGAAAAAGGATTCTTTAGCTCTGAGCTGGTCAACAGATATTCCACTGGTCTCTCCTACTCTGAGATCACCTATTTTTCAGAGATCTCTCTACAGCCCTTTCCTCCAGGTCCTGTAAGGAGCCTATCAGATGAAGATGAGAGGATGGTGCACAGACTTTAAGGCACCAGGGCCGGCAGATTTGCTCCCCGCTCCTGCCCAGCTGGTCTCGGAGCAGTCTAAATCTTTTAAATCCACTACTGTTCCTCCTCCAAGCCGTACCGGTCTGTCAGAGCCAGAATATCTATTACAGCTTGCAGTAGAACCTTGGGCTCAGGCACACCATGAGGCCTTACCAGAACAGATATGTGCTCAGACACTCTCGGTGCCATCCGTAGTATCTAGGAGCCGAAGTTTACCAGTCGGCCCCGAGGGAGATTCTCAAACCCGAGCCTCTTCGATTCTCAGTGTATCTCTGTGCATCGGCTTGACTGAGCCCTGCTCATACATCGGCTTCAGAGCCGATCTCCCTGGAATGGAGGACTACCTCTGCTTCAGAATCGGTGGTGTCTTTGGAACCAGAGGAGTCTGCCTTCGAGCTGATGAGCTGACCAAATCTACAGTTCTACGCATGGATGCTTATCTTACCCCAAAAACGCCGGCTTTTGCCCTGGCACCACCCTATCCACAGGACAGGAGAGAATCTGCAGCCTCAGGAGAATACCCTCTGGGTGATGCCCCATTTTTCCGAGACTACCTCAGAATACCCTTCTGAGGAGCCCCCTCAAAAGAAAACATGCTAGAGGAAGCTTGTAGACTCCCGTGATGAGTCTGTCAACTCTGACACTGACCTCGAGGAGTCAGAAGGGTCCCCAAGGTTGTCCTTTGAAGATATCTCCTTTGCAGATTTCCTTGAGATCACCACCCCTTCTGAAGGGCTGAAGGCTTTCTGATCTCAACCTTCAGCCTCTTGGGTGTCTCCGCCTTTCGATGAGCTCATGGACTTGGTCAGGCAAAAGGAGTGCGAATCACCTGACACGATGGAGCAAGTCCCTAGGTCGACAAAGTTTTTGTCAGCCCCCAAGGAAAAAGATTTCTTGACTAAAGGTGTGCCGATAGATGCTATGGTAGTGGTAGCAGCCACCAAAGAAGGAGCTTGCAGAGACATCCTCATCTGTCCATCTGCCTGACTGTCTTAAACGATGGACAGATATGGGAAGTGTGGTTTTACTTCAGCGGCTTTTACCCTTAGATTGCTGAATTATCTTACCCATTTTACAAGGCTTCAGAGAGATCTCCTGAAGAAACTAGGAGATGCTCTTCAAGGTACTTCAACTGCGGTGGTACAAGAAAAGGTGACCACTCAGTTATCCACCTTAAACTCCATAATTAATTCCTGCATGATATCATACGCAGCAGGAGGAGCAAGTAGGGCAGTGGGTTCAGGAGTTTCCCTTAGGAGAGACGGTCCTGGATGCGCTTGTGTAACCTTGCGGAACCCTTTAAGTCTACATTCACCAATGCCCCTTTTGACGGTTCCTCACTTTTTGGACCTAAAGTTAAGGGTACACTCACTAGATGCGAGCAGGAAGGGAAAACTCTCTCTGCCATTGGAGTATGTTTTTCTGTCCCTTCAAGATCCTACCCTAAAGGGCAGAAAGGTGGTGAGATGTGATTCAAGAAATCCCAGAGATTTTTGCCAGATGCACGAGGTGATTCCTTTCCCAGGGGCCGTGTGGGAGGAAATAATGGTAGATTCCATCCTAGAAGCAGAGGGGGCCCGCAAAACCAGGGCGACCATGATTCATTTAGTGGACGTCCCTATCAGTATGCCTGAAAGGAGGCCCGAATGGGCTACTCTGGAGCCAGTTGGGGAGGCGTTTATCTTTGTTCCCAGAAGCCTGGTACAACATCACAAAAGACAAGTGGGTACAAAACTTAATATCCAGAGGATACGCCATACCCTTTTCCTACCCCCTTCTCAAACTGGAACAATCCCATATGTTCCACCCAATCTCGGGGATCTTGCAACCGTCAAAATCCAAAAGTTGCTAAACAGGAGTCCTCTAAACATTCCCAGCACACCAATAGGATTTGGAGCTTACTTAAGATTCTTTTTTAGTACCAAAAAGAACAGGGGACTGGAGGCCCATATTGGATCTCAGCAAACTAAAAGAATCAGTCAAGAAGTCAAAGTTCGGAATGGTGACACTGCAGTCGATACTTCCCTTTGTAGGGAAAGACAATTGGATATGCTCGATAGACTTCCAAGATGTGTACTACCACATAAAAATGGACAGCGTTGAGTCACTTACACTTCTGGCTCGGAGCCAGTCACTATCTGTTTTGTGCTGTGGCCCTTGGTCCTACTACAGCCCCCAGAGTGTTCACCAAATGCATGGCAGTAGTAACAGCTCACTTGAGACATCTTGGATTCAGTGTTTCCACATCTGGATGACTGGCTCTTAACTGGCATCACCAAGCATCTACTTCAGCAGGCCAGACACATGACTTTACAAATTTGTGCTCAGCTACGCATTACAATAAACTTGCAAAAATTTGCCTTGTTGCTTTGTCAACATATTACCTTTATAGGCGCAGGAATACACTGTTTCGATGATGGCTCACCTTCCCACTGACAGATTTGCGAATCTCGAGTAGATATTGCTTCTTTCCAAACACAAGGTTAAGGCAAAGATAGTGCTCAAACTGCTGGGAACAATGACCTCAACCATAACCCTCATTCCTTTAGTCAGGATGCATATGAGAATTGTACAGTGGTTACTATTCTCCCAGTGGTCACTTCGGGAACTTCCTCTATCTCACCTAATCATAGTAACGTAATCTTGCAAGAAGGATCTTCGTTGTTAGATTCAATCCAATGAGTTAACCATGGGGAGACCATTCATTCCACATCAACCTGTTGCTACTGTGACCACGGATGCTTCCCAGATCGGGTGGGGGGGGGTCATTACCTGGGAAAGACAGTCCAAGGCATATGGCAAGAACATGAGGCCCATTTGCACATCAGTGCTCTAGAGATAAGAGCAGTACTTCTTGGGTTGCAAGCACTCAACTCACTTCCTCTAGGGACGATTGCAATCCAGTCAAGACTGTCAGTGGTATGGTATATAAACAAATGGGGAGGAACCAGATCATACCCACTTTGTTGAGAGGCTCTGAGGGTTTGGCAGTGGGCAATCCCTTCCCAGTACTTTCTGGTAGCAACACACATCCTGGGGAAGTCCAGTGTGATACCTGACAAGCTCAGCAGGGCAATATTGATGGCTCACAAGGGGTCTCAAACTCGGAACATAGCGGAAGAGATCTTCCTCAAATGAGGCCAGCTGTGTTGCGATCTTTTTGCCACTCCTTTGAACGCCAAATGCAGCAGCTACTTTGCCCTAAACCCCCCTCCAGGTGAGACACTGAGACGCACTTGTTCACAATTGGCCCTCAGGATGACTTTATGCCCCCCCACCCGCATTTCCCCTCATATCAAAAGTCATTCAGAAAGCAAAATTCTTGGTAAGCAGGATGATTTGCATTGCTCCATATTGGCCTCGTCAGATTTGGTTCCCCTTTCTCTGGCCTCATCTACTGGAGAATCCATGGATTCTGGACTCAGTTCCAGACCTGATGACACATGTCAGGAATGCTCCAGCCTTCTCTCTATACCCTCAACTTGACAGCTTTGGTGCTCCACTTCCAGCTTTAGTCAGGTTTCAGGATTTCACTCCAGCAGTAAAACACATTTTGATATCCTCTCATAAGGTTCCTACCAGAAAACCATATGCTAGTAAATGGAAAAGATTTTTTTTTTCTGGGCACAGTCAAGAAAACATAGACCCCTTCACTGCCCCATTTTCTTCAGTTTTGTATTTCTTTTCGGAAGTCTTCCAATAAGGCTCAGCCGCTACTACAATTAAAGTCCAGCTAGCAGCTATCTCCAATTTCCACTTAGGACAGCATACACCTAACTTGATGGCACATACTGTGTAAAGCTTTTTTGAAAGACACTTTCTTATTGAGACCTCCATTTAAAGAATCTGTCCCCTCCTTGGGACTTAAACTTTGTCCTATCACACTTAACCTCGCCACCCTTTGAACCTTCTTCCACATGCAATCTAATGTTCCTCTCTTGAAAAACGATTTTGCTGGTAGCTGTAACCTCAGCTAGAAGCGTTTCAGAGCTTCAAGTGCTTTCAGTCAAACTGCCCTATTTGATTTTCCATGAAGACAGGGTTTTGCTTGGAACTATAACCCTTCCTTTGTCCCTAAGATTTGCTCTCCAGTATTTTGAGCTTCCAGTGTTCTTCCCTAACCACACCAACAAGGCAGAATACAAACTTCATGTGCATAGACAACCTGGGGTCCATCTCCACAGAACTAAAGATTTCAGGAAGTCTGATCAATTGTTCGTATCCTTTTCATAGGCAAGAAAGGGTATGCCAGTCTCTAAAATCACATTTTCTAATTGGCTTTCCAATTGCATAACTTTTGTATACTCCAGTAATAAGGAACTCCCCTTCAAAGTAAAGGTCACTCAACCAGGTCAGTAGCAACATCCACTGCTTTTCAAGCCACAATTTCAATGGACAATTTATCACTCATTGCAAAGTTGATTTGGCCTCCAGGGACAGAGCTTCCTTTGGTTCCACAGTGCTGGTGTGTATTCCCGTGAGCCACCCAAGGTAAAGGTGCTAGGGACGCTGTACCACATGTAAGAAGGAAGGGGCGAGATGGACAAAAATGGAACGTTATGGTGAGTACATAACTTCATTTCTATGGTCCAAGGCCTGGTGGAACTTAAGGGTACTCAGATGTCACTCTGGCAACTGATTCTACAGAGATGTGGGATTTGTATAATGGCATACTCTTATCCTTCCCCCTCACTTGTGCCCATCGCAGGGTCATCTAAGGGCTTACCCCCTCCTTTTGAACAGTAGTTACCCTCAAGAACCACAGTGATGTGGATCCATCACCCCTGGGATTGGAATGCCCATCCTTCCCTGCCAGTTCCTCAGACAACTGAGCCACTAATCAAGTCAGGATTGTGAGGGCCATAGTTATCCCTTTACACCATGGTGCTGGCTAAAAATTCTTGTAGCTTTAAAATGCTGTGCATTGGCAGTTTTCAGTAGCATGGGCACTGCTATTCAAATGTGACTCTGATGGCTGTTACAGCTTACTTATTCAAGAAAATGAACTGTTGTATGTCTGTCTTCATGCTGTGAAATTTACTTAACAGGTATGGAAGTTCCATCCAAAGACTCTGTACCAAAGAAGAAGCCAGTGTATGATAATAAAAAGAAGAAGAAAGTACAGCAGCAGCTACAGTCATATCAGTCTGAGAACAAGAAGGGTAAGACCTAATTTTGGGCTGAAGTACATTTTGTGACTTTCAGTTGCTCCTTAATTTTTTCAGTATCACATTAATTCTTGTATTTTCTCATGCCCTTTGTATAGGCTTTTGTAAAATTGTTGCGTTTGTTACTGACTTTAGTGAGCAGTTGTCTGTCTGTGTGGAGATGCTTACAGTTGCTGACTTTTACTTTGTGTCTCCTTGCAATTTTTGTTTTATCATATTTTTCTTGTTTTCCTGTGTTTAATTTAGCATTAAACCATTTCTTTGCTTACTCTACAGCCCATCTCAGATGCCTACACTCATACTCTCAGTAGAAGCCCTTTGTAGAGGAAGTTTTAGCATCTTTATTCTTGAGGTCTGGCAGTCAGTAGCTGTGCTGATAGTGTTTCACTGCTGCAGTCATTACACGTGGGTTATCCTGCCGTCAGGTGGTCCCGCAGTCTGCCAGAGTTCCAAAGTCTTAGTCCGGCGTCTGTTGCGGTCGCTTCTTCCTTGTCATCAGTGCACCAGGGGTATAAAAGATGCAGCCGACACCATTTTCTTTAGTCTATTGCTCCGCGGTGCCCGAAGCAAAAGCAGTTCGCAAGTGCCGGTCGGCCGACTCCTGAGATTTTCATTTCAGAATCAAAGTCTTCAATAAGGCTAAGTACCCCGTTGGGGAAACTTCTTGCCTCAGACCAATGTCAGTAAAAGTTATAATTGTATTTCTTGTGGGAAGCAAATACCTCATAAGGATTTTCATTCTTACTGTATTCCTTGCCTAGGCCCAGATCACAACGTCACTAGTCGGTTTTGTGCTAGATTTAACAAACGCACTATTAAACGTCAGTGTGATTTTGCTCGCCATTACTTTGGCCGAAGGTTTAATTATACCATGCCGTCGGAACAGCTGACGACCGGAGTACACAAAAAATGCAAAGATAAGGACAGGCATCAGAGGCCCAAAACTGACTAAGCCTCTTCTAGGCCAGTTGCCGGTTCTCAGTGAGGTGCTTTCGCAGCCCCTGACACTCGCTACCTCAGAATCACAGGCCGCCTCTGACTCCCACATGGAGATGTTTAGGCCTCTGGATACTCAAGATGTTGGGCCTATGGAAACTAACCCTTCAGATGGGTCCGGAGCCGCTGAGCAGGCATCGGCTTCTGAGGGTGTTTTCAGACCTTCACAGCTCACCATAAAAACTACAGCCAAGTCTAAAACTCCATTAAAGACAAGGCAAGTACAGCATTTACCTGGACAGGTCTCCATGCCTACAAAACAGATGCTCAAAATGGCAGAAGACGTAATTACTCTGATCAGGGGTTCCCATCCTCCTCCTGATAAAAGGCGTAGGCAGGATACAGACAGATTCCTCTGACCAGGTTTCCATTTTTTCAGATTCCCCTTCAGAGCAAGGATGCTCCTTGCCCCCTTATGAGGACTCTGATGCTGAAGAATCAATTCCTTCAGCCTCTCCTCCTGAGGGATTACTCTTTTGGGGAAACTTTACATACCATGAGGGACCATTTCCATTGGGAGGGCCAGGATTACTCAGAATCCAAGAAAAGGCTCAGAGACTTTCTTTTATTGCCTCAGCACAGGCCCCTTGCTATTCTGCCAGTGCTAGATATTGTGGATGATGTGTTCTCTGAATCCAGTTTAAATCCTGACTCTTTGCCCCCTGCTCTACTCAAGCCAGACAGGTACTGCAGAGTCCCTGATTCTCACAAATTTCTTTATAAAAACCCTGCTGATGACCCAGAAACTATTTCCCTGGGTCCCAAAGGGGTAAAGGCTTCCACGGCTAAAAATCTAGTTCCCTCTGACAGGGATTCTGGAGCATTAGACAGATGGGGGAAGAAAGTTTACACTTCTGCAACTTTAGCAGTGAGAGCTCTAAATTGCCAGTTTCACATGCTTAAATACCAGCAATATTTAATGTCTCTGTTAAAACAGAAAATGCTTACAAGTTCAGAACATCCTGACTATAAGGAAATGCAGGCTTTTATTACATGCAGCTGAACAAGTGGGAAAACATACTCTACAATGTGGTTTTGATTCATTAGAGGCTTCTTGTAGAGCAGCAGTTACAGGATCTGTCATTCGAAGGCATGCTTGGTTAAAAGAACAAGGTTTACCTGATAATGTTGAGGCAAAATTATTGGATGCTCCTTTACAGCAGGATGTTTTATTTGGTGTTAAGGCAGAAGAGGTATTAAAGAAAATGGATGATAAGGCAAAATCTATGCAAACAGTGAAGGATTTCTTACAGGTACAGTCACCTCGATTTAGCAGAAATTGGCCTTCAAAAAATTGGTCCTTTCCAGTGTCTGACAGACCACAGAGAGGCAGATACAGACGCTCAAGAGGCAGATCTCAGCCCCGAGGCTGTTAGACCATGACAGTGGGTTGCTTCAACCCCAAAAGGAGGTGAAGACAAGTCACAACCTTACAGGAAACAGTCCCAATAACTTCCCCCTTCAAATGCCAAGCACTTACCTTTTGTCAGCTCCCTTAGGAGGAAAACTAGCACTTTTTTCTCAAAATTGGCATATAATCACCCAAGACAAATGGGTTCTGAATATTGTGTCTCAAGGTTACAGGTTCCACTTTCACACTCTACCAAGGCTAAAAGGAATGCCAGACCTGCCACAAAATCAATGGGCAGAGGCACAAAAACAAATTACAGCCCTCATGGACATGAGAGCTATTCAAAAAGTGCCACAACAGGAACAAGGACAAGGATTTTACTCGAGACTTTTTCTGGTCCCAAGAAAGGACAAAACCTGGAGACCCATACCAGACCTTTCCACTCTAAATACTTACTGGATGTTCCGAAATTCAAAATGTTGACACTACAGCAGCTTCTACCCATGCTGGGCAAGAAGGCTTGGTTTGTTACTTTGGACCTCAGAGGCATACCTGCATGTCCCTATCAGACAAAATTGCCGAAGATACCTCAGATTCATAGCTGGTTCAATGCATTACCAATTCTCTGCACTGCCCTTTGGCTTATCTACTGCGCCCAGGGTCTTCACAAATTGCCTGGCACCAGTAATTGCATTTTGCAGACAAAAAGGAATTCAAATATACCCATACTTGGATGACTGCCTTATTCAAGCAGAGAGCAAGGACATTCTTCTAAAGCATCTGGCGTTTGTGAAAAGGTTGCTAATTTGCCTAGGGTACACAGTAAACGAAAAGAAGTCAAAACTAGTGCCCTCACAAAAGATAATATTCCTGGGTGCCAGCTTAAATACAACGGCCCAGATGGCTTATCTCACGCCAGACAAGCAAGGACAACTGACTCAGTACTTTCAATTGATGGCAACAAAAACCTAACTCCCTGCAAGAAAAATTCTGCAGGCCTTTGGGTTCATGGCATCCTGCACACTACTAATTCCATATGTCAGACTGCATATGAGGGAATTACAATGGTACCTAAAAAGTGTTTGGACTCAACACTGCCACAGTTTGGAAGCAGTTTGTGTTTGTGTCTTTCGGCTTTTCCCGGTTAGGGGGTCGCCACAGCGGAACTCCGGTCCGCTAATGATTGGCAGTAGAGTTTTACGTACTGGCTTGCCAAGCCTAGCGCATAACCTTCAATGAAGGAACGCCCATTCACGCATGTCGCTACACAGAAGACGCTCTAACTGAGAATCGAACGGGCAACTTCAGTAATACCACTAATTCCCTGCCTACAACAGGAGTTTTGATGGTGGGCACAGGCATGTCACCTCAACAAGGGACATCTTTTCGTTCTACCCACAGCCAGGCAGACACTAACAGATGCTTCGGATTACGCCTGGGGAGCACACATGGCAGGAAAATGTATTCTGGGCAAGTGGGCCGCAGACCAAATGCATCTTCACATCAATCAAAAAGAGATGTTAGCTGTGCAAGATGCCCTAACAGCTTTCAAGGACTTTCTGCATCCAGGACAACTGTTACTAAAGACAGACAACACCACAGTTATGTGGTACATAAACAAGCAAGGGGGCACTCATTCTTATTCCCTATGCGGACAAGCCATGCCCTTGTGGAACACAGCTCTAACTTATCAAGTTCATCTGAAAGGTCAATTCCTGCCAGGAAAGAAAAATACTCTGGCAGACGACTTAAGCAGAAACATAATGAATCCTCTCAAGTGGAAATTAAATCCACAAGTATTCAGCATGATAACGCAAAAATGAGGGTGCCCAGACATAGATCTTTTTGCCTCCCCAATGAATTGCCAACTACAAAATTTCTGCACAAGGGCTTATCATGCCCAAGCATGGAAAGTGGATGCTCTCTCCTTCAGCTGGAACAGCCTAAAAGTTTATGCCTTCCCACCACTGCCTCTCCTTTCAAAGGTACTCCTAAAAGCCAGACAAGAAAAACCACAGATGATCCTGATTGCCCCAGACTGGCCACGCTAGCACTGGTACCCAATCTTAAAGAACTTGGCTGAAGGCCCACCATGGATTTTGCCTCAAACTCCGCACCTTCTGACTCAACAAAACAATCAGATCCTGCACAGTCAGCTCAAAACCTTAAACCTGGCTGCATGGAAGATCCCTTTGTCAGGCAGACAACACCTCTCTCTAAAGCTGTTATGGATGTCATTTTGGAGGCCAGGAAGCCTAGCATCAGGAAATTTTATTGAGAAAAATGGAAGAGATTCTGTGCCTGGAACCAGGCTCAAAGCTTTGACCCTCTTGTCCCAAATATTCCTCAGATATTACAATACTTAACTGAGATGCTGGACAAAGGACTATCCTTTTCATCCATTAAGATCCACGCTTCTATCATATTGGCTTATTACAACACAGATCCTCCTATTTTCTCTCATCCATTGCTAAAACAGCACCTCAGAGGGGCTAAAAACATAAGACCGCCCTGGAGAGCACCAAACACCAACTTGGGACCTCAATTTTTGTCTTGGAAAAACTACTTACCTCCTTTTGAGCCAGCCAATTCAGTAGAATTAAAATGTGTCGTGGAAAACTGTTCTGCTTCTGGCAATAACCTCAGCACGAAGAGTCAGAGTTGCAACTAATGGCAGTGGAGCCTTTCATCATTTTTCACCAAGACAGGGTTTTTTTAAGAACAAACCCTTCATTTATGCCAAAGGTAGTATTCAGTGTGGCTCTTAACCAAACTATTCACTTGCCAACTTTTTATCCACATCCCCAGAATAAAGGGAAAGACTTCTGCATTCATTGGACATACACAGACAGTTATTTTTCTACTTGGACAAAACAAAAGCTTTCAGAAAAACTGAGCAATTGTTTGTAGCATATGCAGCAGGATCACAGGGAAAGGCTCTTTCAAAGCAGACCATTTCAAAGTGTATAGGACACTGTATCCGTTTCTGCTACACACAGCATGGGAAACCTGTACCTAGTAACATTAGGCCACATTCCACCAGGGCAACAGCCACTTCAACTGCCTACCTTAGAGGAGTACCTACCAAAGATATCTTGGAAGCTGCAACTTGGAGTTCAATGCATACCTTTACCAAGCATTACCACTTGCCTCTTTATTCTAGATCCAGAGCTGGCTTTGCCGCTGCAGTCCTGCAGGGCCTCCTAGCCACCCCAAATTCTCTATAGAACCAGCCACCCAACCTCAGCTTTGGGATTCAACCCAAGTGTAATGACTGCAGCAGTGAAACACGATGAAGATAGTACAGTTTTGTACCTACCATAAATGTAGATGTTAGAGTGTCTTTACTGCTGCAGTCCAGGTTACCCTCCCTCCATCTCCGCTTTCTTAGCTGGGACTTCTCTACACTTTTCTACCCTATACTACATATGTGGTGTATTAGCTGGTAACTGAAGTTTTTGCTTTTACTTTTATTTTGTTTTATTAGCAATATGTATTGCCTACCTGTTTGGGGGCACCTGACATCTGGGGCAAAAAAAAAACTGAAGAAAATGGCGTCTGCTGCATCTTATGTAACCCTAGCGCACTGATGTCAAGGAAGAAGCGACAGCAACTGACACTGGACCAAGACTTTGGAACTCTGGCCGACTGGGGGGACCGCCTGATGGCAGGATAACCCAAGTGTAATGACTGCAGTAGTGAAGACACTCTAACATCTACATTTATGGTAGGTACAAAATTGTACTTTTCCGGTTTTGTTGTGGTGGCAGGTCGGAGGCCAAATGACTGAAATAGACTTCAGTGTTTGCCTTTTTTTTTCCTGGATAAAGAATGCATACACAGTGATATCAGCCCTTCTTTTCTTGCCAATATATCGCAAAAAAAAGACATGCTGGTCACATACCCACACTCTTCCAGTGGAGCAGTTCCTGAAACACTTAACTTACTCATAGGTCAAAGTGGAGAAGATGTTAAGTGCATTCTTTAACTCAGGATGGTCTTTGTAAGTCAGTGTTGCTGTAATAACTCTTGGGAAAATCTGCATTGTTGAAACCTGATGCTATCCCATGTACTAGAAACGTTCACCTTCCTCTACAGCCCAGCAAATGCTCTCCTATCCAAGGTGAAGGCATTGATGCCATAAAAGATAATCATCCAGCACAGTCTTTAGATGTTAAGTTGTCTATCTCGCCTTCATTCTTGCTGGATGGGTTCGGAGCCGACCTCGGCTCCGACTCGGCCACTCTAAAAGCTCGAGAGTTGGTTCCACTGGCTCGAGGCTCCCCTTATATCCCACAATGCTAGGCGAGAGTTACCTCAGATCTCGTTTGCCGCTACAGCTTCGAGGTTGGTTTTTCTACCGGTTCCTGGTGAGTAACTTTTCTTGTGAAGATTAGTCTTTCAAAACCCCTTTATTTTTAATATATTTACTTAATTCCTTTAGTTTAGAGTAATTTTTATCCCCTTCTAAAAAATTTACATTTTTTTCCCTCAAGAACCTTAGGTTCTTCCCTTGGGCCTACAGGCCTTTCCTTCCCTAGTGGAGTGTGTGTGTTTTATTTTATTTTAAAATCCTAGTTACTGGTTTTTATTATAATTTAACTTGACAGGGTGTAACTAGTGTGTTTGTGTGTGTTTTGTGTACACCTGTTCAAAGACAAAAAATGTCTAAAGAAGCAAAGGTCGCCGGATTCAAGAAGTGTGATGCATGCTGTCAGAAAATGTCTCTGACAGACGCTCACACTTCTTGTGTCTACTGTCTGGGGCCTTTGCACCTGCAGGACTCCTGTGCTGTGTGCCATGGCTTCAGCCCCAGGGTCCTGCAGGAAAGAAAGAATAAATTAATTCTCAGAGGCTTACTCAAGCCAGAGGATTCCCTGTCTGTTTCAACAGGGAAGCCCTCTAAGGCATCTAGGTCTTGGCCCGCAACTGAGCCGAGACCTAAGGTTTCTCAACCTCTGCCTTCATCGGCTCCGGCTGGAGCCGATAAGTCTCAGTCCACAGTTTCTGTGGTCCCCTCGGCTCCCGGCGGGGCCGAGGGAGTAAGTTCCGTGTCGGCTCCGACCAGACCTTCGGAGCCGACAACTAGGAAGAGGTCCAGGTCACCATCTCTTGGCTCCGTTCATTCGGCTCCAGGATCTCCCATGCTGTCTGAACGGAGCCAAAGATCTCACTCCTCTTGGTCATCAAGGCTGTCGGATCATGACCTTCAGAGGGTAGTGAGTCGACTACTTGAGTCCGAGGCACTGGCCCAGATGCTTCAGAGCCCGACTCATCAGTCGATGCCTGCCCCGGTCCATCAACATATTCCTCCTTCGACTCTCTTGAGCTCGGAGCCGGGTCGTGTCAGAACCGAGACTGTGATAGCGTCGGAGCCGATACAATTGTCTTCGGCTCCGTCGTCGGCTCCGTTTCCTTGGAAGAATCTCGGCGCCGACTTCCTCGCCGCCTCCGAGGGGTGAGTGGCATCGGACCCTTGTCCGACCCTCTCCCTCTCGGTGCTTGGCGCTGGTGAGTTCGGCTCGACATCGCCTCGAGCCATCACTGTCTGTGCCGAGGGGGTTCTTAGCTTCTCGGAGCGGGGACCTCTGGCTCTGCCTGACAGGGCTGCATTCGAGGTCATGCGGAGTGTATTAGAGCCTGGCTCTACTCCACAGTCGGCTCCGCGCCTCCCTCTATGGTGCCTCAGGCTAAGTCGACTCACTCCCTCATCCCGGACCGCAGAGAGCCAGCTCCTCAGGAACCCCTGTGGGATTTCATCCTCTTCCGAGGCCTCTCCTGATTTGGCAGAAGAGCCCCTCGGAAGAGGAAGTGTAAGAGGAAACACATTGACTCACCTGAGTCCATCACGCCAGACACAGATTTGGATGATTCTGAGGGTTCCCCGTTCCCCTTCTGAAGATGTCTCATTTGCAGACATTCTGGAGATCCTGAAACAGAGGGGAAATTGGCCAGCCCTCAACCCTTTGGAGGACGAATCTGTGTACCTTGAGGCGTTTGGCTCGCCCTTCCACCTCCTGGGTGTCCCCCTTCGACCCCCTCATGCAGGTGGTTGCTAAGAAGGCATGGACGGCTCCTGATTCAGTGGACCCCACTCCCAGGAGACCCTCCAAGTTCATAACAGCTCCAGCAGACAAACAGTTTTTAACAAAAGGAGTTTCTGTGGATGCTATGGTGGTAGCTGCTGCCACTAAGAAGGAGTTAGCTGATCCTTCAGTACCTGTCCATCCACCTAACAAGGAATCTAGGTCCATGGATAGGTACGGGAAGCGGATGTTCTCGTCAGCGACATTTACCATGCTCAGCTGAACTACCTGTGCCATTTTACTGTCTTCAAAGAGACTTGATCAAGGAAGCGAGTGAAATGTTAAAGGACCCTACAGCTGCGGGTTTCCAAGATAAGATGAACTCGCAGCTGGCTACCCTTAATTCCATAACCAACTCCTCCATGCGCCTTCTTTCTTACGCGGCTGATGGAGCGAGCAGAGCCGCAGGGACAGGTGTGGCCTTACGTAGGCATGCCTGGATGCGGCTATGCAATTTTGGACCCTTCAAGACGTCTTTCACGAACTCCCGCTTGATGGATCATCCTCTTTGGTCCTCAAGTGAAAGAAACCTTGACTACGTGCGAGACTGATGGCAAGACCCTTTCTGCCGCCGGAGCCCGTTTTTCTACTCCTTCCAGGCCTTACCCCAAAGGCCAAAAGGTGGAAAGATGTGGTTCCGTAAACAATCTCAAGGGACTTCGCCTGACGACAGAGTCGTTTTCCGCCAGAGGCAGAGGCGGAATAACAATGGTAGACGCCGCCTAGGGGCAGGGGGTCCGCAGAACCAGGGCAATCGGGAAGTCTTTCCTGACAAGCCCTTTCAGCATCCCTGAGGTGTTGCCCGACTGCCCTTCTTCGGAGGCAGTCGGGAAGATTGTCACTGTACCCAGAAGCCTGGCTATCCCTGACTCAAGACAAATGGGTACAGTCCATCATTTCGAAGGCTATTCTATCCCCTTTCTTCGCTTTCCAAATCAGTCAAAAAATCCCTTCCAGATGTTCCACCGCTCAAAGGGATCTAGCAGTTTTGGAAATTTCAAAACTGCTTGCAAAAAGAGCAATTCAGCCAGTTCCAGCAGACCAACAAGGATCCGGAATCTACTCAAGGTTCTTTTTAGTTCCAAAGAAAACAGGGGACTGGAGACCAATTTTGGATCTCAGTGTCTTGAACAAATCAGTCAAGAAAACAAGATTTCGGATGGTCACGCTGCAATCCATCCTTCCCCTTTTGGGCAAAGGAAACTGGATGTGCTCTATAGACCTTCGGGATGCGTACTATCACAGAAAGATGAACAGACGCTCCAGAAGATTCCTCCGCTTCAGGCTGGGAACCAGTCATTTTCAGTTCAGGGCCCTGCCCTTTGGTCTCACCACTGCCCCCTGGGTGTTTACCAAATGCATGGCAGTGGTAGCTTCTCACCTGAGACGACAAGGATTCCAGGTGTTTCCATATTTGGATGACTGGCTCCTCACAGCTCCCACCAAGCATCTCCTTCTGATGGCCAGAGATTACACTTTTCGCTTGTCAAAAGCTGGGTATTTCAATAAACTGCGAAAAGTCTGTTTTGTCGCCTTGTCGCACTATTACCTACATAGGCAAATCTAGATACAATAAACATGTCTGCAAGACTAACACATCAGAGAATAACAGACATTCACAAATTGGTATCACTCCTTCTCAACAACAACAGAATCAAAGCCAGGTTAGTTCTAAAGGTGTTGGGAATTATGGCAGCGCCATACCTCTGCTTCCATTAGCCAGATACCACATGCGGATCCTTCAGTGGATGCTTTTACTCAATGGTCATACCAGGAACTTCCAATGTCTCACACCATTGTGATCACGCAAGCGTGCAAAAGCATCTCATGTGGTGGATGTCTTCCCCAGCTCCTGTCGGAAGACCCTTTGTTCCACCTCCTCCGGTTGCTACTCTGACAACGGATGCCTCCCTGATCGGGTGGGGGCATTATCAGGGCAGGACAGTCCAGGGCACATGGCAACCAAACGAATGCCACTTGCATAAATGTTCTGGAGATGAGAGCAGTGCTTTTAGCGTTGCAAGCCCTTCAAGACTCTCTTCCCTTGGGAACAATTGCAATCCAGACAGACAATATGTCTGTAGTGTGGTACATCAACAAACAAGGCGGAACCAGATCATACCCCTGTGTCGAGAAGCACTCAGACTGTGGCAATGGGCGATTTCTTCTCAGCGGTTTCTGATAGCAACGCACATCCCGGAAGTCCAATCATATTATGGACAAGTTGAGCAGAGCTATACTCATGCCTCACAGTGGTCTCTGAAAGACTCTGTAGTGAGAGAAATTTTTCTCAAGTGGGGTCAGCCTTGCTGCGATCTTTTGCTACTCCCCAAAACAGCAAGTGCAGAGAATATTTCACTCTATTCCCTTTACCAGGCCAACCCAGCAGAGACGCCTAGTCCAAGTTTGGCCCGGGACTTCTGTATGCATTTCCTCCTTTCCCACTGATCTCTCAAGTAATACAGAAAGCTATCGCTCAGAAAGCCTCATTGATCCTCATTGCTCCTTACTGGCCTCGACAAGTGTGGTTCCCTTTCTACATCGTTTCTCTTGAGCGACCTTGGAATCTGGACCTAGTTCCAGATCTTTTGATCCATCAGTCGGGTCAGTTTCATCGCCCTCCCTCTCTGAACCTCACTGCTTGGTTCCTCCAGTTCCAACCTTAGCCAGGCTTCCTCAATTATCTCTCTCTGTTAGAGATATATTGATAGCTTCCCATAAATCTTCCACTCGAAAGATTTATTTGAGTAAGTGGAAACGCTTCTCATATTGGGCTGAAGGAAAGGACATAGATCCTTTCACCGTTTCCATCCAACTAGTCCTTGATTTTCTAGCTGAACTCTTCCATGCAGGTTCATCTCCCTCTACACTTAAAGTTCAATTGGCAGCTATTTCTAACTATCATGTGGGTATTTCTGAATCTGCCCTAATGTCCCACAAATTTTGCAAAGCCTTTTTGAAAGGAGTTTTTCTTCTCAGACCTCCTATAAGAAATCCTCCTTCTCCTTGGGACCTAAATTTAGTTCTTGCTTCTTTGATTCTTCCCCTTCGAACCTGCAGCTTCCTGTTCTTTAAAATTATTATCATGGAAAACTCTTTTTCTGGTAGCTATTACATCAGCTAGAAGAGTTTCAGAGCTTCAAGCACTCAGCTGTCGTCGTCCTTATCTTTTGTTTCATAAGGACAGAGTATCCTTACGAACTAACCCGTCCTTTTTGCCTAAAGTGGTCTCGACATCAAATCTGAATCAATCCATTGATCTACCAGTCTTTTTCCAGAATACTCCAATAGGTCTGAACAAAAATTACACTGCCTGGATGTTCACCGTCAATTGAGGTACTACTTGGATAGAACTAAACAGTTCAGAAAATCGGATCAGTTGTTTGTCTCCTATGCGGAGAGCAGAAAGGGACTTTCAGTTTCAAAGGTATCATTATCCAGATGGCTAACATCATTGATTTCCCTTGTATATGAGATTAGACATCAAAAGCTGCCTGATAAACCTAAGGCTCATTCCACCAGAGCTTTGGCTACTTCTTTAGCTTTCCAAGACAGACTGCCTATTGACACCATTTGTGCAGCTACTTGGGCTACTCCTCATACTTTCATTTCTCATTATAAGTTGGATTTAGCTTCTAGGCATAGAGCTAACTTTGGTTCCACTGTTCTCAGGAGTCTGTTCCGTTAGGCCACCCGGGACAAGGTGCTAGGGACGGTCCCATCCAGCAAGAATGAAGCGAGATAGACAACTTAACATATAGAAGTTATGTTCTTACCATAACGCTCCATGTTAGTTGTCTTCTTCGCTTCTTCTTAAGGCCCCACCCTCCTTCCCCTGGCCTGGACAGACCTAGAGGAGTTGTGATTGTGACCTCTCTTTCTACCACCTCTTTCTTAGACATATGCTATTATGCATATTTCCTGGTTCAGGATGTAGGTCACCCTTCTTTCTTCCTGTTGTTAGAGGTGGATTCTTTTTTACAGTTATTCTGTTACTATTATAAGCTGGGGTTAGCTTACAAACGAGATCTGAGGTAACTCTCGCCTAGCATTGTGGGATATAAGGGGAGCCTCGAGCCGGTGGAACCAACTCTCGAGCTTTTAGAGTGGCCGAGTCGGAGCCGAGGTCGGCTCCGAACCCATCCAGCAAGAAGAAGGCGAGAAGAAGACAACTAACATGGAACGTTATGGTAAGAACATAACTTCTATTTCTTTCTTGCCGTAGTGATATAAATTCATGTCTTGGCACTTATTTTAGTCCTGAAGCCAGGAGACTTTAAGCAACCCAATGGAGAAACTTTATTTTTAGGTTACTTAATTGTAGAGGTCAAAAGAAAAAAATGTCGACTGTGGAAACAAACCCCTCCCCTGGATTTGTCCCCAGTGCACCTATCAATTCCTGCACAATGTGACATGGGACTGAATCTTTACAGAGATTTGGATAAGGCAGCGATTGTGCCAGTGGCATAGGCTTGCTGTGGCATCTAACAGTCCCTCCACAGATCTCCCTCCAAAAAAGTATATTATGGAAAGGACCACCAGAGGAGCTTACAACGCTGTCTGCTTCCGACAGCCCCCACAGTCTAGAAGTTGTTGGAGTGAGGGCACTTGTTTTACTTTCTAGCAACATCACCACACTGCCGAGGTCTCTGGCGAGTGTCTTTGGAAACGCCACCCTCCATAAGGCAGTACCACTGTCCACTTAAGTTGAGCAGTTTCAAATGTCAGTTTGGTCTGGAGCTGCATCTGGATTCTGATGCCAGGTTTCTGGTTATAGAGTTCAGGGCAGCGTTTCCTCTTATTTACATTTGCAAGGAAGTACCTGGTATCTGGATTTCAGTCACCTACCCACTGTCTGAAGCCTTTTTAACCGACACCACACCCAGGTTACAGGCTCAAAAATCTGAAGGCAAGGAAGGCTGTCTATGGCTTGCCGCAGCTGAATGGGTCTGAATCACTCTGATTACATGCTTACCTGCAGGATATGTTTGGGTTAGTATATTTCCGATTTCTTGAGATCCAGGCAGTACTATCTTGAAAAGTCCCCTGCCCCAGCAGTTCTCCTGGTAACAGAAAGAGGGGTCAGCCCCCACAGCACACCTGTAATACCTCAGACTCTGAGGAAAAAATAGTTGCCAGCTTTCATCAGTGTCGTATGCTGACTTGGTTTAAGGATATAATAGCCTCCGCTTCACCACCTGACAGATATCCCCAGTATAGGAAGAGGTTTATATAGGATCGTATGAAGTTACTAGGCTATTGGCCCTTACACCCTTGTAAGCCTACCCAAGAGTTTTGCTCATGTTTAGACAAATCAGCACCTGATGCCCCTGTCCAGCAGGAACATGGGTAGAATGTAGATAGACTTGTAGGTTGGAAATTAAAATACTTGAAATTTATTACAAAACACAGATTTAGGTAAGCGCTTTCGAGGCAATCCTCTTCAGACCTTAATACAGAAATAAATTAGCACACAAGGTTTAAATATAACCAATAACCAATAAAAATTCTTTAAAAATCAGTGACGCAACCCTCTTTTTTTGAGAGGTTTTAAAGATACAGTACTGTTAAGACCAGGTGGTAAGTAAGCCGTGAAGTCCACTATCCACCTTAATTCAGCATATTCAGTTTAATTGTTAATATCACCTTCTCTAAGGCTCACAGTCATTTTTTGCAAGACCAAGAATTTTAAATTGTGCTGATCACCACTGTCTAAGAGATGCTTAGCTAATGCATTAGTAAGTTTGCTGTTCCTGATATTAAGATGTTCCAGCACCCTTTCCTTCATAGTTCTATTGGTTTTACCAGTATAGCTTAATATGCTGAATTACGGTGGATAGTGGGCTTTAAGGCTTACTTACCACCTGGTCTTAACAGTACTGTATCTTTAAAACCTCTCAAAAAAGAGGGTTGTGTCAGTGATTTTTAAAGAATTCTAATTGGTTATTTAAACCTTGTGTGCTAATTTATTTCTGTATTAAGGTCTGAAGAAGACTATTGCTGCGCAAGCGCTTGCCTAAATCTGTGTTTTGTAATAAATTTCAAGTATTTTAATTTCAAGCCTACAAGTCTCTCTGTCTACTTTTTTACTTATATTTTTGGGATCTTGGCTCCACCATCTCTCTGATGTCCTTCAAGAATGCAACTGCAGTCATAACATGTGGGTTGTCCTGCCTCAGGCAGCCCTCGGTCGGCCGGATTCCAAAGTCTGGGTCCGACGTCGGCTGATGTCTCATTTCTCTCCGACGTCAGAGCGGCTGGAGTACATAAGCATCAGCAGACGCCATTTTCTTCAGTCTTTCTTGCCGCGGTGCCCCAAGCAGAAGCAGTTCGCAAGTGCCGGTCGGTCAGCTCCTGTATTCTACGATACCGAAGTCATCGAAAAAGCTAAGTACCCCGTGGGGACCTTTTCTTGCCTCAGCCGATGTCAGAAATTACTGAAAAAGTTAACAATTGTCTTTTTTGTGGTAAACAAATACCTCATAAGGATTTCCACTCTTACTGCCTCCCTTGCCTGGGCCCAGACCACGACGTCTCGGCCTGTGTAGCCTGTGCTCGCTTCAACAAGTGCACTCTCAGGCGCCGGGCGGAGTTCGCTGAAGATATTTTCGGCGATAAAATTGCCTACACCATGCCGTCGGATCTTCCGACATCGCAAACACCCAAAAAGCGAAAAGACCGGGACCGACATCCTCGGCCCGCGTCTACCACCGACTCCACGCCAAAGCCTAGCGTGAGTGCTCCGGTTCCCTCTGAGACGGTCTCTCCACCGCTCCGAACCGAAGACACCGCATTACCGACGACTCCGATTCCAGACATTACTCCGCCAGTTATAGACTTTCCTCCGGATACCGAAACCGAGGAAATGCCCGAGACCATTGCTGTAGACAAGGTCACTGCTGCACGTGGAGCTGCCAGGCCTCCTATGGCCATGTCTATTAAGGCCTACACTAGGGCTAAGGCAGCCAGCAAAACAAAGCATATTACTTCAAAATCCTTACCCCAGCCGACTCCCGAGACACAAATTATGTCCATGGCGGCTGATTTAATTTCCATGATTAGAGGTTCACAGGCCCATCCTGAGAGAGCATCCCAGCCTCCTCCTGATAAAAGGCCCCGGGTTGAACCCTTTGACCCTACTCCTTCAGATGAAGACTCTGAGGGCTCTGTCCACTCTGATAGCCAGGAAGAGCTCTTCCAGACTTATGTGGACTCGGATGCAGAAGATTCCATCCCTTCGGCCACCCCTCCTGAGGATATTTCTTTTGGGGAAGTTCTGCACACCATGAGGGAACATTTCAAGTGGCAGGGTCAGGAATATTCTGATTCTAGGAAACGCCTTAGGACTTTCCTTAAGAAGCCTCAGCACAGGCCCTTAGCTATTCCTCCTGTACTTGATGTTCTGGATGATTTGTATTCTGACTCTAGTGCTACCCCTGATTCTCTTCCTCCTGCTCCAGCCAAGCCAGACAGGTATTACAGGGTCCCAGAAACTCATTCCCGTTTATTCAGGGCCCATTCTGCTGATTTGGAAACTATTTCACAGGGGCCTAAAGGAGTTTCAGCCTCCACCTCAAAAAATCCTTTGCCCTCCAACAGGGAAGCAAGGTCATTAGAGAGATGGGGCAAAAAGGTTTACACATCCACTACCTTATCTATGAGAGCTTTAAATTGCCTTTTTCATATGTTACAATATCAGGATTATCTCTTAGAAGATTTACAAAAAACATTAGCTTCTCCTGATCCTTTAGACAGGAAGACTTTGCAGGAAGCTGTACATAACACTCAGCAAGTAAGCAGTCACTTCCTGCAGTGTGGATATGATGCACTGGAAGCTTCATGTAGGGCAGCTGACAGGGGCAGTGATTCGTAGACATGCTTGGTTAAAAGATCAACCTCTACCAGATCATGTAAAAGCAAAACTTTTGGATGCACCTTTGAAAAAGAACAAGCTTTTTGGTGCAAATGCTAAGGATGTGTTAAAGACCATCGAAGAAAAAGCAAAATCAGTTCAGACTGTTAAAGATTTCCTCCAGGTTCAACCCCCCAGATTCAGTAGGAATTGGCCTTCAAAAAACTGGTCCTTTCCTAATCCAGAAAAGTTTCAAAGGGGTAAGAACAGACGTGGCCGAGGAAGAGGCCAATACAGAGGCCCTTACAGGGGATGACAATGGCAGCCAGGAAACCAAAGAAGTGACGCAGGAGTTTCACCTGCCCAACAACCACAAACTCAATGATTTTCCTCTACTACCGCCTACCAGGGAACAACTAGAAGCTCCCTTGGGCGGGAAATTCTCTGTTTGCAGAAAACTGGCACAGACTGACAAAGGACAAATGGATTTTGGACATTATAGACCAAGGGTACAGGTTTCATTTTCATACCTTACCAAGAAAACAAGGCATGCCAAACCTACCACAAAATCAAAGGGCAGAGGCTATCAAACAAATCACTCTGCTGACTCGAATGAAAGCAATAGAAAGAGTTCCACAACAAGAACAGGGGTTTTACTCAAGACTGTTCCTTGTTCCAAGAAAAGAATCTCAATGGAGACCAATACTGGACTTGTCCGCATTAAACACCTTTCTCATAGTACCAAAGTTCAAAATGCTGACTTTACAGCAACTCCTTCCCATGCTGGGCAAGGAGTCGTGGCTGATTAATCTGGACCTCAAGGAGGCATACCTGCATGTCCCTATCAGACACAGCTGCAGAAGATACCTCAGATTTCTTGCAGGGCCAGAGCATTATCAATTCTCAGCATTGCCATTTGGCTTATCTACTGTGCCCAGAGTATTTACAAAATGCCTGGCTTCAGTAATTGCTCATTGCAGGCTCCAGGGTATACAAATTTACCCGTACCTGGACGACTGCCTCATACAAGCGGACAACAAATTGATGACAAGAAACCTGGATTATGTCATACGATTACTTCAAGCTCTGGGATACACAGTCAACTTCCAAAAGTCAAGACTGCAGCCATCCCAGCAAATAATCTTCTTTGGAGCCAAACTAGACACAGCCTCTCAGATGGCTTACCTGACAGAAGACAAGCAAGAGAAGTTAACTCATTACTTCAAAGGTTTAGCAAAACTCACCCAGATGACTGCAATGAGATTCCTACAGGCCCTGGGTTACATGGCATCCTGCATTCTACTGGTTCCATTAGCAAAACTACACATGAGAAAGTTTCAGTGGTACCTAAAAAGCGTTTGGTCTCAACACAGCAACAACTTGGAGACAATCATACCACTCATTCCATGCCTACAAAAGGAATTCCTATGGTGGGCCTCGGTGAGCCAGAAAAACACAGGTATGTCATTCAAAAAACCACAGATAACACAGACCATGACTACAGACACCTCAGACCTTGGATGGGGGGCGCACATGGAAGGCAGGTGTATACAAGGACAATGGTCTCCAAAGGAAACACATCTGCATATCAACCAAAAGGAAATGCTGGCAGTAATGCATGCCATCGAGGCTTTTCAACACGAACTCCAGCAAGGCCATTTAATGATACGGACAGACAACACCACTGTGATATGGTACATAAACAAGCAGGGGGGCACCCACTCTTACCCCCTTTGCAGACTGACAATGCAGCTTTGGGAGAAATCACTGAGCCTAAACATCCAGTTACAATCCCAGTTTGTTCCAGGAAAAGACAATGTGTTGGCAGACAGCCTAAGCAGGAATTTCACAGATCCACACGAGTGGAGGTTACATCCGAAGGCCTTCAGACAACTCGCTTCGACATGGGGCAAGCCAGAAGTGGACCTATTTGCCTCTCACCTCAACCATCTTCTACCAAAATTTTGCACAAGGACATACCATCCAAAAGCTTGGAAAATAGATGCCCTCTCATTCAACTGGAACTCACTAGCAATCTATGCATTCCCACCTCTGCCACTGATGACCTCAGTATTACTAAAGATCAAAGCAGAGAAGCCCAAGGGAATCATAATAGCTCCGGATTGGCCAAGACAACACTGGTACCCACTACTACGGAGCATATGTCACACCAGGAGGTGGGCCCTCCCTCAGTGGCCTCTACTTTTGACTCAACACAATTTCGAAACACTGCATCCAAACCTTCAGACACTGCAGCTAACAGCTTGGGAGATCCCATAAATAACTTCAGCTTATCTCTCTCTAAGGAAGTTCAGCGGATACTAACAGAGGCTCGAAGACCATCCACCAGAAAGGTTTACTTAGCAAAGTGGAAAAGATACAGCAATTGGAATACCAGCAAGGGACATGATGCTTCATTGCTGAACATCCCACTTATCTTGGAATATTTGGCAGATGTTAAAGAACGGCCTCTCCTATTCTTCCATAAAGATACATACATCTGCTATTTCAGCTAGATACAACACTGATCCTCCTGTTTTCTCTCACCCCTTACTAAGACAATTCCTCAGGGGAATCAAGAACATTAAGCCACCAAGAAAGGCCCCAGTGCCAGCCTGAGACCTCAATTGTGTCTTAGTTAAACTGACTCTACCTCCTTTTGAGCCAGCAGCTTCAGTTGACTTGCAATTTCTCTCATGGAAGACAGCTTTCCTGTTGGCAATTACCTCAGCAAGAAGGGTTTCGGAGCTACAGGCCCTAATGGCAATACCACCCTTTATTTTCCACAGAGACAGGGTTTCATTAAGGACCAACCCTACTTTTATGCCAAAGGTGGTATCTAGGGTTTCTCTAAATCAAGCCATTCATCTGCCTGCTTTCTTCCCCAATCCTGAGAATAAGGGGGAAAGACTTCTGCATACCTTGGACATTCACAGACAACTTCGATACTACCTGGATAGAACCAAGGCCAGTAGGAAGTCTGAACAACTTTTTGTAGCTTACGCCCCTGCAGTCCAGGGAAAAGCAATTTCAAAACAGACTTTCTAAATGGATTGGACATTGCATCAGATTCTGTTATTCCTTTCATGGAAAGACTGTTCCAGCCAATGTCAGACCACATTCCACCAGAGCTACAGCCACCTCTACAGCATTCTTAAGAGGGGTGCCTACCAAGGACATTCTAGAAGCTGCTACATGGAGCTCCATGCATACATTCTCCAAACACTACAATCTCCCTCTATACTCCAGATCCAGAGCAGGCTTTGCTTCGGCAGTCCTGCAGGGTTTGATTGCCACACCTCTTTCCTAGTGCATACCTCCTCCCCCAGCTAAGCTATGGTATTCTACCCACATGTTATGACTGCAGTTGCATTCTTGAAGGACGTAGTACAGTTTTGTACCTACCATAAATGTAGATGTCCGATAGACATGCAACTGCAGTCGGATTTTCCCTCCCTCCATACCTCTCTATGCCTAGGGTCCACTCCTATCCCTGTTACTCTTAGCTGGGGATATCTGTTATGGTGTATTTATTGCTCTTTAATTTGTTTGGAATCCTGTTTTTGTCTTCCAATTTGATTACAGCCTTCCTTGGAGGGCACCTGGCATCTGGGGCAAGCAACACTGAAGAAAATGGCGTCGGCTGATGCTTATGTACTCCAGCCACTCTGACATCGGAGAGAAATGCGACATCAGCCGACGTCGGACCCAGACTTTGGAATCCGGCCGACCGAGGGCTGCCTGAGGCAGGACAACCCACATGTTATGACTGCAGTTGCATGTCTATCGGACATCTACATTTATGGTAGGTACAAAACTGTACTTTCTCTACATGGGTGGAATCCCAGGAATGTGTATTCTTTTTCCATCCAGTTATCCAGGTTGCACTTAAAGGGGGTAAAGACGTACTTTGCTTGACTTGGAGAGGGAGTCTGTTCCACAGATGGGGTAGTCTCTGGAACACATCTGTCCTGCCAACAAGTCCTGTTGATATCCTAGACCAGGTTGAGGCTGTGCATGTGGGCTAATCAAGTGGAGCTAGACTTGCAGGTATGCAGCAGTCCCATCAAATCTGGGTCCAAGATCACCTTGTATGCCAGACAAAAGGTCACCTCTGAGGAGTCCGTATGAAACTGAATAGAGGGATGGGGCTTTTAGCCTATCTGTTTATGGTAGATTTTTGAGGCCCTGGATTTTCCTGGTGAAGGAACCTCTGTGGTCTCTCCAACTGCTGCGTGTGCTTCACGAGGTACATGCTGAATGGGGCGTTGCACTCAATAATGGGCCTTATTGGGGAAGAATACACGAGCGGTATGACCTCCTTGTCCATGGAAGAGATGCCCATACTTATGAGGTGGGCCATGTAGAAAGTTTTCCGTACAGTGGAAGCAACATGGTGGACAAAAGTCAGGTTGATAAGCAATCTGGGTGCCCATATCCCTCATGACTGACTGGATGCTTAGGATGTTCTTATTAATGTGATAAGTTGTGGGGATGTCACTCTCCCCAAAAGGGATGATAGATTTTTTTGTATTCATAATGAGGCCATGTTTCTGGCACCAGTTATTTGTTTGGGTGAGACTCTCTTGGAGAATGTCCACGTCACTAGGGGAGTTGATGACCCCACCCAGCTTGAAGTCATCTGTAAACTTGGTCAGCAGTGGCCCACTGGTTTTGGCCTGCACCTCAGAAAAGTATATCCCAAATAAGAGACCCCAAGACTGAAACCTGGGGCACACCTCATGATATGGGTCTACTGTTTGAGGTGGCTTCCCCTATTTTGACTAGATGGATTCCATCAGTGAGCCAGTTAGCTACCCATGTGGTAACATATGAATTCTTCCGTAGCAGAGAGGGTTTATTATGCCTGAGTGGGGAAAAGTGCTGAAGACTTTGGCTAGGTTAATGTAGGTGGTGTGCACAATCTTCCCCTCATCAGTGGCTTTGGCGACTGTTGCAAAACAGTCGACCAAATTTAACAGACATGGTCTCCACTTGAAGCCATACTGTGTGGGATTGAGTGTTTGGAGGTTGCCAATCTCCTTGTTAATGAGGTCCATGATGATCCGTTCCATGGCCTTGAAGATCAGGCTAGTTAGGCTGATGGGTCTATAATTTCCAGATCGGTGGAAACTCCACCTTTGTGTAAAAGGATGACAGTGGCTGTCCTCCACTCAGCGGGGACAAAGCCAGTACGCAGGCTTTGGTTCAATAGGCTGCCTAATGGTGCTGCAAGTTCCTGCCTGAGTACATGTAGGATGCAACCTGGGATGTTGTTGGGTCCCATATACGCTGTATTTTTTGCCTTTGAGAGAGCAGTGATGACCTGATCCCTAGATATTAGGGGAGTATGGAAGGCACTGGCAATGTCCTTTTTTACTGATGGAGGGGACAGAGGGGTGAAATTTTCACTGAATCTGTCAGCAAGTTTGCTATATCTACGGCATTTGTATATGGTGTGTCCTTGACCAGTTCTGAACAGATCTAAATGCTACTTTTGAGATTATGGACATAAGTGAAGGCCTTATGATTCTCTAGTAGATGTGGCCAGTTTGGACTCGTTTGGTTTGTAGGATTTTAATAGTGCTGTTATTTGCTTCTTTAGGCTATGAGAAATTGCTTCCATTTGGGCACCTGCTGCTACTTGGTCCTGGACAGCAATTTTTTTCTTAGTTAATTACAGATGTTCACCAGACAGGTTTACTCTATGCGGAGGATGATTGTCTTGTCAGGTATTCCCGATTCTGTATATCTGTAAAAATGTTTGTATGGTAGTTTTGTATAGTTTTGTATACTGGTCCCAGTTCCTAGAGAAAGGTGGGGGGGCTGTGACGCTGTTTATACCATCCCTTTGTTTATAAGGTATACAGTGTAAAAGGACTTTCTTACAGTAGTGGGCAATCATTAGTCAAAAGGTGGGTCACTGTCCACATAAGCTCACGAATCCTATACAACTGGGTTAGCTCTTGGGGTGCATTGTCAATGTACTAGTTCCCTGGTGTAGATTACTTCCCGAAGGATAAAATAATGCATTTTTTGGCTTTTAGTTTTGTTCCGTGATCTTGGCACTAGATGTGTGAGACAAACCTGACTTTCAGGATGGTTTAAGCCTTGAGATTTCAGGGACTGCGCCTAGCTTGCAGTTATTTGCAGACCTAGTCAACCAGTGTCCTTTGTTGGCTTTCACATCAGAAAAATGGATGCCAGACAGGAGAGGTCCCAGCACAGAACTGGTGTGGGTTTCATTGCTGACTGGCCTTTTCGTGGAGGTAACTTTCCATATTTTGATTTCCTGTGTTTTGTCTGTTTGCCAGATGACAATCCAGTAGGTGGCATTAGGGGTTGATTCCCAGTTTATGTAGTTTTTCTACTGTGGATGAGTGGAGAATTGTCAGAAGCATTGACCAGGTTTTGCCATCATCCATTGGATTTGTCAATGGAAGGTCATGGTTACTCAGACTGTGTTTTCATCCATTGCCTTGTTAACATTTTCCAAGAAAAAAAAAAACTTTCACATTCACTAGTTTCTTTTGTATATAGTCTTGTTTGATGCTTTTCTGCCACTTTTTTGTAATCTCAAGCATTCCTAGAGGTAGCTGTGTCGAAATGACCGGTATACTTGAATAAAGTTTCCTCTTAAATGTCTATCACACTGTATACCAGTTGAGCTAGTTTAATCAGTTCACATTCATAGTTGTCCATGGTATGTTTTCACTGTACTCTCTTCAGTTTACTCATGCATGTTTTTATAAGTTCTGTCTATATTTAAATGACCTAGTGAATGATATGATGGTACTGTACGTTCACATTGAAGTGTTCTTTGGGATTTGCTGTTGTCTGTTCAATGCTTTATCAGGGTCAAGTTTGATTTGTATGTTTTCAACATAATGTAGTTTATTTTCATTATCTGAAATTATCCCGCGTTGGTAGTGCTGCGGTAGCGTTGTCGCCTCACAGTAAGACGCTGTCCGGTTCAATTCTCAGCTAGAGCGACATGCGTGAACGGGCGTACCTTCATTGACGGTTGTGCATCAGGGCTGGTAACTCAGCACGTAAAAATCAACTACCAATCATTAGTGGACCAGAGTTCTGCTGTGGCGACCCCCAACCGGGAAAAGGCGAAAGACACAAAAACAATATTTTCATTATCTGAAATTACTATTACTGCCACAAATTGCTTCTCTCTTTGTGGAGCCAAACTCTTATGAAAGATTTTGTGCAGGTCTCATCTTTCAAATCTTTTAAAACATCTCCACCTGATTTTTTTTTTTTTTTTTTTTTTTTTTTTTTTTTTTTAAGAATTTGAGTTTGATCAGAAAAGATTCTAGCATGCGATGTCTAAAGCAGCTCAACAGTCAAGAGTTGGTATGGCTACCAGTTCAGAAGGCCAAACCCACAATGCTGTCTGTACTGCTTGGTAGAGGAGCATATATGAAAGTTTCATAAATGTCCTGACTAAAATCAGTGTTGCAATATTCCTTATATATTGGTTATTAACACTAACATTTGGTTAGGGTGCAAAAGCTATACCTTCACAAGGTCCTGCATCTGTCTGCAAGACCTCTGCTCATGAATGCTAGGATGTGTAGATGAATGTATTAGCATGGATCCTTAGTATCGTGCCACCGGCCCAATTGTGTGTCCTGCATCCATGGGACTAACTGCAGTTTGGTTGTTCGTGCCTTTGCTTTGCTCTGTCATTTATTTAGATAAGTCCCCTGTTAAGTGATCTTCCGTTTTGCTTATGCTAATTTTGTTGGTTGTTCGATATCAACTAGGAGAGGTAAGTGCGAGTGCAGTAAGCAGATTCCATGCAAGGTCTTGGATACGAAGTCTCTCTTCCACCATGGCCTAGAACACAATCACAAATCTTGCTCTGCCATTTGTAGGTTCCCAAAACATTTAGGCTGAGGCTTTACTGTCTCAACACCTTTTTAGAGACTCAACAGCTTAAACGCTTGGCCCATTCCAAGATGGCAGAGTCGGCATCCGTGGACATCCCTCTTCCTCCTAAAAGCTAGAGAGCCCTAGACCCTGTTAGAGGCTAGTATGGCTCCAGAGACCTTTGCAGACTGCTGATGTGCTCAATGAACAGCAGTTCATTTCCATGGGACTTAATAGCGTCTGTAATACTGCCAACCCAGCTATCTGGAATTTTGTGGATAGTAGTGTATCATTTGTGAATATTAATATGATTCATATGCTTGTCTTACAGTTCTAAGAGAACTATATTATGTGTATATTAAACTACTGGTACAGAAGTGTGTGAACTGTATGTTATGTACTGAGCGTCAAGAATGTAAATACAGTATACCCTACTGGAAAAGAACAGAAATGTTAATATACCTGTGCAAATGTATGTTTTAATATTAGAAGCTGGAACATAGTGTGAACTTGGAAAACTTTCAGAAAATAAGTTGAAAAGTAAAGTGTTTTACAATTGTGTTATCTTAGTTTATGTGCAGCAAGCAGACACAATGTCTAGATCTAGAGGTTTTCCTATTGTCTTGAAACAGAAATTACTAGGTTTCAAATGTAAAAGTGTTTAATTGTATTTTGTGTCTTGTCTTGGACCCAGGAAGAACATCCACTCATCTGCATTTGCTGTGCTCTGTAAGCAAGTCTAGGGTACAATTGCTATAGATAGGAATATAGTAAAGATTAGTTTAGATGTTTTCTGTATTTATTTGAGACTTTCCTGCAATGTTTAAAAATATTTACTGTGATACTGAACTCTGTAGTTAGTGTTTGAGCATTGTCTTGTTTTTTTATTTGTTTAAATATTTAACATTTTAATTGTGACTGGTTTGCTTAGAGATATTTAAGGTCTTAGAGTGCATGCATATGCATTTGGTGACACTGTATAGGCCACTCCAATAGCATTGCTCTTGGTCAGACTAACTATTTGCATAATAGTAACATTACACAGTAGGACTGGGCACCCTTTGTAATGTTAAAGTCAGATCTGTTAATCTTCTGGAAGTCATAAAACAACTAAACACTTAAACCTTTCCTGAGTGGCAATTAATGAACCCCAAAGACAATGCAGAAAGCTTCCTAGTACAGACTATCTCTCTGGCTGCTTTGAAACATTTGAGATAGTATCTTTATGGCATAGCCTATAAAGTGATTTAAATTCAAATACTTTTCTAAAGTTTGCTGGACTTGAAGTTAACCCTCCAATTTCCTCTGTTAAAACATACATTTTAAACAGTTACAATAGTGCATGTACATTTTCTGTTCTCTGCAGTAGGCACACTGTGACTGCAGTCCAAACTCAAGCACTTCACAAATACATTTTCAACACAGCTGTACAAATCAGTTTGATATACCCATGACATACAGTTATAATATATTTACAACACAAGCATTTTATATAAATCATGTTTATTTTCACAAATAACATATAATTTACAAAATTCCAGCTAGCTTTTGTCACCCAGGTAAATGTCAAAGGGTGCACTTATGATCTAAGAGCCTGATGAGGGGAGAGGAGAGGGGTAACCTCCTTAGATGTAAAAGAAATATCCCCAGCTGATTAGTGTGGCAGGGTAAAAGCTTGTCCTAACAGTAGTGAATATATGGTGATCAAAAAATAGTTGGTCAGCGAAAATGACCAGGTCCCTTATGCTTAAATCAACTTTCAAAGGGGAGTCTCTTATGTTACTGGTACATGGGTGCCTAGTTTTGCCTAAAGACACAACTCTCTATTTTTTGTCATTTAGTTTTAGGTTGTGGTCCAGGCACCACTTACTGTCAGATGGGGAGTTAGGTCAAGGTTTGCAGATAACTGGCAATGTCATCAGCCACAGGCCCTTTATGCTTATGTAAGCTTTGACATCAGAGAAGTCAACACCAGCCAGAAGTGGTCCTAGGACCAATCCCTATGGGACACTGCTGGTAAGTACTCTGTTCAAAGAGTGTGCCTCTTACATTAGTGGGTATATATATATATATATATATATATATATATATATATATATATATATATATATGTATATATATAAATATATAAATATATATATATATTTTATTTTATAT